>NC_058081.1:702465051-702793104 GCF_014858855.1 Bufo gargarizans
TTTGCACGCATGGTTGCTAGGAGACCATCGGGATGGAGACCCGATCATTATTATTTTCCCTTATAACATGGTTATAAGGGAAAATAATAGCATTCTGAATACAGAATGCATAGTAAACCAGCGCTAGAGGGGTTAAAAAAAATTAAAAAATAATTTAACTCACCTTAGTCCACTTGCTCGCGAAGCTGGCATCTCCTTGTGTCTCCACTGCTGATGAACAGGACCTGGGGTGAGCTGCTCCATTAAATAGAGCTTAAGGACCTTCGATGACGTCACTCCGGTCATCACATGGTCTTTTACCATGGTGAATCACCATGGTAAAAGATCATGTGACGTACCATGTGATGACCGGAGTGATGTCATCGAAGGTCCTTAAGCTCTATTTAATGGAGCAGCTCACCCCAGGTCCTGTTCATCAGCAGCGGAGACACAAGGAGATGCCAGCTTCGCGAGCAAGTGGACTAAGGTGAGTTAAATTATTTTTTAATATTTTTTAACCCCTCCAGCGCTATTTTACTATGTATTCTGTATTCAGAATGCTATTATTTTCCCTTATAACCATGTTATAAGGGAAAATAATACAGTCTTCAGAACATCAATCCCAAGCTTGGAAGAAGTTCGGGTTTGGGTACCAAACATGCGCGATTTTTCTCACGCGAGTGCAACGCATGACAATGTTTTGCACCTGCGCAGAAAAAATCGCGCATTTTCCCGCAACGCACCCGGCTCTTATCCGGGCAAAAAAACTCACGCCCGTGTGAAAGAGGCCTAAGGCTGCAAATTCTGGCCCAAACACAGGTCTGCAGACCTGTGTGGATGGAAAACACTGACCGAACACTGACTGTGTGAATATGGCTACATGCACACGTCAGTATTTCACGGACGTGTGCTGTACGTGTTCTCCACGGACAGCACACGTCCCTATTAATTTTAATGTGTGTATTCACACATCAGTGTTTTAGCACGGTCCGTGTGTCAGTTTTTTTTAGCACGGATGCATGCTCTATTTTGTCCGTGTTCACGGATCGATGACGCCCATTAAAGTCTATGGGTCCGTGAAAACCACGGATGCCATCGGTGTTGCATCCGTGTTTCACGGATCATTAAAAAGAGATTCATTAAAAATTCGTTTTCAGCTGTTCAGTGTCAGTGAAACACGGATGCAACGCGGACAACAAAAAACAGACACACGGAACCCAACACGGATCCTTCACGGACAGCTTCACTGATGCATCACTGACCACCTGCTCACGGATTTGAGCACGGACACGGACGTGTGAATGAGGCTTGAGGCTACATGCACACGACCATGGTGTGTTTTTTAGTCCTCAAATCACTGATGGCGTCCGTGCGCGTTCCTCAATTTGCGGAACGGCACGGACAGCCTTTAATATAACTGCCTATTCTTGTCTGCAAAGCGTGGACAAGAATAGGACATGTTATATTTTTTTTTGCAGGGCCACGGTACGGAGCAACGGATGCGGACAGCACACGGAGTGCTGTCCGCATCTTTTGCAGTCCCATTGAAGTGAATGGGTCCGCACCTGAGCCGCCAAAACTGCGGCTCGGATGTGGACCAAAACAATGGCCGTGTGCATGAGGCCTAAGGCCTTAAACGGATTTTTAGCCTCTGTATATAAGTAAGATTGTTTTACACAACCGGCTTTTTACATTTTTTAGATTCTTCCGTAAGCTGCCATAAGATTCAGCTAATCTATGTCGAGGCGCACTACGGCAGCCCATGCAAAACTACTACAGCCCCTGGCTAACATTTACGCCTGTTTCAGGGTGTAAATGTTAGTAAATGGCACGACCCCTCGTCATGCCCCCGCTCCACCCATGTCCCACCCAACTGACGAACATAATGTAAACCGGGTGTGCGACTAAATATTGTTGAATGGCCGGTCAAAAAAGTCCCTTAGTAAATGACCCCCACTTAATGTAAGCAGACGTATTGAATACGGTAAGGAAACACAAAGGGGGAGATTTATCACCCCTCTACGACATGGATTTGGCATTGAAAAGTCGCAAAACCCGGTTTTGGGACTTTTTAAATTATTATTATTTATTAAAGCACCATTCATACTGTAGCGCTGTACATATGAAAGTCTGTTGTGTCTAGATTTAGTCGCAACTGCCATTTTTTCTTCACTTTTTCCGAAAAGGGGGCACGATGAGGACAGGACCATTGGCCCCGGCACATTCATCATCATTTATGCCAGGATCTGGCGTAAATGAAGACAGAACTCTACACCAGCAACGCGCTGGAGTAGGTTTCAGTCTGGCACAAGGACTGCGGCGTAGCGACTGGTGTAGCACACGCCAGGATTGATAAAGTGGGGCCAAAGGTTATTAAAAAAAAATCATTTTACAGTACAATGATGAGGGGGGTCTTTTTTTACATTAATCCCTGTAATCCAGCAAGTTCATCAGAGGTGAGGTGGATGCATAGGTGCAACCCCTCGTACATTAGCAGAACTTGTTACCCAGAGTCTGTTGAAGTCCTTGTACATATCAGACATTATCAGGGACAAATATTCCCTGGGCACGGTGTTCCTATTACGTGTGACCTGCACCCGCTCCAGAGGCACGTGATGTTTTCTACAGTCTAGTGCTTCATCCATCTTCAGGTGTCAGCCCCTCCGATGGCTGGCGTGGTCTGAAGAGCTTTGAACTTCCATCCGTCCTGACCCAACCTTGGTATTTTCAGGGCCAGGAGGCACCAACCTCTCATTGGTTTTGCCTCATGACACCTGGCTTAGAGGCTTCGGGTGCTGCGCCGTTCACTGCTGAACCAGTAGAACAGGGTTGGCCTGTAGATATTTACCAAAAGGAACATTTTTCTTGGGGGGGGGGGGGGGGGTAGAAGCTGCAGTCGCCCCCCCTGTGTTTGCAGATCATTGCTTGTAAACTCTCACAGTAGACAGGTTGCGGCAGCGTGGAACTTGTTTATATAGAGGCCGCCGCAGGCGCCGATCGTAAAGTCTTTTTGCTTTTATTTTTTTCCTTGATACTATAAGCCTGGTATTTTGAAGGATGGATTTACAGCTCAGTAGTCGGGACCATCCATTCTCAGCCGTACAGTCACCAGTGCCTTCCCGGCAGAGTCACCCAGAGCACCGCGTACTGTAGTAACCTGGGCACTAATTACCGGTTTCAGAGGCGGCTGTTCTGATTGTTTGTCACCTGGGAGCATTTTGTGAAGGTCGTAAATGGTCTGACACGTGAAACACCTGGTAAATTGTTACCTGTACGAAGGCTGCGGCCTACGGACGGTCATCGTCAGCTCCTGTGATGACTAAGGGGGCGATATGCACATAGGGAGGACAGACATAGCTACAGCTCAGCCTGTCATTAAAGGCATCACTGAGGCATGGAGGTCATTCATCCTTGGCTAAAAGTCGAGAGTCACAGTTGGGTCACTTTTTGTGTTGTTAAAGAAAAGGATTCCTTTATTGCCCATAGCAGCCATTTCAGTTCCCGCGAACCCACTTTTTAAAGGTTCACTGTATTGTGGCAGAATTGCCGTTCAGGGGTTTGGCAAAGCCGAGTGGCATTGTCTGTAGAAGGCAGAGTAGCAGCCATATAGATGGTGGCCCTAATATAAATACGGTAATTAACATATTAATATAAAGTACTTTTTTCCGTCTGAAAAAACGGATCTCAGACACAAATGGCTAAAACAGATGCCAAATGTGCATGACGGATGCAATAGGATCATAATAACGGAAAATGAATCGGTTATGCCTAACCCAATCGTTAAAGCTGTACGGTATGTGGTTGCTATATAAATGATTAAAATGGTTTTGTCACAATAATAAAATAAAAAAAAGGGCAGCATTTTGCAGTAATCACAGCATGAAACCGAAATTCAATCTTACAGTGTGAATGGAGGTGTTTATGTATGGTGCAAATGCGATGTAAGCACCCGGCCTCAATGACAGGGCACGGCCATCCGCCGAACCGTGTCAATTAACCCCTCAGATGCCATCCACATTAGATAGAAGTCGGTTGATGGTTGAACAGCAGTTGAATGAACATGTATCTGGGGAACGATCGTACACGTTTTAGTCCATATTGGCCGTACATGCTCAATGAAAGCGGGCGATGGCCGGAAGATCGTTTTGGAAACATTTCATAGAAAGACCCTTTGACTGACTGTTTGGCGAAAATATTAAACACAGCTGGTGGTTTTCTAGACGATACCGGTTTGTCTTCGGTCGACTAAAACGATTGTTCATTGTTAAATTTCAACCGAAAAACATTTGTTTTGGTTGAAATACTCCTTTATGATTAACGTTAGACTAATCTGTATGGCCACCTTAGGGCTATGGGAAAAAATTAGGACTCCAGAAGTCCCTAGTGCACTTCAAGCCAGCTGGCCATTTTTCTTTTGTGGGTTACAAGTAAAGCCTCATGCAGACGTCAGTGTTTCACGGATGTGTGCTGTACGTGTTCTCCATGGACAGCACACGTCCCTATTCATTTTAATGTGTGTATTCACACATCAGTGTTTCAGCACGGTCCGTGGGTCAGTTTTTTTACCACGTATGCATGCTCTATTTTGTCCATGTTCACGGATCCATTACGCCCATTATACTCTATTGGTCCGTGAAAACCACAGATGCCATCCGTGTTGCATGCGTGTTTCACGGATCATTAACAAGAGATTCTTTTAAAAACTATTTTTCAGCTGTTGAGTGTTAGTGGAACACGGATGCAACACGGACAGCAAAAAACGGACCCAACGCGGATCTGTCACGGGAGAGAACACGGATTGAACACGGTCCGTGTTACCACTGATCCAAAACTAACATGGACGTCTGCATGAGGCATAAGGCCACATGCGCATGACCTTTTCTATTTTGCGGTCCACAAACTGCGAATCCACAAAATATGGAAATGGTCCATGTGCCGCATTTTGTTGTTTACCCATTGATTTCAGGGGTCCCCAGTTTCCATTTTCAGGACAAGTATAGGACATGTTTTACCTTTTGTGGAACAGAAATACGGATGTGGAAAGTCATCTGTGTGCTTTCCGAATCTGAATGTCCTTTCTGCAAAAGATAGAAAATGTCCTATAACTGTCTGCAAAATGTGGACCCATTGAAGTTAATGGGTCAGCAATAAAATGCGGACAGCACTCAGTGTGCATCCGTATTTTGCAGACCACAAATCGGACACAGATGTGTGCATGAGGCCTGGAAGAAATCCTGGGGGGATGTATTTTATATTTTCCACAAGGTCTCTATTATTCCTAGAGGTCATTTCCCATGTGAATGTGTGACATACAGGTGGCTTTGATGGCGCGGTGACACGCTGGCGGCATGGATATTTTATATTGAATGTCACAGTTAAGACTTAAGCAAATGTCAAGATAACAGAATAAGAAAAGAGGAGGAACCGACTGCGGCAAACATCAAAAGGCAGAGGAAGAAGCGTTATCTAAAACAAATAAGCCCAAGCCACAACTGAGGCCGAGCGCAGGAACAAGGGCACCTGAGCAAAGGAAGGACTTATTTATAACATCCTGATGGGGCCGAACGCAAACTCCGTCATGGAAAGTCGCCTACTGCTCTCAGACCACAGCCTCGTCCCAGCCCTCATGTCATGGCGGATAAAGGTTCCCAATCTACCTCCAGACTTCCTTCCTGACCTTGTTTTATCAGTTGGGATCTTTTAGATTTGATGTTCCACTTGTAGTCACCCCTCAAGGCCCAGATTACCAGTTGCGTTCCCAACAATAGCGATCCGCTGCTGAGATGAAAGTGATCTGCAAGCCAGTTATATTTTCCACCGATGCATGGCGCTTCCTGATACCGTATAATCTATGCATACCCGGACAATCATGTCCTCAGCTCTAGAGGCCACAGAATACTCCCCAGACTCCAGACCTGGAGATTCCTACTGCATCCTGGGTGGAAGACCTCTCTGCTTGTAGTGAATGAGCATCTCAGGACCCCTTTATTCACTCTAAGACAAGCAGTTTTCTTTCTCCTACTGCTCTTCATTGACCTTAATTCCCCAAAGGCGTCTCAGTCTGATTGTGACTTGAATGTCTTTTAAAGGATCAGAAGATCCCCCTCTATGAACAAGGCTCTCGACAAAGGAGGATTTATTAATCCCCAGCGTTCTAACACGCTGACAATCCGCTCATGTCACACCCGGCGACTGCGGGGGGTTCATCCCACCATAAAGAGTTTAAGTCATCAGTAATCCCTGCTCTCCATCGCAGGGGGTCGCTCCTAGATTATTACCATAATAGATGCCAAGTGCTAGCTAATAAAAGCTGCATTACATAAAATACTGCCCCGTGGTTCACAGAAACTGAATTCTAGCTGATTAGAGATAACAGCGGACACATTCTCTAGCTGTTAGCAGCTCACAGCAAGCAGAAGCTCTGATTATACCCCACGTATCCATTATAAGGTCAGTTAATACTGCTTACACATCAATGAATGAATGTCAATAAATTAATTATATGTACCATGCACAGCTAGCGTGGAAGGTCGATGCCATGCAGAGAGAGCCTACTTGCATGGTAGGGTGCCACAAGGGGGGAAGTGAGCAACCTGGAATATAGGTGCCACAAGCAGAGACTCCAGCTGGATGGTGGGTACAATGCAGAGAGCTAACGCGAAGGGTAGGTACCACAAATGGAGCAAAACTGGAAGTTAGGTACCACATAAAGAAAGCCAACCTGGATGATAGGTGGCACATGGAGAGAGAGCCACACTGGATTCTTATTACCATGCAAAGACAGCCAACTCGGAAAGTAAGTACCATGCACAGAGGCAACCTGGGAGCAAAGGTAGGTGGCATTTACTGTGGCAGCCTAGGAGCAAGACTGCCTGAATGCTGAGGTAAGTGGCCTGAGTGGAGGCGGCCTGGGAACTAAGGTAAGTGGCCTGAGCGGAGGCGGCCTGGAAACTAAGGTAAGTGGCCTGTGCATGGATAGCCTAGGAGCATAGGTAGGTGCCATGTGCGGAGGCGGCCTGCGAGTAAAGGTAAGTGTTCAGAGGTGGCTAGTGAGCAATAGATAGTGGCCCATGAGGAGTTGCCTTAGGCACTTAGGTAAGTGTCTAAAGGCAGCCTGGGAGCTGAGTTAAGTGCCCTGTGCAGAGGCCACCTGGGATCTAAAGTTAGTGGATTGTGCGGAGTCAGCCTGGGAGCTAAGGTAAGTGGCCTTCGTAGAGGTAGCCTGTGAACTAAGGAAGTGTTCGGGGACGGCCTGGAAGCTAAGGTAAGTGTTATAAGACTGCCTGAACGCTGAGGTAAGTGGCCTGAGTGGAGGCGGCCTGGGAACTAAGGTAAGTGTTATAAGACTGCCTGAATGCTGAGGTAAGTGGCCTGAGTGGAGTCGGCCTGGGAGCTAAGGTAAGTGGCCTGAGCGGAGGCGGCCTGGGAACTAAGGTAAGTGGCCCATGCAGAGCGGCCTGGGAGCTAACATAAGTTATTAAAGGTGGCCTGGCAGCTGAGGTAACCGGCTTGTGTGGAAGCAGCCTAAGAGCTAAGGTTGGTGGTGTGTATGGAGGCAACCTGTGAGCTATGGTAAGTGGCCTTTGTGATAAGTTGACCTGAATGCTAAGGTAAGTGATTGAAGACTGCCTGGGAGCTGAGGTAAGTGACCTGTGCGGAGGCGACCTGGGATCTAAAGTTAGTGGCTTGTGCGGAGTCAGTCTGGGAGCTAAGGTAAGTGGCCTGTATGGAGGCAGCCTGTGAACTGCGGTCCACAGCACGGGCATGGAGCCCTTACGTTCGTGGGCATGAGTCAGCAAAGGTAAGTGGGCTTGCATGTGCTGCTCAACAACAAAGGTAAGTAAGCTGTAGAGGTGGCTGGCGAGGTAAGGTTAGTGGCCAGGAAGCAAAGGAATACGGCTGTGTATATATGTATGTGGCATAACCGTGATATTCTCTTGACCACCATGCTCAAACCTCACGTCATCTGCTCTTCATCATCCTTGTTCTAGATCCTCACCCCCATCATTCACCTGTACAGCCACGTGACTGGAGGTGCTGCCTAGCTCATACCAAGCGACCCCTGAACTTCCTGTTTGTGTTAGCCGTGTCGGTGCAATGAAACGGCTGACACTGTGAAAGGCCTGGCACAGGATGGATCCTCTGTGCCGGCCATTCACGGCGTAAGCTCTGGCTTCCAGATCATTGTCTCCAAACAAAACAGGAGTTCAGCTCATCCCAGCGTGCAAGCTGGCGTCCATCGCCCCATCCACTTCCAGAACATCGACCCAGCGAGCTGCTAACCCCTTATGCGCTGAATAGTACAGAATTCAAAGAGACAACAATGTCCATAAGACCCTAGAACGTTCAGTGCGGGAAAAAGTCCTGGAATCGGCAGGTCTGTCCTTGTTGCGTGTATGTCTAGAAAAGGGGGTGACAACATGCCTGGTTCTACAGTGACAAAAACAGGGAACGCAAAGTTATCAGGATTCCTGGAAAGCTGGATGACCCCTGTGGCAGATGTGTTTATACGTGGCCTAATTTTACACCATGGAGAAATCCATTTGCAAATTCCCCATGCCCGACATTCAGATTTGCTGCAAATTTTCCCCGACTTTTTAGTCTGAAATAAGCTACTGTTCACACAACAATTAAGTGATCACCCAGCTTTCCCAGTAACAGAGGAAAGTGACTGGTATTTACTGAGGACCTCTTTCTATGTCGGGGGCTACGCTCTCCAGCAACTCTCGACTCACGCATTGGACATTGTAATTTGGCAGAGGATATTGGGTGCAGCGGAGCGGCTCTGTTGCTGCTGCGCCCTCCACCGCAGATGGTTAAATCCTCGTGTGGGGCTGGTTGGCGGCCATATTGTCCTGGCTCTCTTCCAGCACAGATTCTATATAATCACAAGGAATTCAACCCGGGGAATTTTTCAGCTTTTGTTGTTTTCCGCCTGGAAGCTCGTAAAAATGTGCTCTGAACAACACTGGGTGGAGCGACAAGCTGTGGCAGAATAGCGACTGTCAAAGAGCTGCCCCGGTCACCCTCAGCAGGGGGCCCCTAGAATAGGGAGAATCTGTGCCTGCGGCCCCCAGCTATGGAATCTAATGCATAAAAAGACGCAAAAAGTAGATAAAGCCTTCACCAATTCAGCACTTTCTACAAGTAATGTCTCCCTCTTTAGAATGGCCTAGGCTTGGGTCGGTGTAAGAGCAGGGGATGCACATCTTTCTATGACATAGGGCACCTCTACCGTTCTGGGGTCTCAGTAACCACATCTCAGGGGGCTGCACTGGTGGCTTTCCAAGAAAACAACCTGTCTTTACATTTACCAGTTCGTTTTATAGACACTGTAAGGCCTCTTTCACACGGGCGTCCCAGATTTGCTCTGGAAGCGTCGCGTGTGCATTGCGGGGAAACCGACGCGAGTGCGCGCGCAGTGTCAGTGAGTTTTGACTGCGATTGCGTTGCGTCATCAAAGATCCTTTTGCAGGTCCTGAAAGAAGAAGAAGAAAGAAGACGATGCCGGCTGCGCGAACAAGAGGATGGGGTGAGTTAATGTTTTTTTTTTTTTTTTTTTTTTAACCCCTCAAGCCACATTTTAGTACGCATTCTGTATTAGGAATGCGATTATTTTCCTTTTATAACCATGTTATAAGGGAAAATAATACAGTAAATTGACTTTAATGGGGTTGCTCATCCCTATTTACTAACATCTTCTCCTAGCTACCATGCGTGAAAATCGCACCGCATCCACGATTTTCACGCAGCCCCATTCACTTCTATGGGGCCTGTGTTGCGTGAAAAACGCAGAATATAGAACATGCTGCGATTTTTCACGCAATGCACAAGTGATGCGTGAAAAATCACCGCTCATCTTAACAGTCCCATTGAAGTGAATGGGTCCTGATTCATTGCGGGCGCAATGGGTTCACCTCACGCATCGCACCTGCGCGGGAAAACTCGAAAGAGGCCTAAACGTCCGGTGTCCAGTATAATGAAACTCTGATGCAGCTTTCTAATAGACTTTGTATATTCTTTACCCTCCATTTGAACATATCCACTTGCTGTCAGTGAATAGAAGCCTTCTTAGGGCTCATGCACACGAACGTATTTTCTTTCCTTGTCTGTTTTCTTTTTTTTTTTGTTTGCGAATCATTCATCTCAATGGGTCCCCAAAAAAACGGAAGTTACTCCGTGTGCATTCTGTTTCCGTATGTCCATATTTCTGTTCCTCAAAAAATAGAACAAGTCCTATTATTGTCCACATTACGGACAAGGATAGGACTGTTGTATTAGGGGCCGGCTGTTCCGTTCCGTAAAATACAGAATGCACTCGGATGTCATCCATATTTATTGAGGAGCGCAAAATACATTCAGTCGTGTGCATGAGCCCTTAATTGTATCCAAAAGCCGAAAAAACTGCCCGGACCTAAAACGTCTCACAGCTGAGGAAAGATGTCTGCAGTGTTACTCCTGTCCTGAACTCCAGGCTGATAGCACTCACATTCACCGATACATTGTAACAAACCCTCAGCGTAATAATCTTTATTGACTGGAACGTCCCTTTGACATCCTGAGAAGGCACCTCATGGAACAGCAAGGCCAGGGATATACTCGTTAGTATCTTTGCTCCCAGTTACCATAAGAAATCCCCTGCAGCCTCCTGAGTCTCATTGACCCTGACTTGAGGAATGTGCAGATCTCCATGACAATGGCCCAGTATGGCCGCTCCTGCTGTGCCGCCGCCGCTCTCTTGCCATTGACATTACTTAATAATTTTTCCTTCAGCCGTTTCCTGTGTCTGCAGCCCTGCAAGTTATTTGAGCTCAGGAAAGAAGGTTCTGAATTCGATCTTATTAAGACCCCCGTTACCAGGAGCCGGGACCGCTGCCAGATGCTGAACGACCTGCGTATGGGGGGCAGGGCCTCGCAGCAGGTTTCCATGACGGGTAAGACGCCGAGCAGGAAGGGCAGAGGCCTGCGCACCCGCCGTCGTGTCCCCCTCATTCCTAATACAGTAAATCATCCCCGTGGTGGAGAGCTGCCGCTTGATGGCTTTACCAGACTTTCCTCGCACTTCATTATCAGTCTGTTCGCCGTGATTCCCACATAAATGGCTTCGCAAGACCCCAATTAAATATGTCTGCCGTGTGTGAACCACTCCGAATCAGCGCGTAGGACTCCGATCAACCCAGCACAGCGGCTGAAAGGGCTGGCGGGGGGTGACAACGTGAAACACAGATCTGCTGCTAATTAGGGCATAATGAGAAATCTGAGATTATATGACCCTCCTCCCATACATGTGACAAATCCCAAATGAGGTCCAGGCCCAATGTTTGCAGCGTCCTCGCTCCCGTGTCCCTATGACAACACTGCCGAGGCCTCGTTCAGCCTTATCATAGAGCAGGGTTCAGCAACCTCCGGCACTTCAGCTGTTGTCAAACTACAACTCCCAGCATGCTCCATTACCTTCTATGAAAGTTCAGAGAACAGTTAAACAGCTTTGCATGCTGGGAGTTGTAGTTGCACAACAGCTGCAGTGCCGAAGGTTGCTGAACGTTGTCATAGAGCCACTGCATGCATCCACATCACTGTCCACGTCCTGGCTGGTCTGAACTGTGCCAGTCTGCAGGTACCCGTACCCCTTTAATAGACTAACTCATACATATGGATGCTCGGCTGAACTGAGTGTGCATGTGTTTTTATTGAGGAGAGAAGCGGCTGGTAGACAGCCGGTCGCCTCTTATCACCTGGCAGAACAAGAGTAGTGTGCTTAAATTTAATATTCTAGTCTTTTTCTCCCCCAAATCATCTGTTGGGGGAGAGCGCCCCATAACAAAAACTGTGGGTCCAGCCAACAATACTCTAATGTGTAAAGGTTAAACTTACCCTGCGGTCCATAACCACCCATCATGGCACAGCTTTCCTTTCTTCAGAACAGTTTAAAGGGCATCTGTCAGCAGTTTTGTATCTCTGACACTGGCTGGCCTGTTACATGTGAGCTTGGCAGCTGAAGGCATCTGTGTTGGTCCCATGTTTATATGTGCCCGCATTACTGAGAAAAATAAAGTTTAATATATGCAAATGAGCCTCTAGGAGCAACGGGGGCGTTGCCATTACACCTAGAGGCCCAGCTGTCTCTGCAACTGCCCTGCCCTCTGCACTTTGACAGGACCAGGTGTGATCACATTTACACTGCCTGGCCCTGTCAACCAAAATGCAGAGTGCGGCTGTTGCAGAGAGAGCAGAGCAGACCTCTAAGTGTAATGGCAACGCCCCAGTTGCTCCTAGAGGCTCATTTGCATATATTAAAACATCATTTTTCTCAGCAACGCGGGCACATATGAACATGGGAACAACACAGATGCCTTCAGATGCCAAGCGCACATGGAACAGATCAGCCAGGTACAAAACTGCTGACAGATGCCCTTTAACCTCTTAAGGACACATGACGTACCGGTACGTCATGAATGGTTCCGATCACCGCCGCTCGGCGGGCGGTGATCGGAACCCGGTGCCTGCTCAAATCATTGAGCAGGCACCTGGGGCAAATGCGCCGGGGGGTCCTGTGACCCCCCCCCATGTCGGCGATCGCAGAAAACCGCAGGTCAATTCAGACCTGCGGTTTTCTGCGTTTCCGGGTTATTCGGGTCTCTGAAGACCCGATAACCCGGAACAGGATGGTGATGGTGGTGTGATTTCACTCCACCAATCACCATCCAGCGATCCTGAGTGGTGATGGTGACATCACCACTCAGGATCGCTTTCTGATTGGTCAGTGGGCGGTCCGGCGGCAGATTCAAAAGAGGCAGGCGCTCCTCTCCTCCTCCTTTTGTGTTCCGGAGCCGGAGGAGAGAGGAGCTGCCTTCACGTGTCTGCCACCGCTGCCTGCACCGCTGCCTGCACCCGATCTGTGCCCCCAGGACCCGATCTCTGCCACCAGCACCCCCCCATCAGGTACATAGGGACAGCTAGGGAAAGTTTGGGTTAGGCAGGGAAAAAAAGGGAAAGTTAGTTTTTTTTACTTTTCATTGCATCACCCTAGTTAGGGTGTCTGGGGTCCACAGCACAGCTGTGTGACCCTAGACCCCCCAGGGGTGTACGCCTACAATCGGTATATGGGAGGAGTTGATCTCTCGGATCAAGTCCTCAAGCCATATAACACCATGCGCAAAACCTGGGCATGGTACAAAAAAGTTGCGGTCTACTTGGTGCAGGTTGCCATGTACAACTCTTTTGTACTATCCCGAAGCGCTGGCAGCACAGGGACATTCCTCCAGTTCTATGAGGCAGTCCTCAAGGCCCTGATCTTTTCGGACCGGGAAAGAGCAGGCCGGAGTACCTCGAGAACTGTAGGCGCCCGGATCGTCCCTGGCCAACACTTTCCAGGTGTGGTCCCCCATACTGGAAAGAAGGGACGAACCCAAAAAAGGTGCAGAGTGTGTCGCAGGAGGGGGATACGGAAGGACACCACAACTCAATGTGACACGTGCCCCGATCATCCGGGCCTCTGCATTATTGGTTGCTTCAGGGAGTATCACACTTCCATGGAGTACTACATTTATATCCCAATTTAGGACTGACATCGGATAAAAAAAAAAACTGGTTCTCAGACTTGAGACACCCAAAAAAACTAAAATAATTTATTAAAAGTATACATATTAGGTATTGCCGTGTCGGTAATAATCTCCTCTATAAAAATACCCCATGACCTAACCCCCCAGATTAACACGGTCAAGGAAAAAAAAAAAAAGGTGCAAAAAAAGTTTTTTTTTTGTCACCTTACATAACAAAAAGTTTAATAGCAAGCGATCAAAAAGTCATATAGCCCCCAAAATAGTGCCAATAAAACCGTCCGCTCGTCCCGCAAAAAATGAGCCCCCACATAAGATAATCGGATAAGAAAAAAAATAAAAAATGACACTTAGACTTTAGAGATACAAAATTATTTTTTTTGTATCAAAAAGGATAATATAGTCTAAAACCCAAATAAATGTAAAAAAAAGTACTTATTAGGTATCGTCGCGTCCGTAAGAATCTCCTCTATAAAAATACCCCATGATCCAACCCCCCCAGATTAACACGGTCCAAAAAAAAAAAAAAAAGTGCAAAAAAAGATTTTTTTTGTCACCAAACATAACAAAAAATTTAATAGCAAGCGATCAAAAAGTCATATAGCCCCCAAAATAGTGCCAGAAAAACCGTCCGCTCGTCCCGCAAAAAATGAGCCCCCACATAAGATAATCAGATAAAAAATAAATAAAAAAATGACACCTAGACTTTAGAGATACCAAAAAAAGTTTGGGTAGCAAAAAGGATAATAGAGTCAAAAACCTAAATAATTATAAAAAAAAGTAGACTTATTAGGTATCGCCGCGTCCGTAAGAATCTCCTCTATAAAAATATCCCATGACCTAACCCCCCAGATTAACACGGTTAAAAAAAAAAAATTTAAACGGTGCCAAAAACTCAATTTTTGGCACTTTTTCATTTCAATCCGTTTTTTCCGGTAACAAAACAAGGGTTAACAACCAAACAAAAGTTAATATTTATTACCCTGATACTGCAGTTTACAGAAATGCCATATTTGTGGTCGTAAACTGCTGTATCAGTAAAAGGGAGGCCGCAAAAGGAAAGGACCGACATGGTTTCTGGAAGGCCGATTTTGATGGCCTTTTTTATTGACACCATGTCCCTTTTGAAGCCCCCCTGATGCCCCCCTAGAGTAAAAACTCCCTAAAAGTGACCCCATCTAAGAAACTACACCCCTCAAGGTATTCAAAACTGATTATACAAACTTTATTAACCCTTTAGGTGTTCCTCAACAGTTAATGGCAAATGGAGATGAAATTTCAGAATCTCAATTTTTGGTAACCTTGCCTCACAAAAATGTAATATAGAGCAACCAAAAATCATATGTACCCTAAAAATAGTCCCCCAAATAATGCCACCTTATCCCATAGTTTCCAAAATGGGGTCACTTTTAGGGAGTTTCTACTCCAGGGGTGCATCAGGGGGGTTGAAACAGGACACTGTGTAAATAAACCGGTCCATAAAAGTCAGCCCTCCAAAAACCAAACGGCGCACCTTTCACTCTACGCCCCGCTGTGTGGCCGTACAGTAGTGTACGGCCACATATTGGGTGTTTCTGTAAACGGCAGAGTCAGGGCAATAAAGATACACAGTCTTATTTGGCTGTTAACCCTTGCTTTGTTAGTGGAAAAAATGGGTTAAAATGGAAAATTAGACAAAAAAATGAAATTCTCAAATTTCTTCCCCATTTGCCAATAACTCTTGTGCAACACCTAAAGGGTTAACGACATATGTAAAATCAGTTTTGAATACCTTGAGGGGTGTAGTTTCTTAGATGGGGTCATTTTTGGGAGGTTTCTATTATCTAAGCCTCACAATATGACTTCAAACCTGAACTGGTCCATAAAAAGTGGGATTTTGAAGATTTCTGAAAAATTTCAAAATTTGCTTCTAAACTTCTAAGCCTTGTAACATCCCCAAAAAATTAAATATCATTCCCAAAATGCTACAAACATGAAGTAGACATATGGGGAATGTAAAGTCATCACAATTTTTGGGGGTATTACTATGTATTACAGAAGTAGAGAAACTGAAACTTTGAAATTTGCAAATTTTTGCAATTTTGGGGTAAATTAGGTATTATTTTGTGCAAAAAAAAATATTTTTTGGACTTCATTTTACCACTGTCATGAAGTACAATATGTGACGAAAAAACAATCTCAGAACGGCCTGGATAAGTCAAAGCATTTTAAAGTTATCAGCACTTAAATTGACAGTGGTCAGATTTGCAAAAAATGGCCAAGTCCTTAAGGTGAAATAAGGCTGTGTCCCTATGGGGTTAAGGCTATGGATACCTGTCAAGTGGTCACCAATAAGGAAAGTAAATGTAATTATGTTGCAATCCACAAGTTGCCAAGACTGTTACTTGACAGTCAAGGAATCTAGAAGGTTTGGATATCTTGCAAGTGTTGTAGCACAGTTGCAGCAGTTTGAGGGCCACTTTAATTAGTGGTGATGCAAGCAGCGCAGCAACGTGAGTTACAGGCAAAGTAATTTTGTGGCCCCAGCCTTGAGTCCTCAGTGGCCAGTAGGAGCAACAAGTTAAAGGGGTTATCCCATGACGAATGTAAAAAATGTAAATCAGACATCATATAGTACATGGCAATCTCTTTCTAACAAAGCTAGACCCAGCCCTGTACCTCACATGAATCCAAAGAGCTCTCCCTTCATTGCTCCAATGGCACTACTAGATTTATATCAAGATGACAGCTCAAGGGGAGTGTCCTCTCTGCTGCATTAGTTGAAGGATGAAACTGAGCATGTGTGTCCTTCTCAGTGAGCAGGACAAATAAAATAAATAAGAAAAAAAAACTGCAGGTGGCGCCATACAGATACATTTTATCAAATAATTCAGTGGTTATGCAATTTTTTTTATTACATGTAATTACAAAAGTATTCAGATCCAGGTGCTGGTTTAAAACCTGTAGAACATTTTTCGGGGTATAACCCCTTTTAGGTTTTTCTCCTGAAAGGGTTTTCTGGCACCCATAACTATTTCTCTTCATGGCGCATGCGCAGATGAGGTGGATTCAGCGAGGAATAGTTCTGGCCATGTCCACAACAGAAGAAGAGACGTCCTGTCCGTGGCTCAGGCCAGAAACCTGACAAAGGACATGACATAGGTGGAAACAGAATTTTCAGAAGAGGAGCATCACATGAGTTCCTCAGAGGCCAATTCCATGCAACTTTGGAATGGTGAGTATATTACAAACTTTCCTATGGTGGCCACATTGATTGTCAACCAGCTATTCCAGGATCAGATCTGAGGAATTAAAAAATGGATAGTTGACTTGAAATGGGCAGTTTATTATCAGTCATTGCTCTTAATTACTGCTCCTTGGAGATCCGACCGTCTGCCTGTAAAGACCACTTTGCTGTGATTGCCTCCTGTCCAGACAGGAAGGACAGCAGATGGACAGGCCTCTGGGGACAAGGATCAGCCTGTTTAACAAGACTCCGCCATATATCCAGGGTATGGTGTGATGCCACTGACTGGACACAGGCTCCACCAGTAGTGACTGAGCGTAAAAGACAAAAACCATATCACCTCTGGTTATCCATAGTCTTCTGTACGATTCACACAGGGTGCGATCGGAGTCTCTCTGGGCCGACGCGGGGTAACATGGTCCAGTTCTCATCTCTAAGACCAAAAGTGATCCTTGAAGATGAAAAACCCCTCTAAAGTTCTCCCACACCATACATGTCATACCTGAGTCACGTGACTAATTGCCGCTGTTAAAATGGATGGAACTCGCAATAAGGAGGTTTATTACATGACGTATGTATAATTACAACATCATTATAGTTATTTTTTTTGCCTCCGAATCTCTCTGCTTCCTCCTTTATGACTAAGAGATCAGACAGCATTCCAGCAGGACCTAAATAACTGTGGCCCCGGGCCCCAGGCTGAGCTGACCGTGGGAACGCACATTTTATTATATCATACATAATAATAATAATCCAAAGCAATGCATGCTAATAGATCAGAGACATAGTTAAGGGTGTGTTCACACGTTGCGATCATATCTCAGTTTTTGCACCAAGTTTTTCTTCTGAAGGCAAAGCCCAGTTAGCGATTCCGTGGATGTAGCTGGGTGTCCGCCCCTTTGGCAGTTGTAATGGCCATCATACTGGTCACTCAGCTTTACCAGGAACAGAATTGAAAAGCCGAGCAGACACTTGAACCGCTTAAGAAAACAGGACGACTCATGGAGATAATAGATTGACGGTTGAGCCAATTTTGTCAGAATTAGGTCGTTTTGGGGCATCATCAGCTGATGCCAGGGAAAATCGCTGCGCGCTGTGATGGATTTTGCACCTGGATGCTGACGTCCCCCCCCCCCATTATAAACAGGAATAACGAGATGGCAGAGGCATAAACACGAAAATGGCACAGTCCCCATAATGAACACTTACAGCAGTCCCCCCCCCCTTCACAGCTCCATGCTCTGTAGCTTAAGTAGGACCTACGCCTCTGTTCATCCTGAGATTTCTGGTTCATGAATAGAATGCCAGATCTGCAGTCAAGACTGACATTTGCCTATGCAGAGCCAGGGGAAGAGCGGCCTTCACAGCAGCTCAACAGTCACGACTGAACGGCTGCGCTGACTTTCATGGTCACAATTGTGAAAGCGCTGAAAATAAGTGAATGAAGAACAAGAAAAAGTTCTCGTCCGACAGGTTTGAGTAAATGAGGTGAAACAGGGAGGCCAAGTGTGAGGCGCCAGCACTGTGATGACTGTGTCCTGTACACAAAGGGGGCGGCAGAGAAATATTCGATATATCACATATTCTTGGATCCTTTACGAGATTTAATGGAGGAGGGGGTGCAAAAATACCGTGGAAGGCGAAGGCACATCCGCATGGGCCTGGACATGTTCAATGGAACCTGCCAGCACAGAGGAAGAAGGCAGCTGCTTCAGGAGAAGAGGGGGGTACATTGCAGGAGGAGACGCCCAAAAGGCAATGTCGCCATTTACTTCTAAGAGGGGCGACACCAGTACAAAGGGGACGGGGGACCGGAAAGTATGACGACGTGAAAACTGCACCAGTAGGCAGGGGCGGACTGGGAGGTTAAAGTGGCCCTGGAAAAAAGAAAAAATCTAAAAGTGGCCCCGAGTTTTAGGTGGGTTCAAATTGACGGAAGAGCGGACAACACAAGTAGGCAGAGACAACATAGTGCAACAAAAGATACCGCCCCAGCAGAACCAAATATGAAGGTGCAGCACAAAATTCTGCCGCCCCTGCTTCACTATTCAACTGTATCACAGTCCCAAGGATGGTGAGAACGTTGAATTCAGGAGAGCACCTGCGGCCGCTGGCCAGACGCATAAGTACCTGATGCTCCTAGCATTAATTACTACTGAGAGCATCAGATAGTCAGGTGTCCAGCTGGCTGCCATGAGGAGGGCTTGGGCAGTATTTTGGGGAATTTCCCTGTAGGGTCTATGGCCGGTCCGCCAGTAGGGGGGCGCCAGTTTGATTTTTTGCTGTGGAGCCCTTTTGCAAGTTCTTTATGCTCTTCTGTCAAAACCTTTCCTTTTCACTCCCATTGAACCAAAAGGCAGGATGTAGTCACAAGACTTGAGGTGCACGAGCGCGCCCCCCCCCCCCCCCCCCCAGCTGAAGTCCTGACCTTGTGGCATGTAGGAAGAGGGTGTATGCATTCCCTCCCCCACTCCGGTTAGGCCAGTATAATACTACTTGTCACACCATGATGATGGCCTTATTGCCGGGCAATTTGTGAACACTTTCATGAGTCTGAGGAAGTGGCCTTCTGTTTTACGATGAGCGGCCCACCTCCTTCTCCTAGTAACAGGTCCCTGTGAACTGCACATCTTATGTCACTTTATAGTTCCTGTAAGGTGCAGGGAGGAGAACCACTCCCTCCCCCCCTAGCAAATTCTCTATTCAGTGGGTAATTACCCCTCCACCATATCTCCTATGATCTCCTCATCCTGATCTCTTTGATGGAAGTTTTTTTTGTTTTTGTTCCTTTTATCTCAATCCTCCAATTTAATTACAAATGCAGGAACCTGCGCTACAAGGTTGGCTCAGGAGTGGAGGGGTTAACTGGACGCCCAGCCGTGCTGATGGGAACGGATCGGTAATTGGTCAATATAGATACTAGGACTTTATGGTCACCTTAGATTTGACAGCAATTACAAAACTGAAAAAGAGTGTAATGTGGGACACAGGCGGCTATAGGTGTATCCAGGTCGCATGAAAACTGGTACTGGGGGGGCTCCATCGTGTAGAGCTGTTGAATGCGATCTACCACGATGCAAGCATTCCCTCATAGTTTCCAATTTTGCCCCCTTTGGACAGATTCTTATACTGACATGTGGTCGGTTTTATACAATCTAGGCCGATTTGGCATTCAAATCGGGCCTGTAGTTAATGTAATGGGGGTCATATTGAGGCATTTAGAGAGGAAATATGGATCGCGCCTGTGCATGCTACGACGGCTAGGGTGTATGATTCCCACAAGACCCTCAGGGCGGGAGGAGAAGAGGTCCTCGGAGACATTAGGCTGATTGAAGAGCACAACCTGCGGAGAAAGGAGACTTCATTCCAGAACAGATTCTCCCTAAGAGAAAAATGGGAGAGTGATGGATGGGACAGGTGGCTGATGCTCAATCACAGACATGACGCCCCCCACCAGGCGAAGCTCACCACAAGAGGGGGAGAAGCAGGCCCTGGTGCCACCAGTGAGGGCTCCATCAGTACGGATGGTTGGTGCATGCGCCATCCTGCAACTTTTGCATTAATCATTTTCATGTATTTTATTTGTTTTGTTTACAGTCATTTGGGTTCCTACACAACGACCCCCTTGGAGAACTGTTGTCTGGGTTTGAATCCAACCAAGAGCAATATGTCATTGTGACCACAGGGCAGACACACATTCAGGTTGTGGATTATGATGGGTATAAAGGCGACATTCTGGCACGGTTCAGTGATGGCCTCCAGCTCTCGGTGTATTTACATTAGGAGGAAATAGTCATGTAATGAGTCATTTTTATCAAACTGGTATCCGAAATACAGCCAAGTTCAAGCAGGCAGCAACACGAGTACAGGAAGGAGTGCTGGGACTTGTGGTACAGCAGGGCTCCTGCATCCCACTGCAGAATATGTGGCTGCTATAAATGGAATATCTAGGTGTGGACACAAATACACTTTAGCACCACAAATCTGTTTTTTAAATTAGGGCCAGATGGTTTTCTAGTCCGGTGCTGCCCCTAGTGGCAGATGGAGTGGAACACATCTTGGTCATGCTCTGACAAAGCTCTTTGACATTTTTCCCCAAAAGGGAGAAGCTGATGTCATGTTTTCTCTTCCTGCTAATGACAAATCCATTGTTCACTCTGAAGCAGGGGTTGCACAACTCTCGGCCCTCGATACCATTTTGGGCGGCCCCCAAACATACATGTCACCAGCCATAAGACACAGACATAAATTTTTCATATATTCTCCCATTAGATAGGAGTCCTAGAAGTGTAACCGTGGTGGCTCAGGGGTTAAGGCCTAGTTCACACGAACGTTTTTTTTGCGAGTGTACGGGCCGTTTTTTTGTGTTCCGTATACGGAACCATTAATTTCAATGGTTCCGCAAAAAAAATACGGAATGTACTCCGTATGCCAGGCATGTCCAAACTGCGGCCCTCCAGCTGTTGCAAAACTTCAACTTCCAGCATGCCCTAATAGCTGTAAGTTATCCAGGCATGCTGGGAGTTGTAGTTTTGCAACAGCTGGAGGGCCGCAGTTTGGACATGCCTGCCGTATGCATTCCGTTTCTGTATTTCCATTCCGTTGAAAGATAGAACATGTCCTATTATTGCCCGCAAATCACGTTCCGTGGCTCCATTCAAGTCAATAGGTCTGCAAAAAAACGGAACACATACGGAAATGCATCCGTATGTCTTCTGTATCCGTTCCGTTTTTTCTGAACCACCTATTAAAAATGTTATGCCCAGCTTAATTTTTTCTATGTAATTACTGTATATTGTACATGGCATACGGAAAAACAGAACGGAAACACAGCAGAAGTAAAAAACGGAGCAACGGATCCGTGAAAAACGGACCGCAAAAAACTATAAAAGCCATACGATCGTGTGAACTAGGCCCAACACTGGTACCTTGCAGCGCTGAGGTTCAAATCAAACCAAGAATGGCGTTTGTATGTTCTCCCCGTGTTGCGACGTTTTCCTCCCACACTCCAAAGACATATTGATAGCTTGTGAGCTCTATTGGAGACCACACATGATCATGTCTGTAAGGGCTCGTTCAGACGACCGTATTTTTCTGTCTGCATCCGTTCCACAAATTTTGCAGATCGGATGCGGACCCATTCATTTCAACGTGGGCGCAAAAGATGCAGGCAGCACACCGGGGGTTCTGTCCTCACCTGTAGGTCCGTTCCGTGGCACCCACAAAAAAAAAAGGTGTCCTATTCTTGTGGACAAGAATAGGCAATTTTAGCATCGGGAAGGATGTTCCGATCTGCAAAGAGCATAACGCATGCAGCTGGTTTTGAAACTCTGCAATGTACGGTCCGCAATAACGGATTCGGTCATGTGAATGGACCCTTAAGTGCGGTGGAAAATGTCAGCACTATATAAGTGAGTAAAATGAATAAAATAAAATAAGACCTGTATGCTATTTACTATATATCCGTATGCCATAAATACAGTATTTCAGTTGGTAATACCCCTTTAAGTTTTATTTTTGGCTCTTGGGATTGCTTCTGTTTGACAACGTGGCCCCAAACCAGAAAACGTTGTGCACCCTGTTCTAAAGGGTTAACGTCAGTGTGGGATTCCATAGGACCACTGCTGCCGCCTGCTGCCAGGATCTGGTACTGCACTTGTTAGCTGTTGATAATCTGTAGGCGCTCTCCTTATTGACCAGGATATGCGGCTTGGACTGGAAGTAAAAGGACTCGCCGTCATCTCTATAAAATAGATGTTTATTCAGCACATCGATAAGACACAAAAATGAACAGGGACAAATGTCTCAGTAACTACATGTAACGCCACAGATACAATAAGAACACTTTTCTTGGGTTGGGTGTTTTTCCAACCAGGGCTCCATAGTAGAAATCAAATTACTACTGTCTCCATAACCAAGGGATAACATCTGCTCAATCAGCTTAAAGGGGTCCTCTCACTCCAGCAGATAGCATTTATCATGTAGAGAAAGTTAATACAAGGCACTTACTAATGTATTGTGATTATCCATATTGCTAAACTTTGCTGCCTAGATTAATTTTTCCATCACATTATACACTGCTTGTTTCCATGGTTATGACCACCCTACAATCCAGCAGCGGTGGTCGTGCTTGCACACTTTAGGAAAATGCACCAGCCTATGTGAGCTCCCACGGTCCTGAGCCACCAGAAAGAGCCGGCGCTTTTTCCTGTAGTGTGCAAGCATGGCAACCACCACGGATGGATTGCAGGGTGGTCGTAACCATGGAAACAAGCCGTGTATAATGTTCTTAATCTAGGCAGCAAAGGAAGCAATATGGACAATCACAATACATCTTGTTTTGTACTAACTTTTTCTACATGATAAATGCCACTTGCTGAAGTGAGAGAACCCCTTTAAGATTTAGGGTACACGACACATAGGGCACAACTACACTGCAATATGCGTCGCGCGACAATATTTATAATGATTGTCTATGGTGTCGCACTGCGACATGCTGCAATGCGACAGTCGCAGAAAAATCCATTTTGAATGGATTTTTTGAGACTGTCGTGTCGCAGTGCGACACCATAGACTATTATAATAAATATTGTCGCGCGACAAATGTCGAGTAGCCTTAGGCTTAAAATAAATAAAAAAAAGGCGGTGGGTAGAGCCTAGTTGAGGGCGACCACAATCCTGTCCTGCTCTTCCTCCATCATACGATACAGGTATTTGCACCATTCTGACTACGGACAGAGGTTGCAATGTTTGACATTTTGTACGTAAAATTCCCCTCCGCTCGGGTCCCCGGAGCAGCGTTTTTGTGGTATTCCCTTTTAAATCCTGCAAAGCAAAATCTGACATAAGTGACATTAATAGTGGTAAAGGTCGCCGGCCCCCGAACTGTTCCAATCAATAGTTCAGAACAATCCTATAATATATCGTCCTTCACTGGTACAATATTGCTAATTGGTCAGCGCAGGCACTATAGGAATGCATTACTGAGGCCATAGATGGCAGACACTCATGGCGGACCGTAGTCAGAGCGGCGTTTCACAATAAGGCAAACGGACAGTTCTTGGCTGATCGTTGTTAGATGGTGGCAATAATGAAGGAGAGAAAATGAATGGTTACATTAAGTGCTCCAGTGACCAAGAGAAATAAATCTGCTCCTGTGCTCTGGACATTTATCCAGGGGACCATCCTAAAGCATTACCAGTTAGCAGAATAAAGGTAACTGGCCGGTGGCATATACAGGAAAGTGACAGGAGAATCAGTGTCTCCCTCGGTGGCCAGATGAGCATTACATTCTTGTATACTTAGCATCCATTGTACAGAACGGTGCACCTGCCGCCCTCAGTGTACAGCTGCCCCCTGTTCCGAAGAAGCGTCAGGTGTATAACAGAAATAACCCTGGGAACTGGAAAATCTGCTGTTTACACAGGACACTTCACCAGTTGTCATCAGAAATATTACTGGGGAAGGAAGGAGTAGTTGGAGGATGCCAGGATCTATGAAATACGCAAGGAACGTATGAAGATTGAGGTTGGAAATGTGGGCCATTTTGGAAGGGGGCCTGAAATGTGAGATTTTGAAGAGGAAAGTGATGGCAGTGTATCCCACATTAAAATATAGGGTTGTTGACAAGTATGCAATGTTGGGGGAATAGGTGGACCATATTGAGAAGTTACCGCATGTTCATCGCTGGGAATCAGCAGCTCGTTTCCTGTGACATCTGTTGAGTTATTTGGGAGATCCAATGTTCCTTCTCCAATCTAGAAATATAGAACATGGCGGAAGAGTTAATGCTGCAGAACTAGGTCAGGCCTTGCAAGTCCCTATGAGTCTATATTTGATCCCAACCCCATCAGTATTACATGACTGGTTATAAAGGGGCATCGGTTATTACAGCCCTTGTAGGAGACGTTGCCCTGTAGATCTTTAGCATGAAACTATGCAAGACAACTTCCCCCTCCCACCAATTCTTGCCCTTTTGGTTGCACCTTCTCCATTTCCAGCAATAAGTAGACAAATACAGATCCAATCCAAATTCTCAGCTACATATTGAAGCATAGGGTGACTTGTTACAGCTAGGCAAGTAGGTTGAAGCACCTTGGCCCTGATCTTTTTAAGAGGCCAAACCCACACGAGCCATGGATATTCCTTTTTGATGTCTTATGAAGCAGAGGTTCCTAATAGAACTGCAGCTTCTGCACCCCTTGTAGATGTGCTTTTGGTTATAACGGTCTCTAATAGTCAAATGAGGCCTGAACTCACTCGTTAGGAGCCTGCAGGACGATCTCACAGCTCAAGCCACTGTGGTTTTGAGACAGACGCAGTAAGAAGACCAGCGTCGGAAGGCCGAGGGCCTTGGCCTTAACATAGTCTGCTTTCACGTGCCCTCGTCTAGCATAATCAGTTACCTGGAAGCGACCAGTGCTGGGGGAAGAGAAGAAAAGACTGTATAATCCATGAGACCTCAACATATAGTATCCTAAACCTGGATATCAGCTGGATGGTAATTTGTGGAACTAGAATTCCACCATTTTGGAGTTTTCCAGTATATAAAGGCTTAGTTTGACTGTGCTCATAAGAAACATCACTTTCCAGGGTCCCCAGTGCTGTAAAGCCACAGTCATGATGGGAGGACATCCCGTCTATCACATGACCACACTGTCCAGCGACTCCACCTGTGCTACCAGTGTTTTGTTAGTAGGAATAATTCCTCAGCTCCCCAGTACACACTTACTCTGTTTTGCTGGATAAAAGCAGCAAATCACTGAAAAGATGGAGATAGACAGGTTTGCTGGCAAGACGTGGTCGATGACCAGTGCCCAACTCTTGGAAAAATATCCTCACCAGTTCTCCATGCTGAACAAGGACACGACCCCTGGAGATGAGGGGAAGAGACTGCAAAAGAAGGGGTCCAGCAATTACAATACAGTCGAAGTCTAAGGCAAGGGAGAATTCACCATGGAGGAAGCATCAGTTAATGGAGATTGTGGGCCCGGCAAAGATCAAGCCAATCAAAAAGAGGCATATTTGAAAGTAGGCGGGTTTATTCTCCATACTGACAAAAATCTTTAAAATACAGGCATATAGTAATAAAAAGACTGCTGCACTTACAGTCCGAACCCAAGAGAAGCCTGAAGTTAGGCAAAACTGTGTTGGGCCACGAGCTCAGCGACCTTTGTATTACCATATCCCTGTATTTTAATTGTTTTTGTAATTATGGAGAATAAACCTTCTTACTTTTAAAATGTGCCTACAGTCCAGACCATTTCTATTCCTCTGTCGTAAGTCTCCAAATCAAGATTTATCGAGTCTTATCGTGATTACACCTCAATTTCGTTGATTGTGTTTGCATCATCTTGCTGTTATGGGGGGATTTAATGAAATTCGATTTCTTCATTTCTTTTTATTGGGTGGCAAAGACCAGCATCCATCCTCTGTGCATACCCTGAGGCACTGAATACTTATATACAGAGAGCCAAATCAGTGACGATGAGTAACCACTTGTTTTAGTTATGCGAGTATAATGTCTATGTATGGAACAATTCTAGAAGATCAATTTTCTTCATTTTTCCTATTGGGCTATCATTATACGTGAGCACATGTGAGACTGACCATATGTTGCAATGACCATATGGGGTATGAGATAAAAGAAGAACTCTTCACCTTTGTGTGGTGGAAATCCATCCTCTTCTCCAGTAAGACCAACTCCTCGGTCTGCATCATACATCTTACCCCCTCATTGCACCGAGACACAATCTGTGGATAGAAAACAGTCGGGTCTATGGCGAGCATTACCTCAGATATTCTTGAGGTTGTGATGCATTATGCTGAAGTTCATCCCAAGAGAAGAGACATCTAGGTGATCCTAGTGGAAAGTGGTCAATTTTGTCTTTTAGCAAACCTCAAGTGAAAACTTCTGGCAGCTATCGGCATGATAATTAGGATGGGAGTAGCAATGGTAGCCCACACTGAGTATTGCCCTTCACCTTTGACTACTTCTATGCAAACAGAAAAAGGTCAACCATGTGGTCTCCAGATGCAGTTTCCTGCAAAGCAGATATAGTTAAAGTGAAGGGGAAAAAATATGCAAGTACCTACACACATTCTAGGGAGACCAGATCGAGAAAACCTTTTAAAGGGGGTATGCTAGCATAGCTATTGTTGGTAGATCGATTCAATACCCTTTGAAAGTGGTGGAGGCCCAAATGCCCAAGAACAGTTTACCTAATTCCTACTGGTGGCCCCATATGTTAATTTACTTTACATTATAGTGAAAAGGAGATGCAAAAAGTGCTTGAGCACCATGGTTCATAGAAAAGACTAATGCATTTCCTGGACCTATCACTACTCTAGCACTCACCTCTCCAACAGCAGATACAGCATTTTGTACAGATAATGACAACTCTGCGTTACTCTGGCCCAACTTCAGGATATTCTGCAAGGAAATGCCATTGGTTGGAAATCAGGAGGAAATGATAAACTCCCACATGACAAAGATACCTCTCCTACCTCCAGTAGGATCTTCAGCCGTGTTATCCGTTGAAACGGGAGAACTAGGAAAGACTTTAGGAGTTGTCTCTTGCACACTGGTTGCTCCTCCAGTTTCTGGAGAACCTGCAGGAATCTTCCATTCTCTCGACTGATGGAAGAGGAGACGAGAGGGGAACGGTCATCTGGATAGATCAGAACTTGACAGATATAACAGGAAGAGTCTGTTTTGACCACCTTATGAACACCAGCAGCTCGTATCACACATTTGATGGTCTAGTGACCTGGAACATGAGTCTGTGAGGATCTGCAGACATCTCATAAACATCCTCAGCTAATAACATTTCTATTTGTCAGTTTCTGGGAAAAGTTGGGCGATAACCAGTGTGGTCCTGCAGTCAAACTGTGCCCCGTCACCAGTAATTCAGTACACCGCTAAGTCTGCAGTTTACAACAGTAGTTTCGTGACCTCTTGGGAGCAGTAATGACAACCATATTGGTTGTAGTCATCTTGCTTTCCTAAACAGATCTAACCAAGAAACAGCTGAATAAAATTTATAACAACTTCTAGCAGGACAAACCAGTCTTCTATTCTCTGTGTAATTGCCCTATCTACTGACCCGAACTCACAGCATCATAGATTTCTGTTGTAGATACCAGGCTTGGATGGAGCTGACCTGCGAGTTTAGCGGGGAGTGCACTTCAAAGGGAGTCTGTCACCAACCTGACCGGTTTTAAACCGATCACAGTTCAGTGGGACACAGACATAACACAGATGGTACCTTTGTTTCGTTTTTCAGATCATCCAAAGCGCCTAAAAAGTAGTTTTATGATATGCTAATGAGCCATCGCAAGTGCCAAGGGGCAGAGAGTTTGCTGAAAGTGCCCAAGTTCCCCTACCTCACTCGCGCCTAACTCCGGCCAGCCCTGTGGCTCTATGACATCACATTTCCCTATAGGCCATTCACGCATCACTGCCGGGCCCGGGCATGCGCAGTGTTCTGAGTTACTGGCGTAAAATTGGCGCATGGGCACTGCATATCTGTGCCTCTGCCCACAGTGGGTAGAACACTGCGCATGCCCGGGCCCGGCAGTGATGTGCAAAAGGCCTATAAGAAATTAGTGATGTCACAGAGCCACAGGGCTAGCCGGAGTTAGGTGCAAGTGAGGCAGGGGAATTTGGGCACTTTCAGCAAACTTTGTAGCAAAGGTTGTAGCTTTAGGTTCAGAGGTAGCACCAAGGCCCTGGCGCCCAAAGGCTTTTGTTATTAGATACTAGTATTATAAGTGACATATGGTGCGGGGGGCTGAAGCAATGAGAGGGGCCATTCTGGGCTTTGACATGGTTACAAGGCAGAGACTTGTCTTTCTCCATCTGCTAAACAGACTTACATCAGTTGCTGCATCAGTTTTTCTTGGTACATCTGGTTGGTCACATAAGGAATGTAAACTCTCCAGAATTCAGGACAGTGCCGCAGAACCCTATCTCCAATATCACACAGATATATGTCCTTCTCCAAACCTTCTTCTAGATCCAGAAGAAATCTAGACATTGGAGATACAAAAACAAATTCTGAACTTATCAAAATGCCAACATAGTAGTTCCAAGCACTGCTGATAAAACAGTGCAGCGACACGGACCTCTCACTGACCTCCCGAACACAGGGGAGATTGGAGAACAGGGTGTGCTTGTCTGAGGTGCTCAGACACTCGGAAAGTCGCCGGGATTTCTGGAAGTGACCAATTGCTACAGACAAACTGCGCTGGTAGGATGCCTCTGATGTCACCGCCTCAAAAATGGCCTGTGGAAAGACTCAAAATAATGAACAAGAACCCAAGAGGCCTATTCATTCAGAATTAAGGCATCTTATAAAGTACAGAATAGATTTAGGGAGGAATTCCCAATACTAGAAAAACCTCTTTCATACAAGGATCATTCAGTCAGTGCTCTCATACCTCTTGGAGTTGCCGCTTTTGGGGGCTCATTGTTTGAGCAATTTTTTTTTCTTTTACTTCTGGGAGTTCCTGCCACAAGGATGAGGTGTAATGTGGGGGGCTTGCAATGTTGACATGACTCCCAAGTAGAGCGGAGGAGATTTGACCGGCAAGAGAAAGCGAGGTGTCCAACGAGAAGACATTCGGGGGCAAGCCTGGAGCTCCTTTAGTGTAATAGATACAATAGTCTTGATAAAGCGGCTCTAAAACAAGGAAAAAAAGACAGAATATGAATGATCCAAGGACATAGACCATACCAAGTAGAGGGAACCCCAAAAGACATGCTCTACTAACGTGTGTGCACAAACTTGGACTCCTTCCGCTTCCACCGTCGAGACTCCATCAGTCTTCCAATCAGGCTAAGTACAAAGACATAGTTATCATCACAGAGGTCCAGGTCAACAAATCGATCACATTCAGTGGTCTCAGGGGAGCTTTTAAGTAATATCTCATCACAGATCATGGAGATCGGACAAATGCTGGGTTATAGGGTCTGATCAATAATGATCAAGGTTTGTGACCCCTTAGTGACTCTTATGTGTGGCCAGTGTTATGTAAAGAATTTAATGAACCACTCAGAGAAATGGACTCCTCAGTCTTGCAATGTTAATGGATATCAAGTACCCTTTCAAGACAGTATCTGAAGATTCACACTGTCTTAAAAGATGCCCGAGGAAGAGGCCTAAGTAGTCTTAAAAGCTTGCAATTGTGTCATCTTTTCAGTTAGGCATTAAAAGGCATCAACCCTCATGCACTCACAATACATTGCATAAATGTCTTGGCTGACCATGCCATTACAGAATATTTGACACCATGTATATTGAGATGTTTGAGCTAGACGATTTTTGCTGGAGGAATATGGTGGCAATCAGTAAAATGTATGGAGAAGACCAAAAATGAACATTAGAATGGGCAGTAGGAATACTCTGCATCTACAATATGCCCAACATGTGAATCTTTGGTGGAATGTACCTGGTTTCTCGGGGGCTTGTGGTCATGTTCTGTTCCTTAAGAATTTTTACTTCTGGAGATGGCTTCTGTGAGGTGGTGTCTGGAGAAGCCTCCTGGTTATAAATATTTTTGTCCTCATGGTCTTTGGGTTCCGTAGAAGAAACACATAGAGGAGTTATTGTCGTACTGACAGGAGGTTGGTAGATGGGATTGTTGAAGACTTTAGATCCATCAAGTTCACCTACTGAAGGATTTACAATCAACTTTTCAATATTTTTAGTTTGGATGCCACTGTCCCTTTCTAGACTATTGTTAAATCCAGCCTCTGTACTGTGAAGACATCAGAACCAGCCAAGGACAACCCAAACTACACAGAAGATAAAGACCATATCTAATCCCAAAACTATTTCAGTTAGGACTCTCATCAATAGATGAAGAGGAGGATTGCTGGGGAGATTTTAATACCTCTAAATCATTGGCACCACTATACATATGGATGTAATATTCACATATTGCTTAGTAACCTTGTAAATCCTTTTCTTCACTTACAGTAGGTCTCATCCACATGGCTATTACATTTTCTATGGTACCCTAACAGAGCTACTGTAAAAGTGCATGAGCTGTCTACCGCCATATGTCTCTGAAATCATAGAAAGGTTTTTGTTTCTTCTCCATTAGATTCCATGTCTGCATAGGCAGGTAGAAAACCTGTATACACACACAACTGAGCCTGTATGGAACTGCATAGAGGATGTACAGTTCCATACTAAAGAAGCCCTATAGCTGTGATGGCAAACCTCTGCCACTCCAGCTGTGGTTAAACTAGGACTTCCAAGATGTACACTTGCTTGGCTGTTCTCAGAACTCCATAGAAATGAATGGAGTATGCTGGGAGTCGTAGTTTCACCACAGCTAGAGTGCCAGAGGTTAGCCATCACTGCATAGGCTACATGCACAGGGTCTGAAGATGAAGAGGAGCACAGTGGGCCAGTGGTTAGCGCAGCGGTCCTAGGTAGCACTACCACTAGGATCATCTTCATTTTGTATGTTCTCCCCATGTTTGCATGGGTTTCCCCCCCCCCCCCCCCCCCCGTTACTCCTACAGTCCTCTACTTCTGTCTCATCCACAGCTGCAGGTATAACTCTGCTGTTTGCTGCCTCCTTGAAACCATCTGAACTGTGCTGACAAGCACCGCCACTGGCATAGCTGAGATGACCTAATGCTCTGCACCCTGGTGCAATGCTTCATGGTTGTATTTTGCGGTATCTCCGTATACTCTACAGAAATGTATATAAACCCTACACCTCCTTCACTGTGCAGACACTGAACAAGCAAAGGGAACACTAAAGATTAGGTACTGCAGCAGGAGACTCAAAGAAACCTGAAGAATTGTGAGCGGAACACAAGTGATGGAACTCACCATCAGGGCCGGCCTTTGGGGTGTGCGGGCTGTGCGGCCGCACAGGGCGCCATAGCAACAGGGGCGCCGGGCGGCCGACAGCCCGCAATGTAATATGGGCAGGCGAGGCGGCACTTATGTTTCCCCCCCCCCTCCTGTACTCAGCAGGGGGCGCCCGGCGCCCGTTGCGGTAAAAAAAAAAGTTGCTTATATAAGTTGGGGGCGGCTGGCGGCGCCCCTCATTCTGCGCCGCCTGAGTGGCTTGCCGCTCTAAAGAATCCTGCCTGCGCCTGTTAGTGTAGCGTGGCCGAGCTCTGTTAGGTCCGCGGTACAGGAGCTTTTGTTTCCTGTACCCGGCCGGACTGACAGGAAGTGCTCACTTAGTGTGCACTTCCTGTCAGTCCGGCCGGGTACAGGAAACAAATGCTCCTGTACCGCGGATCGAACAGAGCTCGGCCACGCTACACTAGAGGTACACTAGAGTGACAAGGGGGGAGGAAAGAAAGAGAGAGAGTGACAAGGGGGGAGGAAAGAAAGAGAGAGTGACGAGGGGGGAGGAAAGAAAGAGAGAGAGTGACAAGGGGGGAGGGAAGAGAGAGAGTGACAAGGGGGGAGGGGGGAGGAAATAATGAGAGTGATGGGGGGGGGGAAGGATGGGGGGGGGAGGAAATAATGAGTGATGGGGGGGGGGAGGAAATAATGAGTGATGGGGGGGGAGGAAATAATGAGAGTGATGGGGGGGGGGGAAATAATGAGAGTGAGGGGGGGGGGGGGAAATAATGAGAGTGATGGGGGGGGGGGGGGAAATAATGAGAGTGATGGGGGGGGGGGAAATAATGAGAGTGATGGGGGGGGGGGAAATAATGAGAGTGATGGGGGGGGGGGAAACTAATGAGAGTGATGGGGGGGGAAATAATGAGAGTGATGGGGGGGGGAATAGTGAGAGTGATGGGGGGGGAATAATGAGAGTGATGGGGGGGGGATAATGAGCGTGACAAGGGAGGCCGGGTGGAATAATGAGTGACAAGGGGGGAGGAAAGAAAGAGATGAGAGTGACAAGGGGGGAGGAAAGAAAGAGAGAGTGACGAGGGGGGAGGAAAGAAAGAGATGAGAGTGACAAGGGGGGAGGGAAGAGAGAGAGTGACAAGGGGGGAGGGGGGAGGAAATAATGAGAGTGATGGGGGGGGGAGGAAATAATGAGTGATGGGGGGGGGGAGGAAATAATGAGTGATGGGGGGGGGGGGAGGAAATAATGAGTGATGGGGGGGGGGGGAAATAATGAGAGTGATGGGGGGGGGGGGAAATAATGAGAGTGATGGGGGGGGGGGGGGGAAATAATGAGAGTGATGGGGGGGGGGGGAAATAATGAGAGTGATGGGGGGGGGGGAAATAATGAGAGTGATGGGGGGGGGGGAAATAATGAGAGTGATGGGGGGGGGGAAATAATGAGAGTGATGGGGGGGGAAATAATGAGAGTGATGGGGGGGGAAATAATGAGAGTGATGGGGGGGGGAATAGTGAGAGTGATGGGGGGGGGAATAATGAGAGTGATGGGGGGGGGGATAATGAGCGTGACAAGGGAGGGCGGGTGGAATAATGAGTGACAAGGGAGAGGGGGGATAATGAGAGTGACAAGGGAAGGGGGGGGGGGGGAGAGAATGACAATGGAGTCCCCAGAGCCAGACTGCAGCCAGAGTCCAGATCATCTTATTGTCCTGGTGGTAAGTAGACAATGCAATATGTTTATTATTTAATTGTTTAGTTATTAATACTACATTGGAAACAAATTTTCTCAGCTGGACACCGGCCGACACTGTGCATGCGCTGGGAGCCTCACCAGCGTTTAGGGTAGGGAAAAAGCACTGGCCCGTACGTAATTTTTCCCTTCCCTAACCGCTGGTGAGGCTCCCGGTGCATGCGCAGTGTCGGCCGGTGTTCAGCTGAAAACATCCATCCGATCACTGCGCATTGGCCCATAGTTTTTCCCTACCCTAACCGCCGGCGAGGCTCCTGGCGCATGCGCACTCTGCTGTGAAATTTCCCTAACCTGTCGTTGTGCGCCTGCGCGGCGCTGCACACCTCCTCACGTCATGTCCGGTGCGACCGGAAGTGACGAGGGTAGGGAAATCTCACGAACTAGGGAAGTATAACATTACACCGGCCTTTGGGGTGTGAGGGCTGGTAACTACTTGGTTGGATAGTCAGCCAGCCTATGCCATGATGCCAGCAACAAGCAGTGTTTTTATTTTTTTTTTGGGGGGGGGGGGGGCGCCACAAGGTTAGCTCGCACAGGGCGCCTGAACACCTAAGGCCGGCCCTGCTCACCATCAGCACATTATGAAAATCGCCCATCATAGGACGTAAGGGGGAGATAAGCTTATTACATAAGAAATTGCAGAACGATAAGGGAAGTAAAAAATAAATAGAATACGATATATTCTTGTCTGGTGTCCCAGCAAATAGTGCAAAGGCCGTGTTTGAGTGGATTTGTGTGTCCTTTGTGTATTACCTTGGAGGACACTCTAGAGTAAGGACATTGTTCATGGAGCACTTGGTCATTGTTATACACAAAATAATCTGTTTGTTACATGGTTCCCCCTCATCTATACACAGGGGGATAATCCAGCTATAACATCCTTCACCTCTTCAGTGTCATCTTTACTGATCACACAATGCTCCCGGTGATGTGCGGTATAGACACACTAATCCCCACTAATCCGTTATATACACTGTGCAACAATGGCTGCTCTCCCTGTAACCCTTGGGCTCAGTCAGCCAAAATTGATCACATGGTCCGAGAGAGGAGAAACCTCTTAGGGATTTTGTAGAATCTTCAGAACATTTTTGATGTAGACATTACATGTGCTCTCCACAGATGATCACTCAGAGATGGATCTACTCCAAGAAATATACAAGACAGCACTACTCGCTGAATCCTGCGGCACTCCAATGACGTAGAAAAACTTCACATTTTGTTCACACTGTATATTACGACGTTTCGACCTTTTAGGTTTTTATCGAGCTCAAACATACCAATAGTGAACATATATAACCACAAATCATCTACAATTGGTTAGTGTTGACTCCACCTTAATTGAATATAAACAGCTTCCCCTTCAATTTAAAAAGAACTTATCCTTCTTCGTCAGCCACATCATTTTATAATCTCATATCAAAACATTAATCCAATCCAACGCTCCATTTCTTACCCTTCTCTCGGGCCGTATGATGCATCCATGGCGGGTGTTGTATATTCCATTAACTCATGTAATCCGCACTACACATGGCGTGTGTGGCGTCCACGTATTACCTTCGCGCATGTGCCGCTACGTCAGTGACTTCTATCGCATCAGACAGCCGTCGCCATCATGAGCGGTTCTTCTCCGATTCCGCCCTTCTCGGTCACGTCTGTCTTCCCTTGAAAAAAAATAGTGCCAGTGCCGTTCACTGTCCTCAATGGGTTGCCGGCTCGCACACCCATCATTCCCCAGCGGGGCTGAAACACAGACCCATGTCATAACCCAAGGGCGCATCTATGCATACATCCATCCCCTACATATATACATACACACATGGGGACCGACAAACAGGTATGTCATCCATCCTCCACGTACACATACATACACGGATGAAGCAATCAAAAATTTATAACTTTCGGGGCTTATTTATTGAGAAAACATCACTCACTCCGGGCTTCTTTATTTTCACTAATCCTTTATTCATATCATATTTAGGCTGGTTGCCCTATGCCGGTCATTCTCCCCCGGCCATAGGCATCCGCCTATATGTTAGATCAGGTCAATTCCACCTGAGTGACCTCTAACTCCTTTTCTAAGGAGGGGATTTATATTCCATTTTCCCTTTTAGGGTTTAGGTCACCATCAGATTTTGACTCCACTGCCCGCACTTCATTCCACTCTACTCACATGCATCTTTCTCATAAGGCATCTGATATCTTTCCACGCCCCCAATTTACAACCTTTGTCATTTAAATCTACTGTGCGCCCAGGGGTGTGACATCAGGTCCACATAACCTCCCCATCGGAGATAAGCGGTGCGCTCGCCCAGCCATCCCCTCTCGGTGTGCCCAACTCCGCCACTATTTCATCATTACTCATCTTTGATGATGCCCTCTGTCCATAGCTTCAAATAATGTCCAATATAAAGAACACACAATCCTTCCTCCATGGATGTTATTCCCACTGCCTGTAATGTAAATAAAAGACAAAGAATCTGAAAATTAAAAACAAACACTGCTTATAGACGGGCACTTATACTTCAAAATAATACTCATCTCTCAATAGGGTTAAAAGAGAGAACCCACTTTAAATTCTCTATTTAACCCCCTTGGTTCCATTGTATCCAATTCAAATATCCATCTTAGTTCCTTCCTCTTCAACAGTTTCTCTCTATCTCCTTCTCTCGTTAATGGCGGAATACCATCTATAATCCTAAATCCCCACTGTGAGATGTTGTGTCTATATCTCACAAAATGTTCTGGTACCGTAAGCTGGATCTCCTCCCCATCTTCCTGTTCCTGCCTCTTCGCTAGCAATTTCCAGATTGTGTATCTATGTTGATTTATCCTATTCTTGCAGGGCTGTGTGGTCTCTCCCACATAAAGTAGGCCACACGGGCACTTCAAAACATGGATAACTTATTGTGAATTTCAAGTGAAAAAATCCTTAATTCTATATTTCTTTTCTGTTCTTGGGTGACTGAAGGAGTCCCCCTTGATTAGGCTGCTGCAATTGCAGCAGCCCAAGCAAGGGTACCGTCCCTTCTTGCCCTCCTGTTTCTCCTTCACCCTCATGTCCTTACCAATTACTCACCTAAACTATTGGCTGTTTTATACGACATCAGTGGAGGCAACTGGAATTCCTCCACTTGTGGGAATGACTGGGACAGAATTCGCCAATTCTGTCTCAATATTCCTGTTATCTTTCCACCCATCCTTGTACAAGTGGATACAAATGGTATCCTTTTCACTTCCTCCCTTTTCTCCTTGTTTGTTGACACCAATAACTGTTCATGTTCACACTGTTTTGCTTTTACTAGATGTCTATCTACTAACTTCTGAGGGTATCTTCTATCCCTACATTTCTTTCATAATTTTTTACTCTACCATTTCTTCGTCTGATACTATCTGTTTAGTACGCAAAAACTGGCTATACGGTAGGGACTCCATCTTTCTTGGATGTGCACTGTCGAACTGCAATAAATTATTGCGGTCTGTAGATTTTATAAACAAGTCAGTCTCCAATTTCCAATTTTTAACATACACTAATGTGTCTAAAAACGGTTTTGTCTTCTCCAAAGCAGCTACCTTTTTAGACAGAATATTAATGTCTTTTGCTACTGATGCCCTGTCATATGTGCAACATGCAACAGATTCTCTCTCTAGGCTGAAGGTTATGGGATATGTAGAGGTGGAGTGGCTGGTTTTTTTTGATGTCACCAGTCTCCACACCAGCATAGACCATGACTTGGGCCTAGAAGCAGTGAAACGGGCTTTAGAGAAATCTGATTGTAGTGAGGAACTTAAAGAATTCCTACTGTCTCTGTTGGAAGTGCTACTCACTCAATTATTTCCTCTGAGTATGCGTTCCATGAGCAATGTCAGGGTACCGCGATGGGTTCAAATGTGACCCCGACATATGCAAATATATATATGTCACACTTTGAGGAATGGTATATATACCCAACCGCCCTCTATGCATCAGCAAGAGGGTGGTTGAGGTATATAGATGGTGTATTTTTGATCTGTAAGGGGTCAACAGTGGACCTACATATTTTTCATAAACATATCAATCAGATACATGTCCAGTTGAAATTCACTAAAGTGTTCTCTCGGGAATCCCTACAGTTTTTAGACACATTAGTGTATGTTAAAAATTGGAAACTGGAGACTGACTTGTTTATAAAATCTACAGACCGCAATAATTTATTGCAGTTCGGCAGTGCACATCCAAGAAAGATGATGGAGTCCCTACCGTATAGCCAGTTTTTGCGTACTAAACAGATAGTATCAGACGAAGAAATGGTAGATCAATTAAAAATTATGAAAGAAATTTAGGGATAGAAGATACCCTCAGAAGTTAGTAGATGGAAATCTAGTAAAAGCAAAACAGTGTGAACGTGAACAGTTATTGGTGTCAACAAACAAGGAGAAAAGGGAGGAAGTGAAAAGGATACCATTTGTATCCACTTGTACAAAGATGGGTGGAAAGATAACAGGAATATTGAGACAGAATTGGCGAATTCTGTCCCAGTCATTCCCACAAGTGGAGGAATTCCAGTTGCCTCCACTGATGTCGTATAAAACAGCCAATAGTTTAGGTGAGTAATTGGTAAGAACAGACATGAGGGTGAAGGAGAAACAGGAGGGCAAGAAGGGACGGTACCCTTGCTTGGGATGCTGCAATTGCGGCAGCCTAATCAAGGGGGACTCCTTCAGTCATCCAAGAACAGAAAAATATAGAATTAAGGATTTTTTCACTTGAAATTCACAATAAGTTATCCATGTTTTGCAGTGCCCGTGTGGCCTACTTTATGTGGGAGAGACCACACAGCCCTGCAAGAATAGGATAAATCAACATAGATACACAATCTGGAAATTGCTAGCGAAGAGGCAGGGACAGGAAGATGGGGAGGAGATCCAACTACCGGTACCAGAACATTTTGTGAGATATAGACACAACATCTCACAGTGGGGATTTAGGATTATAGATGGTATTCCGCCATTAACGAGAGAAGGAGATAGAGAGAAACTGTTGAAGAGGAAGGAACTAAGATGGATATTTGAATTGGATACAATGGAACCAAGGGGGTTAAATAGAGAATTTAAAGTGGGTTCTCTCTTTTAACCCTATTGAGAGATGAGTATTATTTTGAAGTATAAGTGCCCGTCTATAAGCCGTGTTTGTTTTTAATTTTCAGATTCTTTGTCTTTTATTTACATTACAGGAGACACTGTGCACAGGCAGTGGGAATAACATCCATGGAGGAAGGATTGTGTGTTCTTTATATTGGACATTATTTGAAGCTATGGACAGAGGGAATCAAAGATGAGTAATGATGAAATAGTGGCGGAGTTGGGCACACCGAGAGGGGATGGCTGGGCGAGCGCACCGCTTATCTCCGATGGGGAGGTTATGTGGACCTGATGTCACACCCCTGGGCGCACAGTAGATTTAAGTGACAAAGGTTGTAAATTGGGGGCGTGGAAAGATATCAGATGCCTTATGAGAAAGATGCATGTGAGTAGAGTGCAATGAAGTGCGGGCAGTGGAGTCATAAAATCTGATGGTGACCTAAACCCTAAAAGGGAAAATGGAATATAAATCCCCTCCTTACAAAAAAGGAGTTAGAGGTCACTCAGGTGGAATTGACCTGATCTAACATATGGGTGGATGCCTATGGCCGGGGGAGAATGACCGGCATAGGGCAACCAGCCTAAATATGATATGAATAAAGGATTAGTGAAAATAATGAAGCCCGGAGTGAGTGATAGGTTTTCTCAATAAATAAGCCCCGAAAGTTATCAATTTTTGATTGCTTCATCCGTGTATGTATGTATACGTGGAGGATGGATGACATACCTGTTTGTCGGTCCCCATGTGTGTATGTATATATGTAGGGGATGGATGTATGCATAGATGCGCCCTTGGGTTATGACATGGGTCTGGGTTTCAGCCCCGCTGAGGAATGATGGGTGTGCGAGCCACCGGCACTTTTTTTTTGCATATAAAAAATATATACGCCTCTTAAAGGGGATACCCATTATGAGAGAGAGTGGAAATCTTCAAATAATAATGAGGTCATGTGTTTAAAGGATGCCCGATATTAAGAAAAATAGTCAGCGATCATTGCAGACAAGCGCATTGTACAGTACCGCTACGCAGTGAGGTCTATGCCGGTCATGTGGAAGAACAAGGGAAGACACACGTGACCGAGAAGGGCGGAATCAGAGAAGGACCGCTCATGATGACGACGGCTGTCTGATGCGGCAGACGTCACTGATGAGGTAGCGGCACATGTGCGGAGGTAATACAGGGACTCCACACACGCCATGTGTGGTGCGGATCACATGAGTTAATGGAATATACAACACCCCCCCATGGATGTATCCGACGGCCTGAGACAAGGGTAAGAGATGGAGCAATGGATTGGATTTGATATGAGATTATAAAATGATGTGGCTGACGAAGGATAAGTTTTTTTTAAATTGAAGGGGGAGGTGTTTATATTCAATAAGGTGGAGTCAACACTAACCAATTGTAGATGTTTTGTGGTTATACATGTTCACTATTGGTATGTTTGTTTGAGCTCGATAAAGACCTAAAAAGGTCGAAACGTCACAATATTCGGTGTGAACAAAATGTGACGTTTTTCTAAGTCATTGGAGTGCCGCAGTTTTCTACAATATTGCACTCAGAGATGGAGTTCCTCATTCCCCAGCCAGAATGTAAAAAACACTTCTCCCCATTTATTGTCCCATTCCTCGGGTCATGTAAAAGGACTTTTCAATGACCTTTAAATTTTACTAAGGAGTTTTATTATTTATTTATTAAGATCCTTGACTTACCTTCATTGTGGTTCAGAGCTCCTTGTTGCTGTGTCATTAACCGGATGGTGACATCATCATAAGATTTCCATTTTCCACCACTAACATGTTTTCTGGGCTTCTTGTGACCGAAGAGTCGTGGCAGCAGCCCCCTCTCCTCCCTGAATGTGTGCAGGTTCTCCAGGGGCTGGCAGGCCTCGGGGCAGGAGGCACACCGCTTCACCGTCACTTCCACCGGTGGAGGAGACTCCGGGTAACAGCGTTTTCTGCAGAACAGCTCCATATCTGGAGTAGGAAACACTGATTTGCTCAGACAACCTGTTTTTTGTTGCATTGCCGATTTAGGCCCCTTTCACACAAGCAAGTTTTCCGTGCGGCTGCAATGCGTGATGTGAACGCATAGCACCCGCACTGAATCCTGACCCATTTATTTCAATATTTTTTTCAGGCATCAGTTCTGCATTGCGTGAAAACGCAGCACGTTTTATATTCTGCGTTTTTCACGCAGCCCTGGCCCCATAGAAGTGAATAGGGCTTCAGTGAAAAACGCATTGCATCCACAAGAAAGTGCAGATGCAGCGTGTTTTTCACTTATGGTTGCTAATGTTTGTAAAGTTTAAACCTTCATTTTTTTTAATCACGCGCGCAAGTTTCCCTAAACGCTTCCGGAGCCCACTCACTCGTGTCATTCGTGTGAAAGAGGCCCTAGGCCCCTTTCACACGGGCGAGTTTTCCACACGGGGTGCAATGCGTGAGGTGAACGCATTGCTCCCGCACTGAATCCGGACCCATTCATTTCTATGGGGCTGTGCACACGAGCTGTGATTTTTACGCATCACTTGTGCGTTGCGGGAAAATCGCAGCATGCTCTATATTCAGTGTTTTTCACGCAACGCAGGCCCCATATAAGTGAATGGGGCTGCGTGAAAATCGCAAGCATCCGCTAGCAAGTGCGGATGCGGTGGGATTGTCACGCATGGTTGCTAGGTGACGATCGGGATGGGGCCCCGATTATTATTATTTTCCCTTATAACATGGTTATAAGGGAAAATTATAGCATTCTTAATACAGAATTCTAAGTAAATTAGGGATGGAGGGGTTAAAAAAAATAAAAATTAAACTTACCTCATCCACTTGTTTGTGCAGCCCAGCTTGTCTTCATTCTTCTTCTTTGAGGACCTGGGAGGAAAAGGACCCTTGGTGATGTCACTGCACTCATCACATGGTTCATCACCATGGTGATGGACCATGTGATGAGCGCAGTGACATCACCAAAGGTCCTTTTCTCCCAGGTCCTCAAAGAAGAAGAAAGACAAGCCGGGCTGCGTGAACAAGTGGATGAGGTAAGTTTAATTTTTATTTTTTTTAACCCCTCCATCCCTAATTTACTTAGCATTCTGTATTAAGAATGCTATTATTTTCCCCTATAACCATGTTATAAGGGAAAATAATCTACACAACATCGCTCCCAAACCCGAACTTCTGTTAAGTCCGGGTCTGGGTACCAAACATGCAGATTTTTTTCACGCGCGTGCACCACACATTAAAATGCCTTGCACTCACACGGAAAAATCTTGCATTTTCCCGCAACGCACCCGCATCTTGTCCGGCCCTCACACGCGACACCCGTGTGAAAGAGACCTTACAGTGGGACCTGTACACATTACATTCAGCGCCCTCTGAACATAAGCAGTAATATGCATTAATATGCAAAAACCTCTGTGCAGTGTCCATATATACAAAATAAGAGCAGATACTGAGGATTACACCCAGTATACAGGACAGGAGAAGTGGTACTGTGCAGTGTCCATATATACAGAATAAGAGCAGATACTGAGGATTACACCCAGGATACAGGACAGGAGAAGTGGTACTGTGCAGTGTCCATATATACAGAATAAGAGCAGATACTAAGGATTACACCCAGTATACAGGACAGGAGAAGTGGTACTGTGCAGTGTCCATATATACAGAATAAGAGCAGATACTAAGGATTACACCCAGTATACAGGACAGGAGAAGTGGTACTGTGCAGTGTCCATATATACAGAGTAAGAGCAGATACTGAGGATTACACCCAGTATACAGGACAGGAGAAGTGGTACTGTGCAGTGTCCATATATACAGAATAAGAGCAGATACTGAGGATTACACCCAGTATACAGGACAGGAGAAGTGGTACTGTGCAGTGTCCATATATACAGAGTAAGAGCAGATACTGAGGATTACACCCAGTATACAGGAGAGGAGAAGTGGTACTGTGCAGTGTCCATATATACAGAATAAGAGCAGATACTGAGGATTACACCCAGTATACAGGACAGGAGAAGTGGTACTGTGCAGTGTCCATATATACAGAATAAGAGCAGATACTAAGGGATACACCCAGTATACAGGAGAGGAGAAGTGGTACTGTGCAGTGTCCATATATACAGAATAAGAGCAGATACTAAGGATTACACCCAGTATACAGGACAGGAGAAGTGGTACTGTGCAGTGTCCGTATATACAGGATAAGAGCAGATACTGAGGATTACACCCAGTATACAGGACAGGAGAAGTGGTACTGTGCAGTGTCCATATATACAGAGTAAGAGCAGATACTGAGGATTACACCCAGTATACAGGACAGGAGAAGAGGTACTGTGCAGTGTCCATATATACAGAATAAGAGCAGATACTGAGTATTACACCCCGTATACAGGACAGGAGAAGTGGTACTGTGCAGTGTCCATATATACAGAATAAGAGCAGATACTGAGGATTACACCCAGTATACAGGAGAGGAGAAGTGGTACTGTGCAGTGTCCATATATACAGAATAAGAGCAGATACTGAGGATTACACCCAGTATACAGGACAGGAGAAGTGGTACTGTGCAGTGTCCATATATACAGGATAAGAGCAGATACTGAGGATTACACCCAGTATACAGGACAGGAGAAGTGGTACTGTGCAGTGTCCATATATACAGAATAAGAGCAGATACTGAGGATTACACCCAGTATACAGGACAGGAGAAGTGGTACAGTGCAGTGTCCATATATACAGAGTAAGAGCAGACACTGAGGATTACACCTGGTATACAGGACAGGAGAAGTGGTACAGTGCAGTGTCCATATATACAGAGTAAGAGCAGACACTGAGGATTACACCCAGTATACAGGACAGGAGAAGTGGTACAGTGCAGTGTCCATATATACAGAATAAGAGCAGATACTGAGGATTACACCCAGTATACAGGACAGGAGAAGTGGTACTGTGCAGTGTATATATATACAGAGTAAGAGCAGATACTGAGGATTACACCCAGTATACAGGACAGGAGAAGTGGTACTGCGCAGTGTCCATATATACAGAGTAAGAGCAGATACTGAGGATTACACCCAGTATACAGGACAGGAGAAGTGGTACTGTGCAGTGTCCATATATACAGAATAAGGGCAGATACTGAGGATTACACCCAGTATACAGGACAGGAGAAGTGGTACTGTGCAGTGTCCATATATACAGAATAAGGGGGCATTTATCAAGACCATCGTCGCACGTCATGATTCCCCCTTCGCTGCTGGAAGATGCGCCTAATTTATGCTGAGGTACAGGTCTCGTTATAGATTTAAAGCATCCTCTAGCAGGCTGTGTGCCACACTGAAATCTATGGCAGCCGCCTAGCTGCTGTAGATTTCTGTTAGAGAACGTTATCCCCTATCCTGTGGGGATAACTATTAGATCAATTGGGGTCCTACCGCTCAGACCCTGTGGAGTCCCCCAAAATGAATGGTGCGGCCGGTTGGAAATGGGGACCATTATTGCAGTCATTTCTATGGGAGCACCAGAGATCGCCATTTGCAACCAGCCTCTGCATTCTCATGATTGTTGGGGGTCCCAGCAGTAGAACCTCAACAGATTGAATAGTTATAGGATAGGGGATAACTTTCTCTAAGGGTTCATGCACATGACCGTATGTATTGTGTTCTGCAAAAAACGGATCTCCAAAAAATACGGAAGACGTCCCCGTGCATTCTGTATTTTGCGGAATGGAGCAGCTGGCCCTAATAGAATAGGATGCGTTTAGTATTTTGTGTCTCCACGGAATGGACTTTGCGTGCTGTCCACATCTTTTGCAGCCCTATTAAGATGAATGGTTCCGCATCCATTCCAAAAAAAGGTGGATCGGTTGTAGACAAACTACGGCCGCGTGCATGAGCCCTTAGGCCTCTTTCACACGGGCGAGTTTTCCGTGCGGGTGCGATGCGTGCGGTGAACGCATTGCACCCGCACTGAATCCTGACCCATTCATTTCTATGGGGCTGTGCACACGAGCGGTGATTTTCACGCATCACTTATGCGTTGCGTGAAAATCGCAGCATGCTCCTCTTTGTGCGTTTTTCACGTAATGCAGGCCCTATAGAAATGAATGGGGTTGCGTGAAAATCGCATGCATCCGCAAGCAAGTGCGGATGCGGTGCGATTTTCACGCATGGGTTCTAGGTGACAGTCTATTCACTGTATTATTTTCCCTTATAACATGGTTATAAGGGAAAATAATAGCATTCTGAATACAGAATGCTTAGTATAATAGTGCTGGAAGGGTTAAAAATAATAAAAAAGTTAACTCACCTTCTCCTCCTGTTCGCGTAGAGGCCGGTCTGTTCTTTAGCTGTGGCTGAAGGACCTTTGATGACGTCAGATCACATGCTCCATCACCATGGTGATGGACCATGTGATTGGAGCATGTGATCTGACGTCACCTCAGGTCATTCAGTCCACAGCTAAAGAACAGACCGGGATCTACGCTAACAAGAGGAGAAGGTGAGTTAACTTTTTTTATTATTTTTAACCCTTCCAGCACTATTATACTAAGCATTCTGTATTCAGAATGCTATTATTTTCCCTTATAACCATGTTATAAGGGAAAATAATACAATCTTCAGAACATCAATCCCAAGCCCGAACTTCTGTGAAGAAGTTCGGGTCTGGGTACCAAACATGCGTGATTTTTCTCACGCGAGTGCAAAACGCATGACAATGTTTTGCACTTGCGCGGAAAAATCGCGCATTTTCCCGCAACGCACCCGCCTCTTATCCGGGCAAAAAACATGACGCCCGTGTGAAAGAGGCCTTAGTGTTTAGGTCAGTGATTGTGAGCCAAAACCAGGAGTGGAGCCTACACAGAGATGCCCCTGTTCTGTATTTTTATCCTGCACCTGGTTTGCGCTTAAAATCCCTGGGGCAAAAACAAAAATCATTGACCAAACACTGACCATGTGAAATCAGCCTAAAGCTTCGTCCGCACAACTGTATTCTTCTGTTTCAATAGTTTTTATTGAGTTTTTTTTATTTCAAAACAACTATTTTTCATCCGTGTGCTATCCACATACATTGTGGACCCATTCTTTTCTATGGGTACACACACGCGTCCATGTTTTTTGCCCATCAGGGTGGCCATTCCGCAAGTTATAGAATATATATGTCCCATACTTTGCAGACAAAAAATAACCATTTCTGTTGATGGGAGTGAAAAGCCAATTAGAACGCACACAGAAGGTATCCATATTTCGTGAACCCGTTTACAGACCAAAATATGGACAAGGTCGCGGGGCATGAAGCCTAAGAGCAGATACTACAGACATTGGGGGGACATTTACTAATCTATTTATGACACTTTTGTGGTTTAAATAGGGGACATTTTTTCTGATGCCATTTGTGCAGTAAAATTTGCAACTTTTCCCCGTTCACGGCACTTTTCCAACATGATGAAAAAAGGGTAGTGGCCTGGGCGGGGAAGCGGATGGACAGTGCATACATCTGTCTGGCGGATATCAGACCAGTTTTGTGAGTTCACAGCACCCTCTTGTGACCGTTTCTATTCATAGCACTTAGCACCAAAAATGCATCCGGAAAAAAAATACATCCAAGAAAATCTGATGGGATTTTTTTCAGCACAGAAAATGAGTGAACAGACCCTAAGGCTCCAGGGATTTTGCAGATTATGGCCTCATGCACACGACCGTTCAGTTTTTTTTGCGGTCCGCAAAAACCGGAAGCCGCCCGTGTGCCTTCCGCAATTTGCGGAACGGAACGGGCGGCCCATTGTAGAAATGCCTATTCTTGTCCGCGAAACTGGAAAAAGGACACGTTCTATTTTTTTTGCGGCGCCACGGAACGGAGCAACAGAGTGCTGTCCGCATCTATTGCTGCCCCATTGAAGTGAATGGGTCCGCATCCGAACCGCCAAAACGGTGGCTCAGATGCGGACCCAAACAACGGTCGTGTGCATGAGGCCGAAGTAGCAGTTGTGTACAGCACAATAAAACACCTCACCATGTGCATCGGAAATTATATTCCCCCACAGTTAGGCTACATTCACACGACCGTATACGTTTTGTGGCCTTAAGCTACATTCACACAAACATTTTTTGTTTACGTGTTCGTTCTGTTTTTTTTTTTGGCGGATAGGATGCGGACCCTTTATTTCAAAGGGTCCGCAAAAAATGCTATCCGCATCCATATGTCCATTCCGTAGCCCTGCAAAAATAAATAAAACATGTCCTATTCTTGAGCGTTTTCCTGACAAGGATAGGCATTGTTACAATAGATCCTCTAAAAAGCAAACAAAAAAAACATACGGATGCCATACGGACATCATCCTTTTTTTGCGGATCCGCAATTGGCAGACTGCAAAACACATATGGTCGTGTGAATGTAGCCTTAGGCTGAGTTCACACGGGCGAGATTTCCGCGCGGGTGCAATGCAGTAGGTGAACGCATTGCACCTGCACTGAATCCTGACCCATTCATTTCAATGGGGCTGTGCACATGAGCATTTTTTTTCACGCATCACTTCTGCAATGCTTTAAAATCGCAGCGTGTTCTATATTCTGCGTTTTTAACGCAGCCCTGGCTCCATAGAAGTGAATGGGGCTGCGTTAATAACGCATTGCATCTGCAAGCAAGTGCGGATGCAATGCGTTTTTCACTGATGGTTGCTAGGAGATGTTGTTTGTAAACCTTCAGTTTTTTATCACGCGCGTGAAAAACGCATCAAAACGCATTGCATCCGCGCGGAAAAAACTGAACAACTAAACGCAATTGCAGCCAAAACTGACTGAACTTGCTTGCAAAATGGTGCGAGTTTAACTGAACGCACCCTGAACGCATCCGGACCAAATCTGTCACGCTCGTGTGAACTCAGCCTTAAACTGTAATCTTTTCCCATCAATACCATATATCTATATGAAGCCAAAAACTAAAATATATCCATGATCAGCGCGCCACCATCCCATAGAAAACAGCGTTGTAGAAAATATCGGATGAAGGCAGTAAGGCCTCATGCACACGACCGTTGTGTGCATCCGTGGCCGTTGTGCCGTTTTCCGTTTTTTTTTTTTGCGGACCCATTGACTTTCAATGGGTCCGTGGAAAAATCGGAAAAAGCACCGTTTGGCAGCCGCATCCGTGATCCGTGTTTCCTGGCCGTGAAAAAAATATGACCTGTCCTATTTTTTTCACGGCCAACGGTTCACGGACCCATTCAAGTCAATGGGTCCGTGAAAAATCACGGATGCACACAAGATTGTCATTCGTGTCCGTGATCCGTGTCCGTTTTTTCCTATCATTTCAATGGCAAACTTGACTTAGATTTTTTTTTCATTTTTCATGTCTGTGGATCCTCCAAAAAACAAGGAAGACCCACGGACGAAAAAACGGTCACGGATCACGGACCTACGGACCCCGTTTTTGCGGACCGTGAAAAAATACTGTCGTGTGCATGAGGCCTAATGGTGTGAGAATTCACAGGAAAAGGGTTACCTGCAAACAAGAAGCACAGGTAAAGGCGTCTCTAATTTGGAGACCCCTCTGGAGCCAGTGAGCTGATATTGGGGGGGATTCACCATGTGCATCTCACCAGGACTAGACACACATGGCTGCAACTTACCAGTATGGACCTAAAAGCAATCACCTGTCTTCCAGGTGGGGAGGCTGCGCCCAAGCTCTGACTTTAAGTAACCTCAGGTTCCCGGCTAGGATGAAGACCTGGGGTGGAGTCTGGGGTTTTAGACTAAACGCATAGAAAGTGCAGAGTTCCAGGGAAAACATTAGAGGGGTATTCTGGTTATATTATCTCCTATACACAGGACAGAGGATAGCTATAAAGATCAGTGGGGGTCCTACCTCTGGGACCCTCACTAATAACGAGAATGAGGACCCTGTACCCATCGGTCCCCCTTAAAATGCACAGAACAGACGGTAGGCATGTGCTGACCCCGATCCATTGATTTCTATGGTAGTTCTGGAGACAGCCGAGCTGTACTTGATCTTCTGAACTCCCATAGAAATCAATAGAGTGGCTAATCGCATGACAGACTGGATGCTCTGTTAATTTAGGGGGACCCTGAGGGCTACGGGCCCCCCGTTGTTGTGATCCGTAGTACCACCACTGATCTAACATAACTGGAATACCACTTTAACCCTTAGAGGACCCTGCGATTTTCCATTTTTGTGTTTTCGTTTTTTACTCCCCGCCTTCCCATAGTCCTAACTTTTTTATTTTTCCATTCGCATAGCCTTGTGAGGACTTATTTTTTTTGTGGTACAAGTTGTACTTTATAATGGCGCCATTTACAGTTGCATACCATGTAGTGGGAAGCGGATAATTTTTTTCCAAATGGGGTAGAATTGGGAAAAAACGCAATTCTGACAAAGGTTTTTTTTGTTTTTTACACCGTACACTATGCGGTAAAAGTGACCTGTTATCTTCATATTCATATTCTGACCCCTATAACTTTTTGGTAGTTATGTGTACGGAGCTTTGTAAGGGCTCATTGTTTGCGGGGTGATCTGTACTTTTCAATGATACCAATTTGAAGTGTGTACGACTTTTTTTAGCACTTTTTATAACAAAAATTATTTTGGAGTTGAAGTGACACAAAAATGGCAAATTGTCTGTTTTCCCGTTACGCCATTTGCCATCTATTAATATTGTTCGATTTTAATTGTATGGGTATTTTCGCACGCGGCGATGCCCATGATCTTTATTTTTTTTATTGGTTAAGTATTTTTATTTTAAGGAAAGGGGGGTGATTTGAACTTTTATATTTTTTTATTAGTAAAAACTTTTTTAAACTTTTTATTTTTTTTTGCTTTTTTTAAGTCACCCTGGGTAACTATAAATGTCAATCATTAGATTGCCCATTGTGTTCATTGATGGCTATATAGACTTCTATTATGCCTCTTTTAGGCTTCCGCGGTGCATGCCGTCATAGAATTCCGTTATGGTCCGTGGTAGCGGAATCCATTACAGAATTCTTAGATAGCCCGATCCTGTACGCCGAACTCGAGAACACAAGTTCGCTCAACACTAATTGTGGCCTCTTCATATTGATGCACCGCATCTCTGGATTTGCAGACCCATTCAAGTGAATGGGTCCGCATCCATGATGCGGAATGCACACGGCCGGTGACCCGTGTATTGCGGAACCCGCCGTATGCGGTCCGCAGCACGGGCACGGAGCCCTTATGTTCGTGGGCATGAGCCCAAAAAAGAAGCTGCAGTGCTCTCCCGGCCTTTTCCAACCGATGATCGGGAGGGGTGCTGATTAGATATTGATGACCTCTCATGGACAATCCCTTTAATGGCTTATGCACATGACCGAATGTATTTTGTAGTCCGCAAAACACGGATCCTCCAAAAAAATACGGATGACGTCCGTGTGTATTCCTTATTTTGTGAAACGGCTGGCCCCTAAAAGAACAGTCCCATCCTTGTCCGTTATTCGGACAATACATAGGACATGTTCTATTTTTCAACGGACATGCGGAAACGGAATGCACATGGAGTAACTTCCGTTTTTTTTGGGTGAACCAATTGTAATGAATGGTTCCGCATACAGTCTGCGGAAAAAAACCGGAACGGACATGGAAAAAAAATACGTTTGTGTGCATGAGCACTAAGGCTGGATTCCCATATATACAGCTTCCGTTATATCTATCCAGAGTAGCACCGAAACGCTGGGGGGAACTGGGGACTGACGCCAAAACTTATCCCATGATTTTCTAGTCTCTAAGCGCTGGACAGAAAACCGCAGCATGTAGCATTTTTCTTTCAGGATATCGATGCCGGACCGTACACTAAAGTGCAAAAAGGCTGGGTTTAACCCTTTAACCATTTTTTAGAACTAGGTATGATTTTTCTAGATTGATACATCATGTATTCTGGGTGTTAGTTACTATTTAGCAATTTCCTGGCCATTGCTATGTACACCCTACACTGCCCCCTAGTGGTTAGAGCTAGTGACACTGAATTACCTCTTCTAAGTTGGGTCATAAATGCAACACTGGATTCAGGATTTATGGAAATTCTCCCACAGCTTTTTATTTCTGGAGGTGCGATCTGTTCTTGTGTGCTTATCACTTGTGAATGCTCCGCAGTATTATTAGTGGGCTGTGAGACATGAAGCGCTGCCATGTCATTATTTCTGAATTTGTTTTACCTTGTCCTGCAGACTGTTGCTCTCATGTGGCTGAACAGGGTAGGTGACAGCAGGATGTCTGTCCTCCAGCTTGCTACTAGAGCTGACTATTCCGATAGCAAACAACAAGAGTGCAGCTCTGGAGTATAATGCAGGATGTAACTCAGGATCTGTACAGGCAAAGTAATATGATGTATGCACACAGTGACTGCACCAGCAGAATAGTGAGTGCAGCTCTGGAGTATAATACAGGATATAACTCAGGATCAGTACAGAATAAGTAATGTATGTACACAGTGACTGCACCAGCAGAACAGTGAGTACAGCTCTGGAGTATAATACAGGATGTAACTCAGGATCAGTACAGGATAAGTAATGTAATGTATGTACACAGTGACTGCACCAGCAGAATAGTGAGTGCAGCTCTGGAGTATAATACAGGATGTAATTCAGGATCAGTACATGATAATTGTGCGGAACGGGTGCAGACCCATTTATTCTCTATGGGGACAGAAAGGATGTGGAGAGCACACTATGTGCTCTCCGCATCCGCATTTCCTGAGCGCAGCCCCGATCTTCCGGTCCGCAGCTAGGCAAGAAAATAGAGCATGTCCTATTCTTGTCCGTAGCTGCGGACAAGAATAGGACTTCTCTATTTAGTGCCGGCCATGTGCGGCCCGGTGTATTGCGTATCCGCAATACACCACGGACGTGTGAATGGACCCTATGTAATGTATGTATGCAATGACTCCACCAGCAGAATAGTGAGTACAGCTCCGGAGTATAATAATGGATGTAACTCAGGATCAGTACAGGTTAAGTAATGTAATGTATGTACACAGTGACTGCACCAGCAGAATAGTGATTGCAGCTCCGGAGTATAATACAGGATGTAACTCAGGATCAGTACAGGATAAGTAATGTAATGTATGTACACAGTGACTGCACCAGCAGAATAGTGATTGCAGCTCCGGAGTATAATACAGGATGTAACTCAGGATCAGTACAGGATAAGTAATGTAATGTATGTACACAGTGACTGCACCAGCAGAATAGTGAGTGCAGCTCTGGAGTATAATACAGGTTGTAACTCAGGATAAGTACAAGTAATGCATGGTATGTACACAGTAGGGCTCATTTATTATGTTCGCCTGGCGTAAAAATAGTTGCAAAGGGCATTTTGTGACTATTTTAACACCAGAGTGGCCATGGCAAATTTACTACTTTTTCAGCTGGAAACAAGTGAAAAAGAGATGAAAAACTATGATAGCCAATGGCTGGCGTATGTTTTAAGAGAGACACACGGGCTGCCATCTCTGCACCTAATTTATGATAAGGCACACGCCTCGTCATAAATTAGCTACATACTACGTCATCTGAAGAATGTAGCCATGATTTTCCAATCCTGGACAACCCCTTTAAGGGCTCGTTCACACGAACGTGTGAAGCCCGTGCCCGTGCTGTGGACCGCAAATTGCGGTCCGCAATGCACGGGGACATTCCGCGGAGCAGGAGCATGAGGATCACGGACCCATTCACTTTAATGGGTCCGCGATCCCTCCGTTCTGCAAAAAGATAAAGCATGTTCTATCTTTTTGCCATGCGGAGGCACGGAACGGAACCCCAGAAAGCACTCCGTAGTGTTCCGTTTCTGTTCCGCATCTCCAGATTTGCAGACCCATTGAAATGAACAGGTCCGCATCCGTGATGTGGAATGACAACGGAACGGTGCCCGTGTATTGCGGATCCGCAAATGTGGTCCGCAATACGGGAACGGGACACCCACGGTCGCGTGAACGAGCCCTAAATGAGATATTCCAGGCAAAAAAAAAGGGTTGCAGTGGGATAAAAAAAAATGTAAAAAATATCAGAGCTGATACTCACCGATCTCTGTCGCTGCTGCTCTGACGGTGCCTGGGTCCCCACTGCGCTCCCCTTCCTGCTGACGTCCCTACATGAGAGCAAATGGTTGGGAATACTGCTCAGCCAGTCACTGCTGAAGCAGGTCATCGCTGAGGTTCCAGCTGCAATTCTTTTTTGAAAAAAAAAAAAAAATTGGCTTGATTCCTTTTTAAAGGAGTTTTCCAGGACTGAGATATTGATGACCTATAGCAGGGATGGCCAACCTGAGGCTCTCCAGCTGTTGCAAAACTGCAACTCCCAGCATGCCCAGACTGCCTACAGTTAGCAGCCTACAGCAGGGAATGGTGGGAGTTGTAGTTTTACAACAGCTGGAGAGCCGCAGGTTGGCCATGCCTGACCTATAGGGATCTGACACCCAGAACTCCTACCAATTTGCTGTTTCGGCCAGTTGTCGGTGCCAGAAAATATACAGTGGACAGAAGGTGCCATGCACTGTGTAATTTCTTGCATCGGCCATCCACTTGAATGGATGCTTAGCTGCTATACTCCAACACAGCCACTGCACAGGGGATGGAGATTTCTGCTTCCTGCCCCGTCTGCTGTACAGTATCTGGTGCCAGCGGCTGCCCAGAACATCTGATCAGTGGAGGTGCTGGTCTTTGCACCCCCCACCCAATGTGATATTGATGACCTATCCTGGCCATCAATATCTTTTTTTTTTATAATTGTATTTTTAATGAAATACAACAGTACAAATCTGTTTCAACTGTATGCACACTTGTACAAAATAAAGTGAACAAGGCAAAAAGTACTCAGCAAAAAAAACACATGATACAACATCAGATGGTATGTGCAATACAAGACAGACAAAAAAACAATAAAGGCTATGTGGAAATCTAGCGACTTGTCGTACTCATTTAGTTGAAAAAAAAATGTATATAAAATAAAAAAGAAGAGACATTTATCGACGGTATTCCGACTGTAAAAGAACGTTCCTGAGGAAGTAGCTGCATGAATCTATTATTAGGCCTCCTGCACACGAACGTGTGCGCTCCATGGCCATATTGCGGATCCGCAATACACGGGCACCGTTCCGTGGGCATTCCGCATCACGGATGCGGACCCATTCACTTCAACGGGTCCGCAAATCCGGAGATGCGGAATGGTGCGGAACGGAAGCACGGAACAGAACCCTACAGAAGCACTACGGAGTGCTTCCATTCCGCAAAAAGATAGAACATGTCCTATCTTTTTGCGGAACGACTGGATCGCGGAACCATTAAAGTGAATGGGTCCAAGATCCACTGCGGCTGCCCCATGGACGGTGTTCGTGCATTGCGTTCCGCACACGTTCGTGTACAGGAGGCCTTAGGGTGAGTATGAGCTACATTGAATCCTATCAGAACAGGATTGTCATAGAGAATGTAGACAATACAGACAAAGACACATCAGGTGGGAGGGAAGTGCGGGGGGGGGGTTACAGTATTTTCTTGGGCTCGTCTCAGGGTTGTCTAGTGTCCCAATAGTTGTCCCAAACATCCCAAATGGCGTGAAATAGATCTACTTTATCCTGGACCATAGCAGTCGTGTATTCCAGGGTCCTGATCTCCGTCACCCTAGCATATAGGTCGGAGATTTTTTTGGGGGGGGTCACGTTGTTTTCAGAAGCGGGCGATAAGGCTGCGAGCTGCAGTCAGTACTTGTATTAACAGTTTAAGTGAATGTTTCCTTATATGTGCTGGTGTAACATTAAGCAGGAAGGAAATGGGATCAGGAAGTATACTGCAGCCAAAAATATCACTCAAAAGAGCGCTGACTCTGGACCAGAAGGTGCGTATTAAAGGGCAGTCCCAAAAAATGTGGTGCAGCGTTCCCCTGGTTGTCCCGCATCTGCAACAGACCTCCGCGACTGCTGGATTCAACCTATGGAGGAGATCAGGAGTGTGGTACCAGTACATTAAAATCTTATACTGGTTCTCTTGAAAGAGAACTGAGATTGAAGACATCGCTGCTCTCCTCCATATAAGTCAACACAGTGCGTCTGGTAGAGTTCTCCCTAAATAGTCCTCCTATCGGACCATGTAAGAGTGTCTATGAATCCGTTCCGGGAAGGGGATCAACAAAATAGAGTAAATCTCAGATATCAATCCCTTCATAGGCACCCCTCTTCTACAAAGGCGCTCAAATGCCGTCGGGAGAGAGACATCGAACCCCGAGATGATAGATTGGGCAAAATGTCTAATCTGGTCGAGGAGGGAAGGTTCTGCACAGCGGAGAAAGGTAACAGGTCCCTAGTGAATGGGTCTGCAATATCTGCAAAGCGAAAGACACCATGCTGAAACCATAGTCTCGTAGCTGAAGTAGTGAGACTCGCTGGGAGTAGTGGATGATAGAAAAAAGAAGTCGTGGAGGAATGGCGGGAGATCAGAGGGAATCTGGCCATCAATATCTAACCCGCAAAGCCCCAGTACTTTCTCTAGAATTTATCTGAAGGATCATTGTAAGATCATCTGGAGACCTTAAATGAACCTAACTTTCCCCAAATCTCTGTTAGCCCGGGTTCACATCACCGTTTATTTTTCCGTTCTTCTGATCTGCGAGAAGAACAGAAAAATAAAGAAAAAAACTAATCCTGTATTTTAAGCATCCGTTATGCATAGTTATGCACATTTTCCATCCGTTTTAAGGTACTTTCACACTAGCATTATTAGAATCCGGCAGGCAGTTCCGGCAACGGAACGTATACAAACGGATAGCCTTTTTTTCCGGATCCGGCTCATCTGGTATCATCTGGATCAAAGCTCAAAAGAGAAAGTAGCTCCTCCTATATCCCGGCGCATGCACAGACCGGAAAACCGGATCCAGTGATGCGGCAATTTACGGAACACTTGGTACCAGATCCAGCATTAATACATCTCTATGGAAATTAATGCCAGATCCAGCAAGTGCGGTATTGTTCTGGGATTTTGGCCGGAAAAAATACAGCAGCATGCTGCAGTATTTTGTCCGGTCAAATACCGTACAAGGGACGGAAAGGAAGACATCCTGAGGCATACTGAACGGATTGCTTTCCATTCAGAATGCATTAGGACAAAACTGATGCGGTTTTTTATTCCGGTATTGAGACCCTTTACCGGATTTCAATTCCGGAAAAGAATAACGCTAGTGTGAGAGTACCCTTGGCCATTTTCCGTCTGAGAGCCATTATTTTAGATGCATGCAGGACTTTTTTTCCCTGTCTAAAATAACGGATCTCGGACGGAAATGGCTAAAGCGGATGGAAAATGTGCATAACTGAGCAGTGTCAGTTATTTTCTTTATTTTTCTGTTCTTCTGACGGATCAGTAGATCGGTAAAATAAACGGTGATGTAAACCCGGCCTAAGTGGAGCAGAAGGTTGTGCTCCACAGACATGAAGTGACCCTTGTCAGCCATTTTGGAGACTCTGAAGAGCAAGCACCCATTTTAGTATTTACAGGAATTTTTCAATTCTCCTTCTGCCCCTTTCATGTCTCCGTGTCTTGTGTTTGTTACTGCACATGGACATACTGTAGCAATGGAGACGCACCTCAAGGGATGCTAATACCTGCACCCTGAGGCACAGATCTGTAAGAAACGTTGAACAAATAACTAAAAATGAGTTGTTCTCAGGCCTAAGAAATAACACAGACACTCATCTGAAGAAGATTTAATTACAAGGCAGTGTAGAGCTATTTACAGAGTTCTCTGTGGTGTAAGAAGGAGATTCATTGGACCTCTTGCTAATTAGATTATATTCTTATGGTGTCATAGGGTCTCAGCCCACCCAACAAGGACACATTCGGCCGGAATATTCGATCCTTGTAGTACTGGCAAATTCTTGGCACTTCTGTCACTATCGTGCTGCAGGTTTTTCTACTGGGTGATCCCGAACAGACAGTGCCTGTGTCACTTCTAGGAAAGGTAATTTGATAGTATTCCTCATGCACCATAATGGTGGATTTTGGGAGAAGCAGATTACGTTTTCCATCCTTGGATCGGCGGGTAAATTGCAGCAGTCCTGTGTGACAGGTTGAAAGGCCACTTCCGTATCTCCACAAAGGTATAAGGGCTCCACAAGCATTGGGGGCCCCATGAGCACACAGGACTAAAAGTCCAACTACAGAAAGTCTGCTGAAATGTACAGGACATTAAAATATTCTATGCGTATACCACGACCCCCATTGGAACACGATAGTGAGGGGTCTCCGGGCTATGGCGGTTTCATCGCTAGTTTGCTAGTGGCATGCTTGATCCTCTTATTCTCCCGCAGGTTGCGCAGCCGAGCGTTCTTACTGGTGATTTCCTCCACATGAGTCGCTGGCACCCAACCCCTCTCTCCATCTGAAAGCCGAATACCTTCCATCCATCCTGCCAAAAATAGGACACACGTTGTGTGACTGCCCCATGCAAGAACATACAGTCATGTAAATGTCAACCTAGGACACAGGCAACTCTGTATCTTCTTAATTTTCTGAGATATCATATACTAAATGTCACTCCCATTATGCCTCAGGATGCAGAACGTATTTCATATTTTCTTTACAATGGGAGTAACTCCTGTGCTCCTTTGGAAAATATAACTACTATAATACTGCTCCTATGTACAAGAATATAACTACTATAATACTGCCTCCTATGTACAAGACTATAACTACTATAATACTGCTCCTATGTACAAGAATATAACTACTATAATACTGCCTCCTATGTACAAGAATATAACTACTATAATACTGCTCCTATGTACAAGAATATAACTACTATAACACTGCTCCTATGTACAAGAATATAACTGCTATAATACTGCTCCTATGTACAAGAATATAACTACTATAATACTGCCTCCTATGTACAAGAATATAACTACTATAATACTGCCTCCTATGTACAAGAATATAACTACTATAATACTGCCTCCTATGTACAAGACTATAACTACTATAATACTGCTCCTATGTACAAGAATATAACTACTATAATACTGCCTCCTATGTACAAGAATATAACTACTATAATACTGCCTCCTATGTACAAGAATATAACTACTATAATACTGCCTCCTATGTACAAGAATATAACTACTATAATACTGCCTCCTATGTACAAGAAAAAAACTACTATAATAATTCTATGTAGAAGAATATAACTACTATAATCTGGCCTCCTATGTAGAAGAATATAACTACTATAATACTGCCTCCTATGTACAAGAATATAACAACTATAATACTGATCTTATGTACAAGAATATAACTACTATAATACTGCTCCTATGTACAAGAATGTAACTACTATAATACTGCTCCTATGTACAAGAATATAACTACTATAATACTGCTCCTATGTACAAGAATATAACTACTATAATACTGCTCCTATGTACAAGGATATAACTACTATAATACTGCTCCTATGTACAAGAATATAACTATTATAAAACTGCTTCCTATGTACAAGAATATAACTACTATAATACTGCCCATATGTACAAGAATATAACTACTATAATACTGCTCCTATGTACAAGAATATAACTAGTATAATACTGCCCCTATGTACAAGAATATAACTACTATAATACTGCTCCTATGTACAAGACTATAACTACAATAATACTGCTCCTATGTACAAGAATATAACTACTATAATACTGCTCCTATGTACAAGGATATAACTACTATAATACTGCTCCTATGTACAAGAATATAACTACTATAATACTGCCTCCTATGTACAAGAATTTAACTACTATAATACTGTTCCTATGTACAAGAATATAACTACTATAATACTGCCCCTATGTACAAGAATATAACTACTACAATACTGCTAATGAAATGAGAGATTTTAATGCATTTAATCTGCTGTGATCTCTACCATCGCTTGTTTTGGCGGTGAGGCGGAGAATGTCAGCTTTCTCCAGGGTCAGCTCGTCATGCTCCTGTGCGGTATAACCCTTGATGCACTGCACTTGCGGGGCATCTAAAGGAAGAGAAAATTGATAAGACAGAAGGGAATGTTATGGTGGGAAAGGAGAACTGCAGACATTAAGCCTTGAGTTGCAAGGAGCAGACAAAGAACTGTAATTGTATCTGATTAAAAATGATCCATGTTTGGAATGTCAGGTTTATCGTCTTTAAATCAGACTGATTGTTTGTGTTCTCAACTGTCAAAAATCATTTCCCCATAATCCCCCTGTGTCCTCACCTTCGCCTTCTGTCAGGTTCTCGAGGTCACTGAATGGGTTTGAAGGACACATGGCTGAGATCCAGCGCTGTTTCTGACTCCTGCGGGGAGAGACAGCGAGATCAGTGATGCCTTATATCAGGCATGCTCAACCTGCAGCCCTCCAGCTGTTGCAAAACTACAACTCCCAGCATGCCTGAACAGCCTACAGCTATCAGCCTACAGCAGGGCATTGTGGCAGTTGTAGTTTTACAACAGCTGGAGGGCCGCAGGTTGAGCATGCCTGCCTTATATCAAATTACAGGGAACTTTTAAAAAGGTAAAAGGGGTACCCCGTGGAGCCCTCATGAAATGACCGGAGCGGCCGGTCACACATGCGGCTGCTCCATTCATTTTTATGGGAGTTCCAGAGATAGGTGAGTGCTGTACTCTGTTAGCTCTGGAACTCCCATAGAAATGAATAGCGCAGCCGCTGGCGTGTGCGACCGGCTTCTCCGGTCATTTCAGGTGAGTTGCGGGGCCCCCTTTGTCGTGATCGGCAGGGGTCCCAGCGGTAGGACCCCCACCAATCTAGTTTGGACAGAATAAAGGATAACTTTTACCAACTGGAATAGCCCTTTATGTTGGCCGTACACATTTTAGCCCATTTTATGGGTTGCCCTCCTCCCCCATGGGTGCTGTGGTGGTACTGCACCCAATAGTGTAGGAACACACTTAAAAAGTGATCGCTGTGAAGGTGACAAGTGGACCTGTGCATGTTAATAAGAACGTACAGTATACAAAGAACCTCCCAGTCATGTTCATCGATCAGTGTATAACAGGCGGCTGTGTGCTCCATGCCTTTTTTTTTAGCTACGTTTGTGGCAGCGGTGTCCTGATGATATTCCTCTGTGTACCCCATAATAATCACACCTGCACCCCATACATCATGTACCGCAGTGTGCACTCTCCCTCACTTACTCGCTCTGCGCCCGAAGTAGGATCTGGTGCTTTGGTTTCTGCTCGTGGCACAGATGGACGTGGAACACTTCCCCAGGAACCTCCTGCAGCTTCCAGCTCAGATCTGTCACTTTTAGGTCACACACCTGCGCATGCGCAAAGACGGCGAACCGGCCCAACCTGCAGAGAAAATGATCCGAAAGAAGGAATGTATTAACAGGAGTCTGTGATGAGGAAATACGTGAGATAACAGTGACCCCCGGACAGTCGGCATTCTGTATGGGGGGCTTAAAGGGGTTGTGCACTTTATTTTTTATTAGTTTTTTGGCAACCCCTCCCTCCACAGTAGACCTGTGAAAAGAAACATACCTGGCTCCTCCACTCCATGGCCGTGGCTGCTCCTAGTATTGAGCGAATTTATGAAAAATTTGATTTTGTTGCTTCGCCAAATTTCACAAAGACATTCGATTCGTGACGAATTACGGTACTTCATAACGAAGCGCATTCCTTTGTATATAGCGGTGGCAATGATGGGGAACGGCGATTGCGCCAGCCCCGCCATTGCTGCATTTGTCGCTGATCGTGGCATCTGATGCTACAATTGTGGGCTTTCAGGGGTTAATCCGGTAAAAAAACAAAACATACTCACCTTATCTAATTGCCTGCGGAGAGCATCATCATCATGCTGGGTGGGCGCGGTGACGTAATCAGTGATGGCGTAATCAGTGATGTCGTAATCAGTGATGGTGTCACCATGCCCCGCCAGTGCGCTGGTGTAGTGACGTCACACGTCACCAAACGAGATTTTGCGCAGTATCTTCACTCAAGATGGCAATGACGGCCTCTTTACGAGCAAATGGATGACGTGAGTATGTTTGTTTTTTTTGGCGCCATTTCAGGAACCGTTGATTAGTTACCACGAATCATGAGGAAATTCAGCTTCACTGTGAATCGAATATTTCCTGAAATTCGGATCAAAGTCTTCGATTCAATCAACACTAGCTGCTCCTCTGGTCTCTCTGGATGTAACCTTCCTGTTTGACGCTGCTGCAGCCAATCGCTACCTGCAGCAGTGACCAGCTTCCCGGTGAGTCACGTGACCCAAGGGGGGACAGTCGCTGACCGCATCAAACAGGAAGTTTGCATCCAGAAAGCCCAGTGGAGCAGCCGAGGCCATGGAGCCGAGGACCCGTGAGCTATCGCCAAGAAGGAGGTAAGTGTATGCTTTTGTTTGCGTCTTTTTGAAGAGGGGGGTGTTTGCCAAACCCCCTCCCCCTCAAAGAAGCACCGCTCCTTTAATATGAAACATTTCAGGTCTCCCTAACATGACTTTGCCCCAGGCTGTAGACATAGGTTTTCCTCAGACAGTAGCGGAATGATATTATCATATGGGGGGTATTTTTAGCTGTTGCTTAGTAACCAGGGCCTGCGGAGGACACGGGGACTGAGCGCTGACGTCACTGATTACGGCTTGTGCTGCTTTTAGCTCCTCACCTATTTAGGAACCTGAGTAAAGGAATATGTTGAAATGTATGAATCTGTCATGTAAGGGCCTCACAGCGGGGCTCCACACGACCCTCACTACGCTGTGACGCGAATCACGAGTCTGAAAGGCAAATATACGGATATTCGTGACTGGCGTGCAAGTGTGCCACATCTCCGGGACAGGAGCTTGACTGCACACCTCTGAAGTCGCTGTGAATTCCTGATACTACCTAGGGGGGGCCCTTTTATTTTTCAGGGCTCCTTTGGAAAATAAAAGGATCAACCTGATTGGTCATGCTGTGGGCAAAGAAACCAACCAGTCAAATTCCTCCTTTTATTTTCCAAAGGAGCTCTGAAAAATGAAAGGATCAATCTGATTGGTTGCTATGGGCAACTAAGCCAGTTTTCCTATGCACCAGTTTTAAGAAATCTCCCCCTAGTCCAGTTGAAGGGACTGGCTGTTTAGTGATGGGGCCCCCTGATTATGGTACCCATGGAAGTTTTACTTTGCACCAGTTTTGACAAATCTCGTCCATAGAATTAATTCCTTTGGGGGAAATTTAGCAAAACCGGTGCAAAGAAAAACTGGCTTAGTCTCCCATACCAACTAATCAGATTCCACCTTTCATTTTTCAGAGCTCCTTTGGAAAATGAAAGGTAGAATCTGATTGGTTGCTATGGGCAATGAAGTCACATTTCCTTTCCACCAGTTTTGATAAATCTTCTCCTAGGTCTCCAACCTTACCAAGACTCCTTCCGCTTATCGCGGCTCCTCTGCTTGGTCTGTGGTTTCGAGATAATCTTCTTCTTACTGGTGGTTTAAGGTCCCTTTAGAGGGGACGATACAGCGGACGATTGTTCCTCCCCAGCAAACACCTGCTTGTCCGTGGAGGAGATCTCCTCCACAGTATGGGGAGCAGTGATCGCTCATGCCATTGCTCGTCCCCACACAGACTCGTTTGCTGGCAGCAGAGCGTGTTTAGACAGCACAATCTGCCGCCGGAGAACAATGATTTTTGCATCCGCACAAATGATCTATTGCACGACGAAGAAGCGTTTTGCTCGTTCACTGGTTAATCGGCGGCACTTTTACACCGCCAGATAATCGCTCATATGAACGCTTGTTATCGCTTATCTGGTGGATTCTCAGCCAGTGTAAAGGGCCCTTTAGTTACTTGTAGTTTATTCATTACTGTGATGTAATCATCTCTTCGTGAGATAATTACACCTCAATTCCTGCTTATATACAGCAGCCAATCTGAGCAAGCAGAGCTGCAGTATAAATCATGGGAACAGGAAAGCATCCCAATGCTCTAATTACACAGGAAATGGATTTGACACAACCTCAGACTCCAACAGACCATGAAACGAAACAGAGCTAAAAAACTGAAAATACATTGTAGGTACGGTAAGTATCACCCATGGGGTAGTGGCTTCTCCAAGACTGGGAGCTCCTTTTCATATGTGCAGGCAGGGTGCGGGGGGTCAAAAGAAGGACTCACCTGTCACCAGCGCTCTGGTTCTGGTGCCGGGCTATATTCTTCTCTGCCTCCGATCCCCACTGGACCTGTGACGCACGGTCTACACACACGTCACTGCTCAGTGGCCTCAGTGGTGGCAGTTGTTATGTGCCGTGCCTGCCATGTCACTGCTGAGGACCACTAGCCACGGAGGCTGCTAGCAGTGACATGTGTAGACAACACATCACGGGTCCGACAGGGACCAGAAGCAGAGGAGAAGGGAGCCCAGTGCCGGAATTGGATCGCCAGATGGCAGGTGAGTGACTCCTGCATCTCTTCTGCCCCTATGAATAAGGTTTCCAGGTCTCGGAGTACCCCTTTAAATTGATTTCAGCTAGAATTCCATCACAATTATTCCGTACATGGTGCCAGCATGCCTGCACTTACTCTTTCTTCCTGGAGAGCAGGAGGCAGTCATTGAATAGATGCAGATACACAGGTTTCGGGCAGAGTTTAAAGCGTGATCCGGCTGTGTTCGGAATCTGCATGTCCAGTTCTGTCAGTTCCCCGTGCTTCACCAACCAGCGAGACTGCGAGATCAGTGGGAAAATCTGCAAAGAGACAAGGATATAAAGTCCCAGAGTGATTAATGAGCGGTGCAGAGTGATGTAACAGTCCTTCCGTTTTACCCTAGGCGGTTTTCCTCCACCACAGTCCGCCCACAGCGCACTCATCTCCTCACCTTACTTTCAAAGTGAATCTTCTTGTTGAGATGAATGAGCTCCTCGGTTCTCTTCATGGACTGGACGCTGGAATTGCACTCCATCACCAACTGCGCAAGAAGAGGCCGCCATTAAATACACTGCAGTCTTCCCTCTACATCTGCTTCGAGTAGGAAAATAAATCCACCCAGAATCTGTAATTCCACTGTTAGGCCTCATGCACACGAACGTATTTCCTTTCCGTGTCCGTTCAGTTTTTTTGTGGATTGTATACGGAACCATTCATTTCAATGGGTCCACAAAAAAAAGGAAGTTACTTCGTGTGCATTCTGTTTCCAAAGCGGAATGGAGACGGAACGGAGGCAAACTGATGCATTCTGAGCGGATCCTTTTCCATTCAGAGTGCATTAAGGCAAAACTGATCCGTTTTGGACCGCTTGTATTTTTTTTGCAGATCCGTTTTTTGCAGACCGCAAAATACACAGTCGTGTGCATGAGGCCTTAGTCGGGTATTCCAGGCGAAGAAGAAATGGAAAGGTGGCCGGGCATGTCTGTGACTCTATCCATTCACTTCTATGGGAGTTACTAAAACAGCCAAGCAAGCTGCGGCATAGGTCGGGGCTATTTGTACCAGGTTCAGATTCCAGAGGTGGACATCCCATTATGTGGTTATACCATATGTGTCTATATGTCTAAGGCTACTTTCATACACGCGTTTTGGGCGGATTCGTCATGGATCTGCAAAAACGGATCCGTTACAATAATGAAACCGCATGCATCCATAAATGGATCAGTTTGTATTATCTGTATCTTAGCCAAGACGGATCCGTCATGAACTCCATTGAAAGTCAATGGGAGACGGATCCGTTTTCTATTGTGCCAGATTGTGTTAGAGAAAACGGATCCGTCCCCATTGACTTACATTGTGTGCCAGGACGGATCCGTTTGGCTCAGTTTCGTCAAGCGGACAGCAGAACGCTGCAAGCAGCGTTTTGGTGTCCGCATCCAAAGCAGACGAAACGGAGATAAACTGATGCATTCTGAGCGGATCCTTTTCCATTCAGAATGCATTAGGGCAAAACTGATCCGTTTTGGACCGCTTGTGAGAGCCCTGAGCGGATCTCACAAACGGAAACCAAAACGCCAGTGTGAAAGTAGCCTAAGGTTGGAATACCCCTATAATTACATTGTGATCAGACATGAGATCCACACCTTATACTACAGGAGCAGCTATTCATCTAATACTGCTGACAACCTGCCTGTATATCATGTCTGAGAGGTTGTCACAGCCCCGCCCCCTGTTACTGACATCACTGATATAATATAATTACATTGTGATCAGACATGAGATCCTCGCACCTTATACTACAGGAGCAGCTATTCATCTATTACTGCTGACAACCAGCCTGTATATCATGTGTGAGAGGTTGTCACAGCCCCGCCCCCTGTTACTGACATCACTGATATAATATAATTACATTGTGATCAGACATGAGATTCTCACACCTTATACTACAGGAACAGCTATTCATCTATTACTGCTGACAACCTGCCTGTATATCATGTCTGAGAGGTTGTCACAGCCCCGCCCCCTGTTACTGACATCACTGATATAATTACACTGTGATCAGACATGAGATCCTCACACCTTATACTACAGGAACAGCTATTCATCTATTACTGCTGACAACCTGCCTGTATATCATGTCTGAGAGGTTGTCACAGCCCCGCCCCCTGTCACTGACATCACTGATATAATATAATGACACTGTGATCAGACATGAGATCCTCACTCCTTATACTACAGGAACAGCTATTCATCTATTACTGCTGACAACCTGCCTGTATATCATGTGTGAGAGGTTGTCACAGCCCCGCCCCCTGTTACTGACATCACTGATATAATATAATTACATTGTGATCAGACATGAGATCCTCACACCTTATACTACTGGAGCAGCTATTCATCTATTACTGCTGACAACCTGCCTGTATATCATGTCTGAGAGGTTGTCACAGCCCCGCCCCCTGTTACTGACATCACTGAATATAATATGAATTAGTTTATGATCCTGACCAGTCATGTTTTATCATGTATATTTAAAGGGTAGCTCCATCTAATTCCTCTTCTTAGTCTTTAGGGCAGGCATGCTCAACCTGCAGCCCTCCAGCTGTTGCAAATCTACAACTCCCATAATTCCCGGACAACCTACATCTATCAGCCTACAGCAGGGCATGTTGGGGGTTGTAGTTTTACAACAGCTGGAGGGCCACAGGTTGAGCATCCCTGCTTTTTAGGGTCATCAGAACAGAGAAAGAAGGGAGAAAAATAGAGGAAAATGATGCTCTTTTATTATATTTATTCTCTTTTGCCTTTGGTGGAGATAAGCTTATTAATATACATAAGGTGGCACCTCGCCTTCAGCCATGTCCTGGTCTTTTTCAAGCCTCCTTAAACATATGGGTCCTCATTAACCTTCCTCCTTCATGTCCCGCTTCTCCCTGTGATGGGACTGCTTTATAATACTATAGTGCCATAGCGTACTAAATGACTGCCATCTGCTGCACACGGGTGTCCAGGTGGGCCCCACATGTTCAGCAGAGCTGCCATGTCAAATACAACCCCCTCTCCCAATACAATCACACTCGGGTGTCACATCTCAACCGCCTGTCACCTCCAGAGTAACCAGTCTACAATACACGTGATGTGTACACAGAGGCAGATGTCAGCACTGATGAGTCGTCTAACTAGTATGTTCTTCCCGTGTTTGTATGAGCTTCCCCTTTCTCACCATAAGGCCTCATGCACACGGCCTTGTTTTGGTCCGCATCCGAGCCGCAGTTTTGGCGGTTCGGATGCAGACCCATTCACTTCAATGGGGCCGCAAAACACTCCGTGTGCTTTCCGCATCCGTTGCTCCGTTCCATGGCCCTGCAAAAAAAATATAACCTGTCCTATTCTTGTCCGCGCTTTGCGGACAAGAATAGGCAGTTATATTAAAGGCTGTCCGTGCCGTTCCGCAAATTGCGTCGTGTGCATGAGGCCTAAACCTGCGTCACTGGCTACATATGAAATTCTCCCCAGCATGTTAATGAGATCAGTAGATTAGACAAGGATGATGGGAGTGATACACTGTGTGAGATAGGTTGATTAGATTGTGAGCTCTTGAGGACAGACACTGATGTTACAAGGAGGAGCTACATGCATTGGTCTGTTGGTAGCTGCATGTGCTGTATACAAACCATCTGTGCAGATCTTGAGGGCCACAGCTTGATTACACGGCTGTCTTATTGTTTTACATCATTTTTTACGTAGCACTATTAACCTGTAATGGTTCTTGTTACCTTCTTGAGTTCAGTGAAGGCTTGGCTCGCCGTTTCTTCATTGTGTGACCCGGGGGCCGTGTGTTTCAAGATGTTCTGTGGAGATATAGGGACAGGACAATTTAGAATTAGGGAGGAGGGATCGTGTGTTAAAAGAAGTCTGTCACCAGGAAGTTCACTGATAGCCCCGGCACTATGCCTTGCAGGGCTAGCTATGCTGAATGTTAGGACACTTTCACTCAATCCATATGCAAATGATCAGTGGGTAGGCTCATGCCACTTTGTGCACCCCTGCCTCTCTCTTGCTTTCTCTACCAGCCCTTACCTCTTCTTCTTGATTGACAGACTTAGGTTCAAGCACAGTCATCTCACCTGGTCCTGTCAATTAAAAGAGAGGAGCTGGCAGAGGAAGCAGGAGGAGCAAGGGTGCAGAGAGTGGCTTGGGCCCGCCCTCAGTGCACTTAACTGCTCATTTGCATATCAATTAAAAGTACTTTGTCTCCAGAATGAAGCAATGCATTGCTAAGTGAAATGCATCACTACATTCAGCTGATCCAGCCCTACAAGGCATAAAAGTGAATTTCCTGGTGACAGACCCTCTTTAAATATCTGCTAGGAAAATATCTTTCATTTCACAGTTATATTCATCTATCCTACAGCTAGCCGCTCTCAAACCTGAAATGGCTCATAACAGTGAGCAATAGATTACCTTCTACTTCCAGAACCACATCCCTGAGGATCGACGACACATAAAGGGGTTGGCCCATCTCGTACAATGGGGGCTTATTGCTCACATATGCCTCCAGTGTCTGAAAGGTGCGGATCCCATCTCTGGGACCCATACCTATCTCTAGAACGGAGCCCACAAAGTGAAGGAGGGCGCACTGCGCATGCACAGCAGCTCTCTATTCATTTCTATAGATCTGCCAAAAATGGCCGAGCGCTGTATTTCTGTCAGCCCATAGAAGTGAATGGAGCAGTGGCCGCGCTTGTGCAGTGCACTTCCTGTTCATTTAAATGGGAATTATGAAAATAGCCAAGCATGCTGCTCGGGTATTTTTGGCACTCCCATAGAAATAAATGAATGGTGGGCATGCATGCATGGTTCGCTCTCCTTCAGTTTTCTGGCTCTATTCTAGAGATAGGTGCGGGTCTCAGAGGTGGGACCCGCACCTATCAACCATTGGGGGCACAACCTAGCAATATGCCCCCAATATATGAGATGGCCCAATCCCATTAAAGAGAGTTTCCTTTCCTTAATGCTACCTATATTCCATAAAGAAGGGACACTTATGAGGTGCCCATGCCCAGAACATACCCGGGTACATCCAATCACCTACCTCTACCAGCATCTTCAGACGCATGATCCTCTGGAAGGGCAGGATGAGGAAGGATGTCAGGGGCAGGCGCTGGCAGACTTGATCCTCTTCCAGTTTGACCAGGACACCACGGAAACGAGTGTTCTCTTGTCTGGAGGAGAAATATATACCATACAGTACTGTACATTGTATACAGGGCCATGAGCTGGTTGGCTAAGGTTAGTTATTCTATATTCATTCCTTAACATTGAAATTGCAACACCAGGGGCAAGCCATAATGGTATGCCAATCAAGGAAGTAGGAGGTGTCCCTAAGATCTGCAGATGATCACATTTTCAAGCAACTAGCTCCAATCTGTGGCATGTAGGAGAGGCATAAAAGCCAGATTAAGAGCAACGTTTTTTAGCCACTGGAAACCTCAAAGATGCCTTTTGTTCATCGATGTGCACGTGCCAGTTATTGGCACTTGTCACAAACTGAGACGGACAGAAGTCTTGCACTGAGAGAACTTAGTTTATCCCTCCGTCAGATCAATACGTGCCTAAGCCGAGAGATTTAACTTTTTGTGTCCCGGTGGTTGGGAGAACAATGACGAACTGGAATGACAGAATTAGGTGTACAGGGGTGTGACATGAATCTTTTTTTTCTTTGAACTCAGAACCCCTCGCCTTTCTACCCCCCCAACCAATCCCCCCAATTCCGGTATCAGCTGCATCTTTATCTCATAATATTGTTTACTCGCACAAATTCCAGCCACGGCTCCCATAGCTTCTTATATTTGAGGGGACAACCTCTTTTCTGGAAGACCGCTTTCTCGTATACAAGCATATTGTTAATTTTACACTGAAATTCTCTGGGTGTCGGGGGGGTCAGCCTGAATCCAATGTACAGCTATCAATTTCCTAGCCACATATAGCAAGCGGCCTATTGCCACCCATCCGATGTAAGAAAACCGGTGTCTTGTACACTCTATGAATAACAAATAATTGTGATAGTTTTCCACTTTCACTCAAAGAGGAAAGAGGTACCACTTCTAGTATATCAGACCATTGATCTTTCGAAATTGCGCCTACGTCTTGTTCCCATTTTTGCATCCTGGTCAATGGGTGTGATTCTAGGTATTTAACAACCTATACACCATGGATATCAACTCTCTCCTCCCGAAACTATAAAGTGCAATGCTGTATCCCGCTGTGACACCATAAGACCATTCTTGATCATAGTGTTATAATTCCTGGAAGCTAATAAAAGCTCTTAACACTCCAGCCTCCAGGAGGTGTCCCATTCTTGTCACTCCCCTCTCCTTCCATTCATCAAACCCTGTCAGCGATCCGAATTCAGACAAAACTGGGTTACGCCATATTGGGACATATTCTGTAATTCCGGAAACCACTCTCAAGTGTTTGATATTCCGCCAAACCGTATGCATTTTACGTCGTATGGGAATTTCTGACCTCCCATCTAGTCCCTCTAGTAACATCATTAGATCCCTGCCTTTCAGATGATGTCTAAGAATCTGGCTAGTTATATCCATAGACCCCAACTCTATCCATCCTTTAAAGTGTTGACTTTGGGCCAACAGAAAGTCTACCCATGGATTGGGAATCCCTAAATATCGAGTTCATTTTGTTAAACCTGTCCCTTGGCAGCCAGATCAGGGCATTATGGAGAACATCTAAAAGCTGCAGCATCAATACCATCTTAAGAAGGTTCGTCCTCCCCACCACTGACAAGTAAAGTTTACACCAGGCCTTAACTTTATTGCGAAATTTTGTTAGTAGTGGGGTAAGATTTAATTCCTCAAAATCCTTAATTTTAGCAGATATGTTAATACCTAAATATTTAAATGTCTCTACACATGGGATATTTCTGTCAGTTATCACTGGTGATCTTGGCTGACCATCTATGAGCATTAGTGCAGATTTATGCTAGTTATTTGTTAAACCAGACAACTGCCCAAACCTATCAATAAGAGACATTACAGCAACTAGTGATGTAGATGTGTCACCCAAAATCTGCAGGGTGTTGTCTGCTTACATCGCCACCTTAATGTGTACTGTTAATACATAACACCTTAATATGTATCTGATTCCAAACATTATTTTTTTGAGGAATATAAAGAGGAATAAAAACCACCAAGGATTTCCAAAATACTGCTAGTATATTGTCTAAGCTTTCCTTCCGAATCCATTAGCCCCATAATACAAGTAGAACCCTGCTGTACTTTGGATATCATAGAGAGCATGTGCCCCACTCTTTCCCCTTCTTCAAAAAACTTTTGTATGTAAAAGAGGCGTTTCCTCTCCGTTACTTGAAGGAGATAACATCTCAGAGCCTCCTGCGCAACTCGCAATCCCTCTCCATTTTCTATTGACGGAACCTGAGTAAAGGCTTCCTCCGCCGCCTGCATTCGGATATCTTTCTAGGCCTAGATTTAATCCTACTAATGGATTTAATTAATATCCCTCTCAGATAGGCTTTCATGACCTCCCATACTGCATGTATTGAGGAAGAACCCACGTTAACCTCAAAGTATTCCTGCACTATAGTGATCCTTTCTATACTGCAAGTGAAATTGGATGTCACATCCTAAGTCTAGGGCAGCAAATAGTGTCTACACAAACCATCAGAAGGTGTTCGTACGACATTGGGTTGCGAGACAGATATCCAGCTCCAGATGTTCCATTGACCTCATGCCACCACTCTCAAAGGCTGTCATAGTGCACAGCAAAATGACAATGGAGTCTGGAATGGAGGTCTGTGCTCTTCAGCAATGGTTCCTGCTTTTTGTCTCGGACGCAATTATAGGCACACATTGGTCTGGAGACCACATGGGCAACACCATGAAGAGGCCTCCACATAGGAATGTCACACTGGTCCTACTCCCGGGATTATGGTGTGGGGTGGCATAATATATGGTAGCTGGACCCCCCTATCTTAATTTCAGGTACACTAACAACTCAGAGTGACATTGATTTGGTCGTGGAACCAGTGGGACAACCATTTCTCCAAAGTGTCCAAGGAGCCGTTTTTCAACATGAAAATGCCAGGCCGCATGTTGCTCGGGCTACTGTAAGCAGCCTGCATGGCCTAAACGTGCTACCATGGCCTGCAACATCTCCAGACTTGTCTCCCCTAGAGCACTACTGGGACGTCATTGGTCTGCAGTTGCAAAGGGAGCTATCAGCAATGGCTCTTGATGATTTGTGTGCCCAAGTCCATTCAGTGTGGCAGAACATTCTTTAGATAACCATTAATAACCTCATTGATAGCATGCCAAGGTGTGCAAGTTAACATTTGCATATCATTAACATGTCTGTTGATCCTGTGATTTTCATAATTCCATTACTTTTCCTTCTTGGTGTTGCAATTTCAGTGTTGAGGGGTGTAATTCACACTGCGATATTACACTCAATCCAATGTTCACCCACCTAACCCTTGATTTCCAGCAAACCCAGCACAGGATGACAAATTATAGGTTGTCACGTCTCTGCCCCATTGTTCATGTAGTCATGTGATCTGCCCTTCTACATTTACTGGAGGCGACACTTACAGCAGCCGTTGGTAGGTTTGTTCTTGGTAGGCCTGATTGGTGACATATGGAAGATAAACTCGACGCAGCTCTGGACAATGACGTAACACAATGTCACAAACGTCAAATCTCAAGATGTCTTCCTCCAGCCTGACCTCCAGGTCTGTCAGGAACCTGTTGTGGTGCAGAGAAGAAGTACTCAACACAAACATTTGTTGTTTCGATTTAACTGGCTGCCCCCTTGTGGTTGAAATTGGCATAGGAAACAGTCAGTGTTCTGAAGCTTCTAAACCAGGATGGTTCACACTTTGCATGCAAGTCAGGACAAATAATTGCTCCTTCCAAACATTGCTCAGCATGACATTTTTTGGGAACAAAATGTAAAAATGCCAAAGCTGCTCTGTCGCTGTGATCACTGAGATCACTGATCTGAGACACCGCTTGGGAGTGCACCACCTATCATTACACTGAAATATATAGGGATGTGAATGGTGAAAGTTAGACGAAAAATTTTAAAATTACATCTGTGATGCTCCACAATCAGCACCAACAGTCTGGAAAGGGCACAATAGAAAAATGGGGGTGAACATTTTGTCCTCACCTCTCACTGATTTCCTTCACTTCTGGAAGTTTAGAGAAAAGCCACTGCTTCTCCTGGGCGCCGAGACACTCATTTAATTCTGGAGAGTTCAGGAAATGATCCACAACTATGGACAAACTGTTCACGTACGAAGCTTCTGAGGTCACTAACTCGAATTTAGCCTGAGGAGACATATAGATGGTAAATGGTGAAAAGAGACAAAGAGAAGGAGACAGTGACCGGGAATGGTGAGGACAGAGGAGACATAGAGCCGGGGAATAGTGATAAGAGACAGAAAAGAAGAGACAAAAGAGCTAGGGAATGGTGAGGAGAGACAGAGAGGAGATATAGAGCCATGGAATAGTGAGAAGAGACAGAGAGGAGATATAGAGACGGGAAATGGTGAGGAGAGACAGAGAGGAGACATAGAGTAAGGGAATGGTGAGAAGAGACAGAGAGGAGATATAGAGCCATGGAATAGTGAGAAGAGACAGAGAGGAGATATAGAGCCGGGAAATGGCGAGGAGAGACAGAGAGGAGACATAGAGTAAGGGAATGGTGAGAAGAGACAGAGAGGAGATATAGAGCCATGGAATAGTGAGAAGAGACAAAGAGGACATATAGAGCCATGGAATGGTGAGGAGAGACAGAGAGGAGACATAGAGCCGGAAAATGGTGAGGATAGACAGGAGACATGGAGCCGGGAAATGGTGAGGAGAGACATAGAGTCAGGGAATGGCGAGGAGAGACAGAGAGGAGATATAGAGCCATGGAATGGGTGAGGAGAGACAGAGAGGAGACATAGAGCCGGAAAATGGTGAGGAGAGACAGAGAGGAGACATAGAGTAAGGGAATGGTGAGAAGAGACAGAGAGGAGATATAGAGCCATGGAATAGTGAGAAGAGACAGAGAGGAGATATAGAGCCGGGAAATGGCGAGGAGAGACAGAGAGGAGACATAGAGTAAGGGAATGGTGAGGAGAGACAGAGAGGAGATATAGAGCCATGGAATAGTGAGAAGAGACAAAGAGGACATATAGAGCCATGGAATGGTGAGGAGAGACAGAGAGGAGACATAGAGCCGGAAAATGGTGAGGATAGACAGGATACATGGAGCTGGGAAATGGTGAGGAGAGACATAGAGTCGGGGAATGGCGAGGAGAGACAGAGAGGAGATATAGAGCCATGGAATGGGTGAGGAGAGACAGAGAGGAGACATAGAGCCGGAAAATGGTGAGGAGAGACAGAGAGGAGACATAGAGTCAGGGAATGGTGAGAAGAGACAGAGGGGAGATATAGAGCCATGGAATAGTGAGAAGAGACAGAGAGGAGATATAGAGCCGGGAAATGGTGAGGAGAGACAGAGAGGACATATAGAGCCATGGAATGGTGAGAGACAGAGAGGAGACATAGAGCCGGGAAATGGTGAGGATAGACAGGAGACATGGAGCCGGGAAATGGTGAGGAAAGACATAGAGTCGGGGAATGGTGAGGAGAGACAGAGAGGAGATATAGAGCCATGGAATGGTGAGGAGAGACAGAGAGGAGACATAGAGCCGGAAAATGGTGAGGAGAGACAGAGAGGAGACATAGAGCCGGGAAATGGTGAGGAGAGACAGAGAGCAGACATAGAGCCGGGAAATGGTGAGGAGAGACAAAGAGCAGACATAGAGCCGGGAAATGGTGAGGAGAGACATATAGTCATAGTCGGGGAATGGTGAGGAGAGACAGAGAGGAGATATAGAGCCATGGAATGGTGAGGTGAGACAGAGAGGAGATTTAGAGTTGGGAAATGGTGAGGAGAGACAGAGAGGAGATGTAGAGCCATGGAATGGTGAGGAGAGACAGAGAGGAGACATAGAGCTGGGAAATGGTGAGGAGACACAGAGCCAGGAAATGGTGAGGAGAGACAGAGAGGAGACATAGAGTCGAGGAATGGTGAGGAGAGACAGAGAGGAGATACTGTATAGAGCCATGGAATGGTGAGGAGAGACAGAGAGGAGGCATAGAGCCGGGAAATGGTGAGGAGAGACAGAGAGGAGACATAGAGCCGGGAAATGGTGAGGAGAGACAGAGAGGAGACATAGAGTTGGGGAATAGTGAGGAGAGACAGAGAGGAGATGTAGAGCCATGGAATGGTGAGGAGAGACAGAGAGGAGACATAGAGCCGGGAAATGGTGAGGAGAGACATAGAGGAGACACAGAGCCAGGAAATGGTGAGGAGAGACAGAGAGGAGACATAGAGTCGGGGAATGGTGAGGAGAGACAGAGAGGAGATATAGAGCCATGGAATGGTGAGGAGAGACAGAGAGGAGGCATAGAGCCGGGAAATGGTGAGGAGAGACAGAGAGGAGACATAGAGCTGGGAAATGGTGAGGAGAGACAGAGAGGAGACATAGAGTTGGGGAATGGTGAGGAGAGACAGAGAGGAGACATAGAGCCGGGAAATGGTGAGGAGAGACAGAGAGGAGACATAGAGTCAGGGAATGGTGAGGAGAGACAGAGGAGATAAAGAGCCATGGATTGGTGAGGTGAGACAGAGAAGAGACATAGAGCCGGGAAGTGGTGAGGATAGACAGAGAGGAGACATAGAAGCAGGGAATGGGGAGGAGAGACGAAGAGGAAGGGAATGGTAAGAAGAGATTGCAAGGAGGAAACATAGAGGAAGTGAATGGTGAGAAAAGATGGGGAGGAGAAGACATAGAGACAGTGAATAGCACAAAGAGATGACAAGGAGAAGACATAGAGCTAGTGAATGGTGAGAAGAGAAAGAGAGGAGGAGGTATACAACTGCTGAATGGCAAGGAGAGACAGAGAGGAGGAGAGATAATTCTGATGAATGTCTACAAGAGGAGAGGTGGAGACATAGGGCTAGTAAATGGCAGAAAAAGATGAAAAGGAGGAGACAGCTGGTGAATGGCTAAATGAGATGGAGAGGATGAGACATAGAGCTGGTGACAGGAGAGAAGATAGAGAGAGGAGGAGACAAAGATCCAGTGAACAATGCAGTGCAACAGATGGAAATTTAATATAGGATCTGCTAAGCTGTTCAGGGTGCTGATGTACTTCCAAACTATATCAGTGTAATAACACCCAAACCTGACCCCCACCATTACCCAAGGGCATTCCTGACTTTAAACTTAGTGGTTGTGTAAGAGGCATTTAAGTCCAGACCTCTTTCCTGCAAACTTACAGCACCACAATGGGTCTGTAAGGTAAATGTATGTTTATGGCAATAGACTTTACTGCATGCGGAATGGGTCAATTGCTTCAGGCGCCAGCCACACTTCTGAGATGGAATGGCCATCCATTGAAGGACTGCACCCTGTGACTGGGAACTGCAGAAAATATAGTGAGAGTGATTGCATGCCTGTGATTATTTAGAAAGATTGTATAGTGTATCTAGAGAGAGACGCAGGGAGTACTACTACCATCATAGCCACTTTATATATAGAGCTTTTGGAAAGAACCTACTCTGTGAAATAGACTGTGCCTGCCACATGTACTATGACTCCTATCATCTATTTAGCAATAGAGAGTTCCTATTTATCCTAATCAAAAGGGGCCTGATCATTGCCTCCAACGGCCTGCACGCTTGCCCTCCTGACGTGCCCTACTGCTCATCCTCCTAACACCAATGGCACCCTAGCCACGAACAGGCAGGAGACCCCAAAGCAGATGGGAGAAGGGTTGTGCACCACCATTAACTGCACATGTAGCCCAGGGAGAGCTAGAGGGAGAGAGGGATTAGCCACCATGACTACAGCCAGGGTTGCCAACCGTCTAAAAAATTCTGTACAGTCTGTAAAAATAGACAACTTTTTTCCTGGTTCCCTGAAAAAAAAAAGATCCATTATGTTTTTTTAGGCTGGTGACACTTGACTAGATTATTTTGGTGGTAATTATCATTTTACAGCTCACAGTAAATGCTGGTATTGAGGTTTATCAATATATTCACCTATAGACATGTATGACTTATCATCTTTATCATTCATTATGGTTTTCCAATTTGTCTAGCGTCTAAAAGAATGTTGGCTGTCTGTAATTTTGGGATAAATTGTCAAGAAAAATTCTGGTTGGTAACCCTGACTACAGCCACCCTCGTGGCCACCGTCACCACTCACAGCTCCAGCCACCTTGCTTCCCGTAAGGTCCTCTGTAAAGCTTATAGTGTAGGTGATGATTCTAATTAAAAGTGTCCAAAGATGATGGGTCACATGTATGTAAACAGAAAAACTGTCCATGTTGCCTATAGTGACCAATCACAGGGCAGCCTTCTTTAGAAACATTAAAGCTGCACTGTGATTGGTCAGCTTATACTTGCTGATGATGTGATATCATCGCTGACTAGGGGGGGTTATATAAGAAGGCTCCGCCTCCTGCATTGGCAATTCTTTGGTACTGAAAGATACCCTGGAGAAAATGAGGATCATACTATTGTTTCTGTGCTTTAGGTTGCTGTACCCTGTAAATTGTGATACTCTGCAGGTGAGTTCTTGGCTCATATCTCTAGGTGCTATACAGCCTGAGATATTCCAGGTTGAAGCAGCCCCCTTCCTCCTCAGCTGACCAGCTTGGAAGGGGGGAGGGGGGGGGCAGAGAGAGGAGAAGAGGTATAGCTTCTCCTCTCCCTTTGTAATTGGACATGACCTCAGGGAATGGGTAAGGCTGGGTTCACATCAGCATTTATATTTCAGTTGTTCTGCTCCATTATAGGACAGGACATACTATAGTACCTCTTGTAGTTTCCTCTCTTGGATGGTCAGTGTGTTGAGCAGGCCACTGCACCTCACATCTGGAATATCCTGCCACAGAGAGAATGTGGAACCTCGGGACGAACGCTGGGAGCGGAAGGAGCTGCTTGGGGATAGGTTGCTCTTGGGACTTGCCGACACATCATCTTCCTCTCCGGTGGTGTCCTCACGTTTCTGCCGCTGTAGCTCTCGGTTTATGGCCACATCACTGTACTCTTGATACAGGATTGCTGAAGACAAGACAGCACCAGCAATATTACTGGGGGGCACACAAGGGGGTGTGTAATCAGCTGGGGGCTAAAGAGGGAGTCATAACAGATAAAAACAGCTATGGGTGGACAGGATGTATGGTTATCTCAAAGACCATGCAGAGGCAAACTGACCACAAGGACACTGCCCAACCTACTGGATATCTTTTCATAGCTGTTTTGCTAAAAGATTTACACTTCATAATATACTCCAGAGCTGCACTCAGTATTCTGCTGCTGGAGTCACTGTATGCATACATTGCATTACTTATCCTGTATTATACTCCAGAGCTGCACTCACTATTCTGCTGGTGCAGTTACTGTGTACATACATTACATTACTTATCCTGTACTGATCCTGAGTTACATCCTGTATTATACCCCAGAGCTGCACTCAGTATTCTGCTGGTGGAGTCACTGTGTACATATATTACTTACCCTGTGCCGATCCTGAGTTACATCCTGTATTATACTCCAGAGCTGCACTCACTATTCTGCTGGTGCAGTCGCTGTGTACATACATTACACACATGTACTGATACTAAGTTGCATCCTGTATTATACTCCAGAGCTGCACTCACTATTCTGCTGGTTGAGTCACTGTGTACATACATTACATTACTTATCCTGTACTGATCCTGAGTTACATCCTGTATTATACTCCAGAGCTGCACTCACTATTCTGCTGGTGGAGTCACTGTGTACATACATTACATTACTTATCCTGTACTGATCCTGAGTTACATCCTGTATTATACTCCAGAGCTGCACTCACTATTCTGCTGGTGCAGTCACTGTGTACATACATTACATTACTTATCCTGTACTGATCCTGAGTTACATCCTGTATTATACTCCAGAGCTGCACTCACTATTCTGCTGGTGGAGTCACTGTGTACATACATTACATTACTTATCCTGTACTGATCCTGAGTTACATCCTGTATTATACTCCAGAGCTGCACTCACTATTCTGCTGGTGCAGTCACTGTGTACATACATTACTTATCCTGTACTGATCCTGAGTTACATCCTGCATTATACTCCAGAGCTGCACTCACTATTCTGCTGGTAGAGGCACTGTTATCTGGTGGACGATGGCCACTTAAGAGCATTCTTATATCTCATTGTCTCATACATAGAAACAAAGGGGGTCATTTATGAATAGATATATGCTGATTTTTGGTGTATATCTCTTGCAGATTCGGTCGGATAGGGGATTTGTGGCCGAATCTGTGACTTCTTCCCCATCCACGCCACGTATTCGAATTCTAAAATAGGAGGCATGGCGTCGGCAGGGAAGAGGACAGGCTGGCCGCCTGGCCGTCTCATTTATCAATTGAGCTAAATGTACACCAGCAAGGGAGCTGGCACAGATTTAGGCCGGCGCCTCTACAGACGCAGAAAGCGCCAGCACGGGGTTATTAAGACCGTCGTCTAAAACACCGGTCTTAATAAATGATCTCAAAAATGTTCACAATTACCATTGATGGTTTCCACCAGATACAAATAATAATGAAGTCTTACAGCTCAGCAGGAAGCGTGACTGCCGCCTCTCACAGTATGACTGCCTTCTGTCTGTCTTCTCTGAATCACTCTGACACCCAGTCTGTCTTTCTTTACAAGGTGACTCTCTCATATGGCTGTGACTCTCGGCCTCCTGGCTGGATGGTCTCACGGGACTGGACTCCCCACCCTCTGTCAGTTTGTTCCTGAAAGGGTAAAAAAAGACTCAGTGAGGCGGCCCACAGTCACCCTGTGGCCGGGGGAGGCAGGGAGTGGAGACAATTGAAGGGCAAGTGTGAAAAATTCCTTTAAATGGAGCAAACAAAGAGTCTGTTCTTTGAGCATTGGGAGAAGGAAATGTAGTGAGCAAATATCCGAAACACTCTCCCATGGAAGACCCACCAGTCGTCCGATATTACTTTTGGCTGATGACATTGAGATTGAAGACCTGTCCTCAGGATAGGTGCGGGTCAGACACCCAGCCCCTCCGCCAATTAGCTGATTGAAGAGGCTGCGGCACTCCGGTGAGCATGGTGGTGTCTAAATCCCATTTGCCGTAAGGACCTTGTTACATCAAGGTCATGTGATATAGGAGGCCTCGGTTCATTAGGGTTAGTACCATTAGTTATTATTATTATTTTTCCATTATATTACTAATCTTTATTACCAGAGAATATGGGATGTAGATATTACCCTGCTGGGACATCCCATGTCTGCTTCAAATCTACGTGACTTTAGCATGTCATGTGACATCACAAGATCCTTATGGCGCATTGGATTTAGACACTACTCTCAGCATACCAAGCACAGCGCCATACATTGTATAGTGGTTGCGCTTGGTATTGCCACCCAGGCCTATTTAATTCAATGGGACTGAGCTGCACTTTGGCCATGTGACTGATGTACGTGACGTCACTGACCTAGGAAGAGGCTGCAGTGCTCACCGGAGTACCATGGCCTCTTCATACACCTGATCGACGGAGGGGTCCTGGGACTCAGACCCCCAGCTGTCAGATATTGATCATCAATATTGTACTCCCAGAAAACATTTTTATTCTTTTCAAGACACAGCCTATTTATTTATATCTTTTTCATTTTTGTGTATTCTTCCCCACTTTCCGAGAGCAATTTTTTTTTTTTCGTTTTCTGTACACATGGCCATATTTTTTGCAGGACAAGTTGTATTTTTAATGGCAACATTTAATTTACGATCGTTTATACTGGAAAATGGGAAAAAAATGGCAATTACACCAAGGTTTTTGGGTTTTGTTTGTATGGTGTTCACTGGGGGCTAAAAATAACATGAGGACAGGGGCGTAACTACCATAGCTGCAGACCATGCGACTGCTATGGGGCCCAGGGCAAGAGGGGTCCCAGTCTTAGTTGGGATTATCTACTATTCTACTGGAGGTGAAAACTTGGATAGGACGCTACCCTCTAAGGCCCCTTTCAAATGGGCGAGTTTTCCGCGAGGGTGGAATGCGTGAGGTGAACGCATTGCACCCGCACTAAATCCGGACCCATTGACTTCAATAGGGCTGTGCAGATGAGCGGTGATTTTCACACATCACTTGTGCATTTTCTATATTCTGCGTTTTTCACGCAACGCAGGCCCTATTGAAATGAATGGGGCTGCGTGAAAATCACAAGTGCGGATGCGGTGTGATTTTCATGCATGGTTGCTAGGAGATGATGGGGATGAGCAACACCGGACCCCATTAAAGTCTATTCACTGTATTATTTTCCCTTATAACATTGTTATAAGGGAAAATAACAGCATTCTTAATACAGAATGCTTACGAAAATGTGCCTTTAGGGGTTAAAAAATAAAAAAAATTAACTCACCTTATCCACTTGATCGTGCAGCCGGCATCATCATCTTTCTTCTTCTTTCAGGACCTTCAAAAGGACCTTTGATGACATAATCAGCGCAGGTCCTGCTGAATTGATTACGTAATCAAAGGTCCTTTTGCAGGTCCTGAAAGAAGAAGAAAGAAGACGATGCCGGCTGCGCGATTAAGTGGATGAGGTGAGTTATGTTTTTATTATTTTTTAACCCTCAATTGACATTATATCTGTATTAAAGAATGCTATTATTTTCCTTTATAACCATGTTATAATGGAAAATAATAAAATATACAGAACACCAAACCCAAACCCGAACTTCAGTGTAGAAGTCCGGGTTTGGGTCTGGGTGCCACATTTAGTTTTTTCTCACGCCCGTGCAAAACGGATTGCACTCGCGTGGAAAAAACTGAACATTGGAACTCAATCGCAGACAAAACTGACTGCAATTGCGTGCCTACTCGCGTGGGTTTCCCGCAATGCACCCTGAACGCATCCGGCCCTCACCCGCGACGCCCCTGTGAAGGGGGCCTTACTTCTCTATGTACGCCACTGCATGACGATCTTATTCTGCGGGACAGTACAATTACAGCGATAATAATTTTATAATTTTTATTATGTTTTACTGCTCTAAAAAAAAACAAAAAACTTTGAAATAATGTTTTTCTATGCATCACTATATTCTGACACCCATGACTTTTTCATATTTCTGTCTACAGAGCTGTATGAGGACTTGTTTTTTGTATGTATTGAATACATACAACTTTTTGATGACTTTTTATAAAATTTGTTTGAGGGGCGAGGAGACCAAAAAACAGCATCGGCCATTTATTTTATTTTTTTTCAGTTACGGCATTCACTGCGCAGGAAAATATTTTAATAGCTCAGATTTTTTTTATTGATTATTTTTAAGTGTAAAACTAGAAAAATTTTTGTGTTTTTTCACTATTTTATTGTAATTTTTTTTTTCCTTAGGCGACTTGAATGTGCGATCTCCTGTTCGCTTGTATCATAGACTGCAATAGAAAACTATTGCAGTCAATGGGATTCTGACAGGCTGCCTGTCAGGCCATAGGCAAGCTTACTGTGACATTAGAGCCCCGCGATTACTCCGCAGGGGTTATGATCGGAGGATAGTGGGAGCCCCCTCCCTCTGTCTAACCGCTCAGATGCCCTGGTTGCTATTGACTGTGGCATCTGCAGTGTTATTGTCCGGAACTGGCGTTATCCCTAATCTTGGTCATTGAGACAGGGTGCTGGCTGTATTACACCACCAGCACTCGCTACGTATGGAGTGGGCTCAGCACAGGAGTTAAAGGGGTTATCCAACCCCTAAAATGCCTCCCCATATGCCCGGGCCCCTCACACAGGTTGTACTTACCTGGCTCCTCGGCACCCACATCGCTTCTGACGCCCGCACGGCCTGCTGAGGGGCTCGTTCCTGTCATGACCTGCTATAGGCTGTAACCCCCCTTCCTCTGTGAAGGGCCCTGGCATATGGGGAGGCATTTTAGGGTTTGGATAACCCTTTTAACTCCTGTGCTGTGTACAGTGTCTTGTAGGGCAAGTTCAGCTAAATGTAACAATATCTTTCACTTAGTGATTTGTTGATTTGTTGTAATCATAATACTTTTAATCCATATGCAAATGAGCAGTAAAGTGCACCGAGGGCGGACCCAAGCTGTTGTGTGCATCCTTGCTCCTCCTTCTTCTTCTTCTTGATTGACAGGGCCTGCAGAGATCACTATGCACAGCCGGATCTTGTACTAACCTGAGCCATGAGGTGTCTGCTGTGTCCACTGTGGCTGGTTGGAGAAGACTGGTCACGCCCGCACTGTTGCATCTTCTTTCCCTTCTCCCGGATTTTCCTATAAATTGACAAACAGTTCAGAGAACCTCACAGCACTACATTCCCCATCATAGTATATCTTATGTATATAGTAGGATCACATGTGAGGCATTGGTATGACGTGTCAGGTGCCCTGCTAGGCTTTGTACGCACCCTCATGTCCAGAAGATGCCCCTCGCTCTCTTAAGGTGATCTTGGTGGACAGGGACTTGCCGAGCCTGGCAGTGAAGTTGTTCCTCCGCTGGGTGAGCTGCAGTTTAGAGATAAGTTCTGTGGCTGAGAATCTCCACCTCTCCTGCTCCACCTTACCGGGGGGTGACGTCACCTCCAGAACCTCGGGAGGCTCTTTCTCCTCAGTCACTGGAGGAGTGGGGTCTTCAGGTTCAGGAAACACGGCATCCTCCTCTCCTGACGGAGAAGGTAGGGAGCTGCTGACTTCGGGGAGGTACAGACGAAGTTTACGCCCTGTGGGAAATAAGTGCAATGGTTCCGTCAGCCGTGCCATATTATTCACATGGTATAGTGACAAACAGATACAAGTCTATTAGGTTTAAACTAGAACTTTCCTACATAAGGATACATGTGTTGCTCGACATGAAGAATGTGACATGAAATCTAATAATTGTGACAGACTATCGCAAAAAATCAACACACAAATTGGCCAATACAGCCAAGTTGCAAATCAAAAGTAATTCTGGAGCATTGACTCTTATGACTCTATGTTGTGCTACTCCTTTATTATTCCTACTGGGAGTTAGAATTACTAGCAGTTTGCAATGAAGGTCCAGATGTGTGTTACCAGTTAAGGGTGTGTCCCTGCACAGTCTGGCAGCACTGTGCAAGGACATCCCCCAACTGGTAACACCCATCTGGACCTTCATTAAAAACTGCTAGCAATTCATTCTTAAGTTCTAGGAATAATAAAGGAATGGTACAACATAGAGTCATAACAATAGATGCTCCAGAATTGTAATTACATGAGGAATACAAAAAGTTACTAAAGCAGACATGTCAGGAGTGGGGACGCGTCCTTTTGAAAGGGAATATAATCACCTATATGTTTCACTAATTAAAACCAGACAGTGGAATTTTAATAAACCGTTGTTGTTGTTTTTTAGGGATTATAGCTTTTTTTAATTCTTTTTTTTTTTCCAATATACATGATTATGGGGCGGCCAACTTTCCTGAGCTGCAGTTAGCAGCATTTAGAGTTATACTGTAACAGCAACACATGGACCATAGACACAGCGGACATGAGATGTTCATGTACTTTTATGGGAGAGTTTTCTAGACGTGGTCTGTGATCTGTGAAGCGGCCATTGTGCAGGGAGGAGGAGTAGCTAAGCTGTGACATCACCTATTGTGAATGGTGGATCCTGTGTTTTCTTTCATTGTAATCCTGTCTGTGATAATGAGATGACTGTTGAAAAGGTATCTCCTCAGGACAGGACGTCTCGACTATATATATCTAGTGTCCAGTGAGAGAACTGGGATTTTAGGATTTTTTATATATATAGATAGTAACATTGAAAATTAAAAATAACATCACCAAAAATGTTCAACATAAAACCTTGAACAGGTGATTTACTGATTATTCACATGAGCGTATATGTTAAATCTGTGTAGTATGCATTTTAAAGGGCTTCTGTCACCTGCGCCGGGTACTGAAGAGCAAGGCAAAGGTGCAAGAATCAGAGAAGTCAGGGCCAGGTGTATTGACGTTTACACTGCCTGGCCCTGTCAATTAAAGCGCAGGAGGCGCGACAGCAGCAGAGAGAACAGAGTCTCTAGGAGTAATGGTAACGCCTCCGTTGCTCCAAGAGGCTCATTTGCATATATTTAAAGTTCAGTTTTCTCTTAAATAAAGCCACAGATAGGGACGGGTCCAAGGCTGCTAGCTTCTGCTGACGTGTGCACATGTCGCAGATCAGCCTGTTTCACTATAATGATTCTGGTGACAGAAGCCCTTTAAAACAGACAGCACACGGACTGACACAAGTCAGTGGGGTTATTCCTGCATCCATTTCGTAACGTATCCTTGTGTCCAATCCAGCAAACTCACTTCATGTCTTATTATGGTGTGCTTTTGCGAATGAGAATAGCCATTTTTATTGATGCACACAGAAGCTATCCAGCTATCTGTTTTTCATGGATGCATGGGTGGAAAATAAGCTCTTGAGGAGGCAAAAAAGCTAATTGTACTGGGCAATACATACGTATACAGTATATATGAGGTTTACAGTCACATTAGTAGTATCTGTTGTGAGATAATGGGGAAGAATGCATTAAAGGTTTCTCCCTCTCAGACATTGATGGCATATCGCAATGTCAAATAGTTGTGGGACCCTCTCCTATCTCCAGAATGGGGCCCCCAAAGTGAAAGTCAAATAGAGTATACTACGCATGCATGGCTTGCTCTCCATTCATTGATATGGGAGTTCCAAAAACAGCTGAGCGAGCTCACCTCGCATACACAGCCATCTCTCCATTACCTCTATGGGACTGTTGGAAATAGCAGAGCCAGTGCTTGGCTGTTTTTGGAACTCCCATAGCGGTGAATAGAGGGTGCCCACATTTCTGTGTGGTGCGCTCTCCTTCACTTTTGGGGGCTGTTCTGGAGATAAGAACAAGTCCCAGAGGTGGGACCCCCACCTATCTGACATTGTTGGCTAGTTCTGGTTGGACCAAACCTTATAACTTTTTGGCTTTCTCCACCATCGTCACCACTTTTACAGAGAGTGGGCAGCAGGTGAGACCTCCATGTTCCATCTTATTTAAAGGGGTTATCCAAAGTCTAAAATATCCCCCCCAAAGCCCAGGCCCCTCTTATACATTATATTTACTTGCTCCCCGACACCCGCATCGCTCGGGATCCCGGAACGACCACCGCTACATCTCCCCTTCATCTGGCAACGGATGTTTTAATCCACGTGACGGGGAGATGCAGTGGCGGCCGTGCAGGGATCCAGAGCGACACGGGTGCTGGAGAGTAGGTAAGTATAATGTATATGAGGGGTCTGGGCATTGGGGAGGATATTTTAGACTTGGGATAACCCCTTTAACAACATGTGTAGCAGAAAATTTTTGTATATTACGCCATAAATCTATTCCAGCTTCCTTATAGGTGTAGATTCTTTTTTCTGGTTCACAAACCACCCAAGAATACACCAAATTTTTTAAGAGGCTTGTGCCTCTTAAAGAGGGTGGTCTAGATGGTATTTCCTTAAGATAGGTCAACAATATCAGATAGATGAGGGTCTGACAACTGGCACCTCCAGTGATCAGCTGTTTCACTTCAATGGGAGCTGAGCTGCAGTACCCTGGCACGACCACTACACAGTGGACGGAGCCTTTTGCTTCCAGGTCCATCTATGTAATGGTTTCTGTTCCTGGCCGCTGCCCGAAACAGATGATCAGTGAGGTGGCTGTGTGTACCAGAGGATAGGCCATCAATATCTAAGTCCTGGCAAAAACATTTTAGTGACTGCAATCTCGACAGTCAGTTCGCAATCATGTATAGGGGATATGTTAGTTGGTGGTGGCCACTTACAGGCTGATTTGGCTCTTTCTGAGCTCCGTGGCGTTCTGCAGACAGGTCTTGCATTCTCCTGGCTGGAGACAGATGGAGTTTCGGGATGGTCACTGTCACTCTCTGTGCTGTTCTTCTGTTCCTGTAAGGTTAGGTCCTCTGAGAGATGATGTTGGTCTCTGTCTAGGGTCTGGGTCTCCATAATATGGTCCAAACCTTTGTTGTGGAAACCCATGATCCAGTGATCCTGTATGTGGTTTGTCACTCCAGCGATCCCAGAGTTGAGAGGACTCTGCACAGTACTGAACCCCAACTGTCTCTCAGTGCAAAGAGTGGGGACACCACCAAAGGCCAAACTCTCCTGTTGGTACATGACCACCCGATGCCTCTCTCTGGGAGGTGGGTCTCCAATACCGGGCACCATGCTGCCTTCACGCCCATAGGGTATTGGGCTGCGGTGTGGCTGGAAATCAGGGAGGGCTTGATAATCCATGAATATTGTGTTAGGGAGACCGGGCCTGGGGAAAAAACAGCAAGTGAATGTCAAGAAACATAGAAATTGTACAGACAAAAATATAAACCATTGGGTCATTTTCTATAGATGTCTATTCTGCTGCTGGGCTACTAAAAATCACAGTTACCTTGAGCAGAACAACTGCCCCCAATATTCTGTCCATCCTTGGTATAGGTGCATATACACTCACCTTAAGAATTATTAGGAACACCATACTAATACGGTGTTGGACCCGCTTTTGCCTTCAGAACTGCCTTAATTCTACGTGGCATTGATTCAACAAGGTGCTGATAGCATTCTTTAGAAATGTTGGCCCATATTGATAGGATAGCATCTTGCAGTTGATGGAGATTTGAGGGATGCACATCCAGGGCACAAAGCTCCCTTTCCACCACATCCCAAAGATGCTCTATTGGGTTGAGATCTGGTGACTGTGGGGCCATTTTAGTACAGTGAACTCATTGTCATGTTCAAGAAACCAATTTGAAATGATTTGAGCTTTTTGACATTATCCTGCTGGAAGTAGCCATCAGAGGATGGGTATATGGTGGTCATGAAGGGATGGACATGGTCAGAAACAATGCTCAGGTAGCCCGTGGCATTTAAACGATGGCCAATTGGCACTAAGGGGCCTAAAGTGTGCCCAGAAAACATCCCCCACACCATTACACCACCACCACCAGCCTGCACAGTGGTAACAAGGCATGATGGATACATGTTCTCATTCTGTTTACGCCAAATTCGGACTCTACCATTTCAATGTCTCAACAGAAATCGAGACTCATCAAACCAGGCAACATTTTTCCAGTCTTCAACAGTCCAATTTTGGTGAGCTCGTGCAAATTGTAGCCTCTTTTTCCTATTTGTAGTGGAGATGAGTGGTACCCGGTGGGGTCTTCTGCTGTTGTAGCCCATCCGCCTCAAGGTTGTGCGTGTTGTGGCTTCACGAATGCTTTGCTGCATACCTCGGTTGTAACGAGTGGTTATTTCAGTCAACGTTGCTCTTCTATCAGCTTGAATCAGTCAGCCCATTCTCCTCTGACCTCTAGCATCAACAAGGCATTTTCGCCCACAGGACTGCCGCATACTGGATGTTTTTCCCTTTTCACACCATTCTTTGTAAACCCTAGAAATGGTTGTGCGTGAAAATCCCAGTAACTGAGCAGATTGTGAAATACTCAGACCGGCCCGTCTGGCACCAACAACCATGCCACGCTCAAAATTGCTTAAATCACCTTTCTTTCCCATTCTGACATTGTTTGGAGTTCAGGAGATTGTCTTGACCAGGACCACAACCCTACATGCATTGAAGCAACTGCCATGTGATTGGTTGACTAGATAATCGCATTAATGAGAAAAAGAACAGGTGTTCCTAATAATTCTTTAGGTGAGTGTATATTCCCTATAACGTACAGCCATGATGTTCTCTCCTCCAGTCCACTATTGTTACATATTGTAGAACATATACTGCTCATTTTAATGTCCTGGACATACAGCAACAGCCTTAACCACTGACTGGTGAAGTGAAGACAAGCGGTGGGATATATTAGGCAGCAAGTGAACTGCCCATTTTTGAAGTTGATATTTTGGAAGCAGGAAAAATGGGCAAATGTAAGGATCTGAGCGACTGTGACATGGACCAGATTGTGATGTCTAACGACAGGGTCAGAGCGTCTCCAAAGCGTACAGTCTTGTTGGGTGTTCCCAGTATGTAGTGGTTCATACCTACCAAAAATGGTCCAAGGAAGGACAACTAGTGAACCAGCGACACAGGACATTACAGCTTACTCTGTAGTCGCTGACTGGTCAGAGTATGGTCGACCATTGAGCAATGGTTAAATCACATTACATCATGTGGACGGCCTGTGGATGCATTATGAGAAAAAGACGAGTCGGCAGAGGCATTGTGATGCTCTGGGCAATGTTCTGCTTGAACCTGACATCATGTAGATGTTATACATACCACCTACCTAAACACCCCCTTTCATGGCAGCGGTGCCCCCTAGTGCCAGTGGCCTCATTCAGCAGGATAATGCCCCGGCCACACTGAAAAAAAAAAAACGTCCAGGAACAAGGAACATGACAGAGAGATCAAGATGATGACTTGTCTACAGTTTTCCCAGATATCAATCTGATCATATTGTGATATGTATAGCATATCACCCAATATATTGCCACATATCCAAAATATATTAAGAAGTATCCAACATGTTATAATGTCTTACCTATTATATCATCCTATGTCCAGCATTTTTAGTCACATTTTCAAACATTTTTGCACTCATTTCCCCCTATATTTTATTGTCCAACCTACCACTCATTGCTGACAATATTCTATAGATCTGTGTTCACCATATTATACCATCATATGTCCAATAACCCACCCCCTTGTACGTTTCGCACCCAAAGCTTTCATGTGAAACGTACATCAGGGTGTCCTGTGCTCTACTTTGCTCAATATTTTCAGTTTTTTCTTATCTCAATTGCATGTTGTTACCTATTTTTGCTGGCCCCAGGATTAGTCTAGAGACCTTATTTTTGGTATGTCTGTGGGAATATCTGGCATGGTACCATATGTGCCATAGTATTATGTAGTACCTTACCTTAGTATCACCATGTTATCTTAGGTATGTCCCTCTTATATGTTTTTTATGTGTATTATCTATTTCTCTAATAAAGTCATGATTTAATTCATTAATTGTTGGTCTAGTGCATTATTTGTGGGTTTTCTGGGGTATAGAGGTAGTAAAGGGATGGTGGCGGGATGAAGATGCGAATAAAAAACTGAATAAATGGGAAGGTTTTTGGATTTATACATTAGAAAACATTGTGTCCGGAAGGTATTAATTTAGAATTTGAAATGAAATGCCATCTGGGTTAATTACTGTTAGTAGATCGAGATCCGAACCTTTCTATTTGCTACTCTATGACATGTGATTGGGGATCCCAGATGACGTGAATTATGGGGAAATCTCCACGTACATGGGAGTTATGTTTACCTAAAGGGCTGTTTTTATTCTATGCATTTTTTAGATATTTACATTTTGGAAATTGTGTATCTACCTTTTTTTAATATGTATTTTAAGTACAGTTAGAATATTCAGACCTTGTAATTGGTGGGTGTGGTATTCATTCACTGCTACCTATATAGTATGCTAATTTAGTTTTACCTGACCATGCCCCAGATGAGGCAAGGGGAAAAGTCAGGGTCTGGTATATTTTGCCAGCATCTGCACATGTGCTGTATAATATGCTGGATTTTTATTTTTGTATTTTTTTTAGTATAAGCAATAAAATAAGTGTTTTAAAATTATCCTAGCGTTCTGTGCTTTATTTTCCTTTTCTCAAGCCGTTACAGATATAAATTTTTGTAACACTAGTGTGTTGGAAACCTCGATTTATCTCTGTTGGCTGAGGTTGGACCATGGAGTGAATTTTTCCTTGGAAACGGGAAACAGAATAGTCCACGTATACTTCCGTATGGGAACCCAAAAATTCAAAATTCACACCCTCTGTGGAAGCGGTGAGTGAAATCAGGAGATGTAAATCATGCAGACTGAGTACCAGATAAGCAGTAATGTCCCTTATCCTAGACCCAGATATATCATCATTCAACCAGTACCCAGATATATAACACAACCCAGATCTATCATTCTGAACCTACCACCCATATCTATCTTCCTAAACCTACCACTCAGATATATCATCCTGAACCTACCACCCAACTTTTTCAAACTGAACCTACCACCCAGATCTGTCATCCTGAACCTACGACCCAGATCTGTCAACCTGAACATACCACTCAGATATATAATCCTGAACCTACCACCCAACTTTTTAAAACTAACCCTACCACCCAGATCTGTCATCCTGAACCTACCGCCCATATCTGTCAACCTGAATATACCAGTCAGATCTATCATCCTGTACCTACCACTCAGATATATCATCCTGAACCTACCACCCAACTTTATCAAACTGAACCTACCACCCAGATCTGTCATCCTGAACCTACCACCCAGCTGTATCATCATAAACCTACCAAGCAGATATATCATCCTTAATTTACAACCCATATATATCATCCTGAACTACCACTCATATCTATCAGATGACTCGGTTTGATAGATCTGGGTGTTAGGTTCATGATACATCTAGGTGGTAGATTCAGGATTCAGGCACCTGCATAACAGTAAGGCGCTGGGCTCTCCTATGCCTCCTACATGTTGGGCTCTTCTGGACCTTGTGGATAACATTGGGACCAGGGGTGAACAGGTTTGGGATCCCAGTTCTGTTAACCACCTAGATAACTGTATATCATCCTGCATTCAATAGCAGATATATTACTGCAGTCAATACCCAGACATGTTCCTGAAACTACCACCCAGAGTTATCATCCTGACTGTGGCACCTAGATATATAATCGTGAACCTTCTAGACAAATGCAGTATATCATCCTTCACCTACCACCCAGATAATATCATCTGCATGCAATACTCTGATATATCCAATGCCCTGTACATCACCATTCACACTGCACTTAGATACATTATCCTAACTCAACACCAAGCTGCATCGTCCTACACAGAGTACTTCATGGGATTACAAATCATACCTAATACCATTCCAAATGCAAATATATAAAAGACACATAGAAATTAATGGGCTGCTACCTTTATCATTCATAAAAATTAATAAACCATATCTTCAAATTCTAATCAATCAACAACTGAATAACTTTATCAAACCAACCACTCGAGCGCTACTACTAAAATCTGCCCATAAAGCAATTTTATCCCAGATTAACAATGAATCATAAGGAAATAGTAGTGTGAAAATCTGTCCACAATCTTCAGATTTTGACAGGTAAGTCACACAGGCCCCTGGATAACTCTATTTTCTACGTCAAACCCCTGGTCACATGAGGGACCTAATTCCCAATAAAATAGCTGTCACTGGGGCCAGCGAAAATCTTCCTTGAGCCAGAGTGACTGATTGGCTGGATTACCGGACCAATTGAACCCTGTTGCCACCCTGGGAAATTCTGCCAAGGGATAGCAACAAAAATGTTAACCAATCCAGGAGACGTTACCACCCTGGGCAAATCTGCCCAACGACGGCAACCACTTTTAGGCGGGAAAAAGCTCCTGCCAAAATGCTAAGGGATCCACAATGGATGACTATAATCCCATGTGGATCCCATATTATAGTCTGAGATCCTTCTATTCTAGATCCATCCTCTCTTGAAATAAATTGTTCTGCATAATCCCACCCTCGTTTCATACACACATAGTGTTCTTATCCCACAGCCTGATGTTTAGGTTGCCTCATATTAGGCAATATGTTCACTTTTCCTCAGAGGTCTGGGAATTATCCTCTATGCTCTCATAAACTAGTCTTCTATAGTGTTCACCCTCCGCACATATGACACAGGTTCATCTTTTGGAGGGACACTTCTGCAGGGATTCTCTCCACTTGTCAGGCCGAGGTCAGATTGCAAGAAATGAGGTCACTGTCTCCTCCGGGTCATGGTCATTAACAAGATGGGAGCATGTGAGTGATAGAAGGTTAGGTGAGAAAAATATTCCCCATACTGGTGCCTGAGGCTGCACTGACTCACGGACTCTATGAGCCGCATCAGCTTCCATCATTATAACCCCAAGGAACAAAACAAGATTCCTCTCAGGATGTGGCAGCCTCAAGAATAATTCACAGGATGCTCCTTCATAACTGAAGAATGCTAGGATGTAACATTGCCGCCTCTCAGAGGTGACTTGAGGCTGTCTGCAGTGTACTGATGGCCTAAAGGACAGTGAGGGAGATTTATCAAACCAGTGTAAAGTAGCGACCAATCAGATTCCACCTTTCATTTTCCAGAGCAGCTGTGAAAAATGAAAGGTGGAATCGGATTGGTTGCTATGGGCAACCAAGCCAGTTCTACTTTACACCAGTTTGATAAATCTCCCCCGGTGAGTTTACACTGGTGTGAGAGAGTTTAGCAGAGTGAAGATAAATGATCCACACCTGCCCAAAAATCCTATAAAATGCTGAAACTATCACTATTTCTATAGCACATGTTTTCATTGCATCACTAAGCCCTGCGCCTGCAGCACTGCTGTCCTCCGCGCCTGCAGCACTGCTGTCCTCCGCGCCTGCAGCACTGCTGTCCTCCGCGCCTGCAGCACTGCTGTCCTCCGCGCCTGCAGCACTGCTGTCCTCCGCGCCCATCATTCTGCTTAGCTCCACCTCTGTCATACCGCTAAGCCCCACTCTCCTGGTTCACCTAGGACAGGGTGTTTTGGGCTCTCTCTCCCAAGTACCTACAGTAGTCACCAGGTTGACTCACCCGGTATCCGAGATAGGTGAGTATGCTTACACAGGGGCACAGAGCACAAAGCACTATATAAAGGAGGCACAGATCCTCAAACTCTAATAGAGAGCACATACCCTGGCACCAAAGAAAAGGTGCACAGAACATGCCACTATGCAGTAGCCCAGAGCAGGGGGTATCTGCAAATGGTTTGTTATGTAATATATTGTATTGTTATGTATTAGTATTTTATGCACTTATGTAGTGCTACTATATTCCGCAGCGCTTCACAGACATTAGCATCAAGTTAATGGGACTCACAATCTATGTTCCCTATCAGTACATCTTTAGAGTGTGGGAGGAAACCCATGCAAACACGGGAAGAACATATAAACTCCGGATTCGAACCTAGGACCCCAGCACTTTGGAGTGTGAGAGGAAACCCATGCAAACACGTGGAGAACATACAAACTCCGGATTCGAACCTAGGACCCCAGCACTTTGGAGTGTGGGAGGAAACCCATGCAAACACGGGGAGAACATACAAACTCCGGATTCGAACCTAGGACCCCAGCACTTTGGAGTGTGGGAGGAAACCTATGCAAACACAGGGAGAACATACAAACTCCGGATTCGAACCTAGGACCCCAGCACTTTGGAGTGTGGGAGGAAACCCATGCAAACACGGGGAGAACATACAAACTCCGGATTCGAACCTCCGAGCTATGCCCAGTATAGCTATATATGGATGGCACGCCAAGCTTAACAATCCTGTCTCAGCTCCTATAGACGGCTAGCTCTACCCCTAACCTGAGGTTGTTCTAGGGAGATTTAGAAGAGAGATAGAGGAAGCAAAGTCCATGTGCTCCCTCTTCTCAGGTCCAGAAAGATGTACAAGATCTGCAAGATCTACAGAAAGAGACAAAGATAATGGAGAACTTGGAATCTCCATGGCTAAGCAAGGACGTTGAAGGTAACCTGCTACTACAGCAATTCAGATTTACTGCTGTGAGGGACACTGCTAAGACACCATTTACACTTGGACACATCCTGGCCAGACATGCCTTCAAAACTCTGTATCCTGCAGTGGACATTACAGCGATTATTGCCAAGGTACCGTTGACAGCCAAAGATTCAACTGAGAGAGACTTTAGTAAAATAGTGTACAAAGAGGGCCATAACTCCCATCCTTGCCTAAATCCATACATCGCTATCTAGGAACAGAATTGCACTGTGTACATTTCGAATTGTGACTACAATTGGATGTACTACAACTCCCATTTTGCACTTGAGTAAAGAAAGACATTTATGTTTCTACCTCTGGGCAAGAGGCGCTATACATGGGGGACACCGAACCTGGCACTGCATAAAGTGGGCACACAGCAAAAGGCACTAGATATAGGGGTCACAGATTCTGGCAGTATATAAAGTAGGCATAGAGCAAGGAGCACAGAGTAAAAGGCACTAAATAAAGGGGTCACAGAACCTGGCACTACACTGAATACAGGGGCACAGATCAAGAGGCGCCATATAAAGGTGCACTGGGCGAGGGGCACTGAGCAAAAGGCATTATGTAAACAGGTCACAGAACCTGTCACTATAAACACGGGTCACAAGGTGTGTGTGACAATATATACAGGGGCACTAAATATGGTGCCACAGTGCCACACACTCTATCTATAGGGTGCACTGCCATTAGAACCACTGTGTGTGGCCCTTTATTTTAAAGGGGTTTTCCAAGATTTTGATATTGATATCATGATATCATCAATATCAGATCGTCAGGAGTCCACTACCTCGGGAAACAACAGCTCCCAGCATACCTTTACACCTGTTCAGGCCATACTGGGAGCTGTGGTTTCACATTTTACAAACTTATATGGCAAGATTTAACCAGACTATGCAAATAATATCTGTACTGAGCTATTTGCTTGAGCTGTTGCTGTATATATGTGCCATGCTTGGTTCTGGTGCTGTGTTTATGTAATGAGCTTGGTTCTGGTGCTGTGCTTATGTAACGAGCTTGGTTCTGGTGCTGTGTTTATGTAACGAGCTTGGTTCTGGTGCTGTGTTTATGTAACGAGCTTGGTTCTGGTGCTGTATTTATGTAACGAGCTTGGTTCTGGTGCTGTAGTTATGTAACGAGCTTGGTTCTGGTGCTGTAGTTATGTAACGAGCTTGGTTCTGGTGCTGTGTTTATGAAACGAGCTTGGTTCTGGTGCTGTGTTTATGTAACGAGCTTGGTTCTGGTGCTTTGTTTATGTAACGAGCTTGGTTCTGGTGCTGTGTTTATGTAACGAGCTTGGTTCTGGTGCAGTGTTTATGTAACGAGCTTGGTTCTGGTGCTGTGTTTATGTAACGAGCTTGGTTCTGGTGCTTTGTTTATGTAACGAGCTTGTTTCTGGTACTGTGTTTATGTAACGAGCTTGGTTCTGGTGCTGTGTTTATGTAACGAGCTTGGTTCTGGTGCTGTGTTTATGTAACGAGCTTGGTTCTGGTGCTGTGTTTATGTAATGAGCTTGTTTCTGGTACTGTGTTTATGTAATGAGCTTGGTTCTGGTGCTGTGTTTATGTAATGAGCTTGTTTCTGGTGCTGTGTTTATGTAACGAGCTTGGTTCTGGTGCTGTGTTTATGTAATGAGCTTGTTTCTGGTACTGTGTTTATGTAATGAGCTTGGTTCTGGTGCTGTGTTTATGTAACGAGCTTGTTTCTGGTGCTGTGTTTATGTAATGAGCTTGTTTCTGGTACTGTGTTTATGTAATGAGCTTGGTTCTGGTGCTGTGTTTATGTAATGAGCTTGGTTCTGGTGCTGTGTTTATGTAACGAGCTTGGTTCTGGTGCTGTGTTTATGTAACGAGCTTGGTTCTGGTGCTGTGTTTATGTAACGAGCTTGGTTCTGGTGCTGTGTTTATGTAACGAGCTTGGTTCTGGTGCTGTGTTTATGTAATGAGCTTGGTTCTGGTGCTTTGTTTATGTAACGAGCTTGTTTCTGGTGCTGTGTTTATGTAATGAGCTTGTTTCTGGTACTGTGTTTATGTAATGAGCTTGGTTCTGGTGCTGTGTTTATGTAATGTGCTTGGTTCTGGTGCTGTGTTTATGTAATGAGCTTGTTTCTGGTGCTGTGTTTATGTAATGAGCTTGTTTCTGGTACTGTGTTTATGTAATGAGCTTGGTTCTGGTGCTGTAGTTATGTAATGAGCTTGGTTCTGGTGCTGTATTTATGTAATGAGCTTGTTTCTGGTGCTGTATTTATGTAATGAGCTTGGTTCTGGTACTGTGTTTATGTAACGAGCTTGGTTCTGGTGCTGTATTTATGTAACGAGCTTGGTTCTGGTGCTGTGTTTATGTAACGAGCTTGGTTCTGGTGCTGTGTTTATGTAATGAGCTTTATTCTGGTGCTGTGTTTATGTAATGAGCTTTATTCTGGTGCTGTGTTTATGTAATGAGCTTTATTCTGGTGCTGTGTTTATGTAATGTGCTTGGTTCTGGTGCTGTGTTTATGTAATGAGCTTGGTTCTGGTGCTGTGTTTATGTAATGAGCTTGGTTCTGGTGCTGTGTTTATGTAATGAGCTTGTTTCTGGTGCTGTGTTTATGTAATGAGCTTGGTTCTGGTGCTGTGTTTATGTAATGAGCTTGGTTCTGGTGCTGTGTTTATGTAATGAGCTTGTTTCTGGTGCTGTGTTTATGTAATGAGCTTGGTTCTGGTGCTGTAGTTATGTAATGAGCTTGGTTCTGGTGCTGTGTTTATGTAATGAGCTTGGTTCTGGTGCTGTATTTATGTAATGAACTTGGTTCTGGTGCTGTGTTTATGTAATGAACTTGGTTCTGGTGCTGTGTTTATGTAATGAGCTTGGTTCTGGTGCTGTGTTTATGTAATGAGCTTGGTTCTGGTGCTGTATTTATGTAATGAACTTGGTTCTGGTGCTGTGTTTATGTAATGAACTTGGTTCTGGTGCTGTGTTTATGTAATGAGCTTGGTTCTGGTGATGTGTTTATGTAATGAGCTTGGTTCTGGTGCTGTATTTATGTAATGAGCTTGGTTCTGGTGCTGTGTTTATGTAATGAGCTTGGTTCTGGTGCTGTATTTATGTAATGAACTTGGTTCTGGTGCTGTGTTTATGTAATGAGCTTGGTTCTGGTGCTGTATTTATGTAATGAGATTGGTTCTGGTGCTGTATTTATGTAATGAACTTGGTTGTGGTGCAGTATTTGTGTATTGATCTTAGTTCTGGTGCTGTATATACATATTGTGCTTGGTTCTGGTGCTGTATATACATATTGTGCTTGGTTCTGGTGCTGTATATACATATTGTGCTTGGTTCTGGTGCTGTATATACATATTGTGCTTGGTTCTGGTGCTGTGCTTATGTATTGGGCTTAGTTGTGGTGCTGTATTTATTTATGTAATTTCCAAACTCCCATAGCGGCTCTCTGTTCACTTCTGGGTCCCCGTTCTGAGCTATCCCTGGGACACCTACCTATATGACATTGAAGGGATATCCTAGTGATATGCCATCTATCCCCAGATGGGCCACCCCTTTAATTGCATGTATGGAAACACTGATATAGGCCCCATTCACAGTGGAGTGTGCGCCCCGTTGCCGTATTGCGGCCCGCAAAATGCGGGCCGCAATGCACGAGCACAGTCCGCGGGGCAGCCGCAGCGGATCGCGGACCCATTCACTTGAATGGGTTCGCGATCCGGCCATTCCACAAAAAGATAGGACATGTTCTATCTTTTTGCAGAACGGAAGTACGGGACGAAACCCCACGGAAGCACTCTGTAGTGCTTCCGTAGGGTTCCGTTCCACACCATTCCAAATCTCCGGATTTGCGGACCCATTCAAGTGAATGGGTCCGCATCCGCAATAGGGCAACGGGGTGCACACGCCAGTGTGAAAGAGGCCATAATCATTCAAAAGGCTTGAAAAATATTTGAAAATGTCGTAATCATACAGTAAATGTCTGTCCAATAATCCTGTCAAAAGAGCAGCGTGTACACATAACATATGCACATACTGATAACTGCGCAGGGTAATAATAGATTTTGACATTTATTGTTGGTACTGATGTTTCAGCAAGATGTGAAGACGGATCACTGCCGAGTGCGGGGTAACATGTAACACGATGATGGTGCTTGTACCACTCAGCGCAGGACACAGCTGGCTCCTGTCCTGGGTCCTGCGCTCACATTTTCCACCCTGGGGTCTGCAGAGTATGGCCGCTGGCCCAGTACATAGTAATCTCTCTGGCTCCTGCTCCCAGTAAAGTGGCTCATACCCCACACTAAATCCCCTAATTATCACAGATCACTTTCCTACTAATTATATGCGCAGCAGAAATATTCTGTTACATCTCCAAGAACATATTATATAAGATGTAGCGTTCTCAGAACATAACAAACCAGAAATAACATGGTCACATCTCAATATTACATGTGTGATATTACACGGCGGACTGTATGTATTGCATGTGTGATATTATACACAGAACTGTCTGTACTACAAGTGTGATATTACACGGGGCACTGTCTGTATTACATGTGTGATATTATAAGTAGGACTGTCTGTATTACATGTGTAATATTACACGGGGCACTGTCTGTATTACATGTGTGATATTATAAGTAGAGCTGTCTGTATTACATGTGTAATATTACACGTGGCACTGTCTGTATTACATGTGTGATATCACACAGGGGACTGTCTGTATTACATGTGTGATATCACACAGGGGACTGTCTGTATTACATGTGTGATATTATATATGGTACTGTCTGTATTACAAGTGTGATATTATAAGTAGGACTGTCTGTATTACATGTGTGATATTACACAGGGCACTGTCTGTATTACATGTGTGATATATTATGCATGGAACTGTCTGAGTTACATGTGTGATATTACACAGCGGGCTCTCTGTATTACAAGTGTGATATTATAAAGACTGTCTGTATTACATGTTAAAAGTAAAAAAAAAAAAAAAATACTGTGTTAGCCAGTAAAAGATATCAACCACTGAGGAATCATAACCTTTTTTCATATTGTAGTACATGTGTGATATTACATGTGAGACTGTATTACATGTGTTGTATTAGACGGTGGGCTGTCTGTATTGCATGTATGATATTACACTGGGGACTGTCTGTATTACATGTGTGATAAACGGATGACTGTCTGTATTACGTGTGTTGTATTACACAGGGCCGCCAGTATTGTGCTTGGTTCACACCAGTGCTTTAATTTACATTGTTTTTTTCTCTTATAGGAGCAGAGCAATGAAAATAACAGAGTCATCTGCTGCGGCAAGTAACGGTAACAAATGGCGTCCGACAGACCTATAAGGGGTCGTGTTGAATTTCCGTTAGAAAAACTGATATTTTACCAGACCAATAGTGCAGCGTTATGTGCCGCTCATCCATTAACAAAGAAGACTGACTACAGTGCGGTCTTCCTTAGCTAAAAGAAAAGCAGCACGACCTAAACCCGACCATATCACGGCCCCGGCTGTACCCTTATACCGATGATATCTGCACTCTTGTGTGATATTACATGGGGGGCAGTATCTTTACTACATGTGTGATTACACAGAGACTGTACTCTATTACATAGGGGGGGATCATTACTGCATGTATATGACACAGAGAATGTATTACACATGTGATATTACACAGGAGAACCTCTGCATTCTATATGTGATATCACATGGGGGACTTCTATACTGAGTGTGTAATATAGGGAGCATTTGTATTCCATGTGTGATATTACATAGGAAGTATATTTAATGTGTGATATTACATAGTGGAACATCTGTATTTAGTGTGATATTACATGGGGAGAGTCTGTATTACATGTGTGATATTACATGGGGAGTGTTTGTATTACATGTGGGATATTACATAGGAAGTGTCTGTATTACATAAGAATCGTTTGAATTACGCGTGATATTGCATGGGGAACGCCTGTGTTGCATGTGTGATATTATATGGGGAGCATTTGTCTTACATGTGTGATATTACATAGGAAACGTTTGTATTACGTGTGATATTACATAGGAAGCGTCTGTGTCACATATGTTTTATTACATAGGGAGCCACCTTGTTGTGGTGGATCAGCACAAGTGATTTTGATCAAAATATATTTGCTAGGCATCTCATACTAAGGCCTCATGCACACGACCGTTGTGTGCATCCGTGTCAGTTGTTCTGTTTTCCGTGATTTTCTGCGGACCCATTGACTTTCAATGGGTCGGTTGAAAACTCGGAGAATGCACCGTTTGTCATCCGCGTCCGTGATCCGTGTTTCCTGTCCGTCAAAAAAATAGGACCTGTCCTATTTTTTTGACGGACAACGGTTCGCGGACCCATTCAAGTCAATGGGTCCGTTAAAAAACACGGAGGCACACAAGATTTTCTGGTCTGGTGATCCTCCAAAAATCAAGGAAGACACACGGAAGAAAAAACGGACACGGATCACGGAACAACGGAACCCCGTTTTGCGGACCGTGAAAAAATACTGTCGTGTGCATGAGGCCTAATTCTTATAGCGAATATAGCGTTAGTTCATATATTCTATGTTTGCAGAGTGCTGTTGCATTGTGTTTGCTTTTACTTTTGTAGTTTCGGCCATGGCGACGCGCACCTGCGCACTTCATTTTACTGGATGTAATGACTAACTTCGTCTTTTGTTTCTGCAGTATGCATTCGGAGGTGTGGCTGTCTCCATTTCGGTTGTGCACTCCTAAGTCATACACACGACCTTGTGTGCCCCGTGCCCGTGCTGCAGCCCACAAATTGCGGTCCGCAATGCATGGGCACTGGCTATGTGAATCCCGTATTGCGACGCAGAACCAGTGACTATTGAATAGGTACACGATCCTCAATATACAGCAAAAGATAGGACATGTCCTATCTTTTGTGGTGCAGAGGCACGGACCGAAAAGCCCACGGAAGCGCTTCGTAGTGCTTCTATGGGTTTCCTATCCATGGCTCAGTTCCGCACCGTATCTTGCAGATTGTGGACCCATTCAAGTCAATGGCTGTTTGCGGTTCGATATATGGGCACGGACCGCCTACGGTCGTGTGAATGGGCCCTAACCCATCTTTTCCACAGGCTGTTTTAATTAGTGCAATATATAGTTGTAGTCTGCTCTCTCTGAATTCACTTCAGAACTGCTGGTGCAAAGATAGGTAACACATAGAGCAGATCCAGTATACATGTGGAGCCTGCTCTCCCTAAATAATTAGACTCCGGTTGGCACATGGGGAGGTATCATATAGAGTAGGTTCCTATCCAGAAAGAAGTCACCTTGCCATGGTGGATGGGCACATCCTATTTTGAGCAAAATATCATATTCATGTTATATAGTGAAATTACAGTAGTTAATATATTCTGTGTTTGCAAGGTGCTGTTAAATTGTGTTGTATTACATAGGGAGCATCTGTATTACATGTGTGATATTACTTGGGGAGCATCTGTATTACATGTGTAATATTACATGGGGAGCATCTGTATTACATGTGTGATATTACATGGGGAGTATCTGTATTACATGTGTGATATTACATGGGAAGTGATAAGTGATATTACATGGGGAGCTTACGTGTGATATTACACAGGCGACTTTCCGTATTACATGTGTGATATTACATGGGGAGCATCTGTATTACATGTCTGATATTACATGGGGAGCATCTGTATTACATGTCTGATATTACATGGGGAGTATCTGTATTACATGTGTGATATTACATGGGGAGCTTCTTTATTACGCGTAATATTACACAGGCGACTTTCCGTATTACATGTGTGATATTACATCGGGAGCATCTGTATTACATGTGTGATATTACATGGGGAGCATCTGTATTACATGTTTGATATTACATGGGGAGTATCTGTATTACATGTGTGATATTACATGGGGAGTTTCTGTATTACGTGTGATATTACATTGGGAGTCTTTGTATTACATGTGTGATAATAAATGGGGAGCATCTGTATTAAATGTGTGATATTACACAGGGAGCATCTGTATTACGTGTGTGATATTACATGGGGAGCATTTGTATACATGTGTAATATTAACATGGAGAGTGATAAGTGATATTACATGGGGAGCTTACGTGTGATATTACACAGGCGACTTACCTTATTACATGTGTGATATTACATCGGGAGCATCTGTATTACATGTGTGATATAACATGGGGAGCATCTGTATTACATGTCTGATATTACATGGGGAGCATCTGTATTACATGTGTGATATAAGCAAGGAGAGCGATAAGTGGTATTACATGGGGAGCTTCTGTATTACGCGTAATATTACACAGGTGACTTTCCGTATTACATGTGTGATATTACACGTGTCGGTGCTGTGTGCTCTTCCATTTCTTTAATCTATTGTTCTCTTACATAAACCACATTAATCCCCGACTCAGTGCGCTGTCATCCAGAGCGGTTCCTGACGGGAAGTCTGGTGTGTGCAGATAAATGCTTCCCCTATAACACGCGGCTTCTCTGACGCTCATGGCTGCTATTTAGGCTTGAAGGCATCTTAAGAGAAAGTTTAAAACATATTAACTCTTTACATACATAACAATCGCCTAAGAGGCAGTAATTGGGGTGAATTTCAGGGACATGTTTATCAGCCACTCACTGAAACGTGGATAATGATTGTGAATGTGAAGGATTTACAGGGGCTGATGCTTCTGTGGTTACATGCGCTGCTCCCGGAGGACAAGATAAAAGCACGGCCCCTGGCATGTTATAGACTCTGAAGAATGTGTGGCCCCCACCCCAGCCCGTGTCAGGTGACAAGTCGCTCACCTGCACATAACAAGATGCACGGAGGAAGTCTCTGGAAACGGAATGTAGCACTAGACAGTATCACGCATGATAGGATTAGATACAGCAGCTTAGCAGATGGTATCACACATGATAGGATTAGATACATCAGTTGGTATCACGCATGATAGGATTAGATACAGCAGCTCAGCAGACATGATAAGATTAGATACAGCAGATGGTATCACATATGATATGATTAGATACAGCAGCTGACCAGAAAGTATCACACATAATAGGCTTAGGTACAGCAGGTCAGCAGACATCACACATGATTGGCTCACAGAGATTCAGCAGATAGTATCACTAATGATTAGATACAGCAGCTCAGCTGACAGCATCACACAGCATGAGATATAGCAGCTGAGCTGCCAGTGTCTCATGTGATAAGCTCCGATACAGAGCTGACATCACACATAATAGGCTTAAGCCTCATTCACACAGTCAGTGTTTGGTCAGTGATTTCCATCAGTGATTCTGAGCTAAAACCAGGTGCGGCTCCAAACACAGAGCAGGTGCAGATCATTCCCTTATACCGTATCTCTGTGGAGGCTCCAATCCTGGTTTTGGCTCACAATCACTGATGGAAATCACTGATCAAACACTGATGTGTGAATGAGGCTTTAGATACAGCAGCTCGGCAGACTGTATCACATATGTCAGTCTTAGGCTATTTTCACACTAGCGGCAGGACGGATCCGACAGGCTGTTCATCCTGCCGCTATTTCGCCGGCAGGGGGCGGAGCACCGGTGCAGCACGGCAGTGCACGGCGAAAGGCCGCCAGACTAAATGTACTGCATGTCCGGCGGCCTCTCACCGCGAAGCTCCGCCCCGTCCCCATTATAGTCAATAGGGATGAAGCGGCGGTCCGGCGGCACGGCGAAATAGCAGCAGGACGGATCCGACAGGGTGAACAGCCTGTCGGATCCGTCCTGCCGCTAGTGTGAAAAGTACCCTTAGATACAGTATCTAGGTAGGCAGCTTCTCACATGATAGGTTTAGATACAGAGGTTCAGCAGACAGTATCCCCCACGACAGGTTTAGGCTCTGTTCATACTAGCATCTTGGCTTCTGATCATAATAGAGCTGTGATAGTTATGGTGGATCTGGTTTCAAACATATCTTGGCAAATCTTGAAAGAAACCTGCTGATATTTACGCTGGGTTCAGACCTGAGCGTACTTGAACGTACGCTCTGTATGCGCGATTGTACGGGCGTTTGCAATCGCGCATACAGAGACAAGCGAACGCCCATTGTCGCGCGTTCCCGCTGAAGTCTATGTACGGGAACGCGCGACAAGACGCCCCAAAGAAGCTCATGTACTTCTTGGGGCGTCGGGCGTTTTACAGCGCGATCGTACGCGCTGTAAAACGCTCAGGTGAGAACCATTCCCATAGGGAATCATTGGTTCTTGCCTGTTGAGCATTTTACAGCGCGTAGGAACGCGCTGTAAAACGCTCAGGTCTGATCCCAGCCTTAAGGAAATTAGTCCGTTTGTGACCAGGTTCTGGTTTTCTTACCCTAAAAAAATACTGGAACCTCTGAATAAAATAATATTGTGTCCGAGCATTAGATACACTGGCCCCGTGGTACAGAAGAACAGGAATGCTGTCAGTGAGATGTACAGTACACACACATACATTTCCAGCTCTGAGGTCCATGAGTCACGCCGGGTGCTGTGTCTCGCCGGTGTGGTAATCCATATTACCGCAGGCTCTGTCTCCAAGACCTACTGCAAAGGCTGGGGAAGACTTTCCAGGTGTCAGTGCCAATGGATTGCTTAGGAGGACGCACAATTCCTACTGTGACCCCTATGTGCGGATATGAAATATTATATGTATGGAAACATACTAGGTAGATAGATATAAAGATATTAGATAGATATAGAGATGGATGGATAGATAAATAGATACTGATACAATCAGTTGTACCATCCATGTCTTTTATTGAGCCCATAGAGTAAACTAAGATGTACCCCAGTGCTGGGCTTCTACTTTTAGGTTCAGTGCAGCTAAAGCAAGGAGTGGATTCAAAAAGAGAAGAAATTTGGGCAGATTTACTAAACCTACGTCGTATCTAAAATAACAGATCTCAGACAGAAATGGCTAAAATGGATGCAAAATGTGAATTAGGCTACATGCACACGAACGTTAGGGCTCCGTGCCCGTGCTGCGGACCGCAAATTGCTTGGACACAGACCATGGGGCAGCCGCATACGGATTGCGGACCCATTCACTTGAATGGGGTCCGCGATCCGCATCCGACGGTCAGTAGTGCATGTGCTATTTTTTTGCGGTGCGGAGGCACGGCCAGAAACATCATGGAAACACTCCAAAGTGCTTCCGTGGGGCTCCGATCCATGCCTCCGTTCCGCATCCCTGTGATTGCGAACCCATTCACGTGAATGGGTCCGCGATCCGCGATGCTGAATACGGAATGCACACGGCCGGTGCCCATGTATTGCGGACCCGCTGTATGCGGGCCGCAATACGGCCACGGGGGGCACACGGTCGTGTGCATGTAGCCTTAATGAGTATAACGGAAGCTTAAAATACAGGATCCGTTTTTTGGTTTATGTTTTCTGTTCTCCTGACGGTTCACAAGAACAGAAAAATAAATGGTGATGTGAACCCGGCCTTATATTTAAAGGGAGATTTATCATAAGGGAAATTTGACTGATATTTCTTATTTCATAAAAATATACAATCAGCTGAGTGTGCCCATGTAACACAACACAAAAAGTGACATGCAAAAAGATTTTAACGCAAATCTAAAAGTGGGAAAAAAGGCCTTTAAAAAATCCTGCATATGGGCCAAAAATAGAAACACATGTGTGGAACCAACCTAATTCTGGCACATATATCAGTCAGACTACATTTTATCAGTAATCAATGCAGATATCCAGGGATTTCCAATATAGATGGTAGATAAACATGAAAATAGTTGGATAGATATATAGATATGAAATAGATACATTTATAGATACATAGATGATCGATAATAGATGGATATATGTCATTGTGGAGAAGTGCGACTGTTTATTTCTTTTTTTAAATAGATAGATAAAGATACTTTAGATATGAGAGACAGACCGCCAGATAGCTGATCTACCTGTATAATGTAGATAGCTGTGAAATATATGGATAGAAAGATAGTGTCAAAGGTATGCCATCCATATATATAGCAGGTATGCACCAGAGTTTTTTTTTTTAGGGTCCCACAGCAGTGAAGGGAAAGGATGCCATGCATCCACGGTACATTTTCCTTCACTTTGGGGGGGGGGGGGCCCCTTCTGGAGATAGGACGGTGGGTCCCAGAAATGTGACCTACTCCTATCTGACATTTGTTGAATATCCTAGTGATAGGCCACAAATGTTGAGATGGGATAAAACTTTAACATGCATGGGTCCGATCTGCTCTGAACTGCAATGATAGACACAGGCTCTACTAAAACTATGAGCTAGGACTGGTAAACATTTAAAGTGTAACTGCCGTTTTATTGTTATTTGTGTAATGGGTAGGGGCAGTGATATTGACCATATTTTAATATACTTTAATTACTGAAATCATACATTTCTATTAGAAAAATAGCCCCAAAGTGGCCCATTTTGAGTCTTCTGTTTACATAACAGTGGAGACTTGCTAGCACTGACTGTGTTATGTAAACAGAAGACAGAGAAGCGTTGCTAAGGCCTCATGCACACGGCCGTTGTTTGGGTCAGCATCCGAGCCGCCGTTTTGGCGGCTCGGATGCATATCCATTCAATTCAATAGGGCCGCAAAAGATGCGGACAGCACTCCGTGTGCTTTCCGCATCCCTGGCTCCGTTCCGCGGCCCCGCTAAAAAAATATAACATGTCCTATTCTTGTCCGCGCTTTGCGGACAAGAATAGGCATTTATATTGACGGCCGTCCGTTCCGTTCGCCAAAGTGCGGAAGACACAAGTTTGCGGACCGCAAAAAACGGAACGGTCGTGTGCATGCGGCCTAAGGCTCAAAATGGGCCACTTTGGGGCTATTTTTCTAATAGAAATGTATGTAATTAAAGTATATTACAAAATGGTCAGTATCACTGCCCCTATACATTACACAAATAAAAATAAAACGGCAGTTACACTTTTAGGAGATGCCGTGCTTGCCATAGTGCCATGGCCCTTTTAAATAGTTGATGGCAGGGTGCCAAGAGTCAAATCCCCAGTTCTCTGCAGTACAATCCCTGTACTTCCTGCAGAATGTTAGTGTGTCCTTAATGTTTTTCTTGGACATAAGTGGCTTCTTTGCTGCCCTTCTTGACATCAGGCCATCCTCTAAAGGCCTTCCTATCACTGTGAGTGCCAACACTAAAGCATTCTGAGACCATTCATATGTGGGGTTCCTTCTCCTCTAAGGCAGTGGGCTCACTTAAAGTTTTGCCTAAGAACATGGCCACAAAAACCGAATGGGATTCCAACCATCCAGGAGCAACTTCTCCCATCCCATCCAGAAGCAACTTCTCCCATCCCATCCAGAAGCAACTTCTCCCAACCATCCAGGAGCAACTTCTCCCATACCATCCAGAAGCAACTTCTCCTAACCATCCATAAGCAACTTCTCCCATACCATCCAGAAGCAACTTCTCCCATACCATCCAGAAGCAACTTCTCCTAACCATCCAGAAGCAACTTCTCCCATCCCATCCAGAAGCAACTTCTCCTAACCATCCAGAAGCAACTTCTCCCAACCATCCAGAAGCAACTTCTCCCATCCCATCCAGAAGCAACTTCTCCCAACCATCCAGAAGCAACTTCTCCCAACCATCCAGAAGCAACTTCTCCCAACCATCCAGAAGCAACTTCTCCCAACCATCCAGAAGCAACTTCTCCCAACCATCCAGGAGCAACGTCAAAAGTGAGAGCTAAGAAGCTCAGTGACTAAAACACAGAAATTTTGGGTCCATGGGCAGGAAACTCCCCAGATCTCAACCTGTGGTCAATCTTCAAAGCAAATGGCCAAACAAAAAGTCAGAAATTGATATAAAGCCCAAGCACTGATTAGACAAAAATGGGTTGTCATGAGCCAGAAAAGTGGTGTTAAAAAGTTGCAAACTCATGTTTTTTACGCTGCCTTCATCACTTTTCAGAAAGGGGGCGTGGCAAGGTTGGTAAGGGGGGTGTGGCCAGCTGATGCAACACATTTATCTTCATTTGCATCAATTTTCTGGTTCAAATGAAACTAGAAATTTACGGCAGCTCTGAGCTACCGTAGATTTCTGTTTAGACGCCTGGACTGCTGAACGCAGGCGCTTGGACTGCCGCGGCGTCATAAATTAGGGCGTATCCTGCGGAAGCGCAGGGGATATGAAGACCAGCGCTTTCTCCCCCATTGGATCTTTACATAAACTGGATGGATTTGTCAAAAAAAAAAAAACTTGCTCATAATTGTACTTTAATGTACCATAGACATCTTACAAAAAGATTGAAAAAACCCTGAAGCACTGTCACTTTCAAAACTTTTGGCCCTGATTGTATTCTTCATATTGGGATAAGACACCCCCTGAGGCATTTGCATCCACATGTGTGATGCCCGGCCAGTAATACTTTAATGACAGGTTTTGTCCTAGTTTTATCAAACACAGAATTGTCTAGCGCTGTGATGTCACATTGATGACGTCATGTAGACCATGATGGATTACACTCCTACCCTCGCACTGTCTACGAGGACATTATAAACCTCCACATGTCAGGGGGCCAGGCTCTAAGGTCACTAAAACATACTGGATGACATTTATCAAAACTGGTGCAAAGGAACACTGGCTTAGTTGCCCATAGCCTATGACCTACACTAGGCCTCTTGTCATGAATTCTGCACCTGTGTCCGATCAGGATGGGCTTTCAGCCTCTGCATGGAAACAAGGATCTTTCTGTTCACTGATAGCATGCAAAGATCTTGAAGACAAGAATTTGAAACACAAAGGCTGACATTTTCTAAAATGCTGTCTAAAATTTAAACCATAAAGTCAGAAAATGCCCAAATTTATCACAGCGACACAATTTTAGGCACTTGTGTGTAACTTTAAATGATTGTTTACTACTAACTCCTGAGTATTTACTACTACCCCCCACCATCAGATCGGTGGCGGTCCAACTCCCGCTGCCCCGCGACCTCCTCGCAACTTACCAAGCACAGTGCCGTCCATTGGATAGTGGCCATGCTTGGTATTGCAGCTCAGCCCCATTCACTTGAATGGGACTGAGCTGCCCCTAGGCCACATGACCAATCTATGCTCACGGAACATCTCGGTCTCTTCAAACAACTGATTGGCTGGGGGGCTGGGAGTCAGACCCCCACAAATCATTAGTATTAAACTCTTGGAACTCCCCTTTGAACCACCTATTTGCATAGTTTTCCGTAAAAAATATTTGGCACATTTTTGGTGCACGTTGTCACATTTCAAACCAATCCCTGCCTTGGAAATGCCCCAAAATGATGCAGAAAAAGTGGTGCAAGTCCATAAGCACCCGAAGGCCAAGGTGTATAAGAACATTTCTTTTCACAATGATGAAAACTGGGCACTGGCCCTTTAAATATTTCATCACTTGCTCCTTAGCAAACGGTCAGGACGTATGCTGAGTGTGCAGAAGCCGAGAGTCGCCTATAGCGGAAAATCCATCGTACGCAGCCGAGATCTGACTGCCGCACATGTACATAACACATCCCATAAAATCCATACCCCTCGCCCCCGATGCTGGATCTACATCTCACTTTCTGCTTGCTGCAGAAAGTTTTGCCGCAGCCCCCCCCCCCCTCTCCCAGTACGGCGAGCAGCGAGCCCCCTATTCATTGTCAGCAGCAGCGGGGGGAACAAAAGGATTAACAGAGAATAACAGTGACAAGTTTGTCAGGCAACGCTTTCACTTCTCCCTGCAAGCAAACAAAAGTAATGGACCCCCCACCCCCATCTTTTCAATGTCCGCCCACCCCCCCCCCCCCCCTACAATTACTCCCTAACCATAAGTGCACCCTCCTTCATCTCCCTCGGGCTCCGAACAGAACTTTTAATATCCCAACTGGGCCTTTCCGACAAACTGGCTGAAAGTTTTCGGATCAACAAGTGGAGGGTGTGGGGGGATGAGTGTGGGAATCCAGTGGACTGCGGCGGGACCCTGCACACAACAAAAGTATCATTGATGGGGCCCCGACTAATGTTCTAGCAGATACGAGCGGGACACAGTACCTCATTGTGCGAGTCCTTCACCGGCTCCATCTGCTTGTGGGTTCTGGGTCTTCAGACGGAACATGGCGTTGGGTCTACAGCACCGAGCCCCCTGCCTGATTGGGCTTCACTTGTCGCCTGGGGTGTCCCTCGTTTTGGCTTTTTCTTTCCAACAGGTGCTTTCCAGTATCTCCATGTAAGTCCCAGTCTCACATCCCCTTTGTCTCTTTCCCTCCCCCTTGGATGGTTATGTAGTTGACCCCTTTTCTTTCATCCTTGCTGCAGAGCTGCTGCACAATCCCAGGCTTTTTCTTCTTCGTCTTGCGTCGTGGCCCCCCAGCATCTCCTGCGTACCCACAGCTAGGTCATCCTCAGCACCTGTCGCTCATCCTCGGCCTGTGTGTGCCCGGCCTGGGTGCCACTGTGTACAGAGTGTGAGCCTGGGAGTGTGTGTACACTGGGGACACAGCACAGGGGGGAGGAGGGAGACCCGACTCCTAGTGTTGTGCTGACATGTCCCAGCCACACGCCCCAGCCCCCTCCCTTCTTCTCCCAGTCCCTCCAGACATGTCTCTGCTCACAAGCTCAGAACTGGTTTGGCAGCTCCCAAAATAACAGGGAGATTCTTGGAGGAAGAAATGTCTCATCACACAAGAGACTGGAGAGCTGTGCCAGGCTGAGGGGAAAGGGAGGGGGGCATCCCTGCTCAACTGTGGCCAAGAACGGGTTAACGTGGGTCACGCCGCCACTAAACCCCACAGACTGAAACTTTTTTATTTTACGCAACCATCAGGCTGAAAGCAAACACATCAACTTAGACCCCCATCCCTAGAGCAGTTGCCAATTCTTAGTGAGTTGGACCCAAGCACCAGCAGACCCAAGTGGTGACAGGGTTAAAGGTATGGTATATTGGGAAAGCTTGTACACTGTGCAGGTCCGCATTGGAGGCTGTAGCAATGAGGGTGGTTGTTGTCCTCACAGTGGCTAAACCTGCTCCAGTGCTCCCCCAAGCCAGACACGCAGGTATTGGAAGGGAACACCCTTCTTCCCCTCGGGGCACATCCTGGACTTTCAGGTCTCCGGGCTGGTGGTGACCGGGGTGTCCTTGTTGTTAAATGAGCCATGGGGTGCAAGTTAGGAGAAGAGGAGGCAGATGATGATCAGTCTCTCCTTCACTAATTAGATGGTGGGGTCACAGTACAAATACATGCATTAGGCACAGTTCTGAAGTATTTCCCAGAGTAGGCTTTTTCCCAAAGGCTGTGTATAGGAGGTAGCTATCATAATGGTGGTCCAACCTGAGTTTTCCTTTAAACACTAGCAATCTTCCACAATGACTAAAAGTGTGTGGTTACTCCCAATAATTATCTGCAATGCCCATCGGCGGGGTGCAGTCCTAGATTGGAGGGCCAGTCCATCTCATTAGTTGGCAGGCGCCAGAAGCAATATAACCCAAACCACTGGCAGTAAAGTCTAAAGCTGTATGCGTGTGTTACTTTAAGGCTGGGTTCAGACCTGAGCGTTCTGAAACGAGCGCTCTGTATGCGCGATTGTACGGGCGTTTACAATCGCGCATACAGAGACAGGCGTGCACACATTGTCGCGCGTTCCCGAATATCTATGTGCGGGAACGCGCGACAAACGCCCAAAAAAAAGCTCAAGCACTTGTTTGAGCGTCGGGCGTTTTACAGCGCGATCGTACGTGCTGTAAAACGCCCAGGTGAGAACCATTCCCATAGGGAATCATTGGTTCTTGCCTGTTGTGCGTTTTACAGCGCGTAGGAACGCGCTGTAAAACGCTCAGGTGGAGGCTGGATTCCTCTAACGCAAATGTGAAAGTACCCTTACTGTTTCCTACCCATACATAGCCTTTTTTGGTTACATAGTGCATAGAACATAGTCAATATCACAGTGAACACTTTAATCAGTACGATCGCGCTGTAAAACGCCCGACGCTCAAACAAGTGCTTGAGCTTTTTTTTGGGCGTTTGTCGCGCGTTCCCGCACATAGATATTCGGGAACGCGCGACAATGTGTGCACGCCTGTCTCTGTATGCGCGATTGTAAACGCCCGTACAATCGCGCATACAGAGCGCTCGTTTCAGAACGCTCCGGTCTGAACCCAGCCTTACTGACTCAGTCCAAGCACGGCCCTCATGATCCTCAACCTTCTGCAGTAATTCCATGCTTATTTCCCTCAGAAGTTAATCCGTGGCAAAGTTGCCTTTTTGGCCACTTTCACCCACAGGAATAGTGTTTTCCTAAAGCAGGATTCTGTCTTGGCCTATTTGGCAGCGGCACACACTAGACACGTCCTCTCTCTTGCTTGATCACCAGCATACTTCACTAACCAGGGGAAATGGGACCAGCACATTACTCGGCAACTAACAATAAGAACTGCCAGTTAAGGGTACTTTCACACTAGCGTTAAAGTTTTTCGGCATTGAGTCCCGTCCTAGGGGCTCAATACCGGAAAAAACGCAGTTTTATCCCAATGCATTCTGAATGGAAAGCAATCCGTTCAGTATGCATCAGGATGTCTTCAGTTCAGTCACTTTTACGGTATTTGACCGGCCAAAATTCCGGAACACTTGCCTGATTGCCGGATCCGGCATTAATTTCCATTGAAATGTATTAATACCGGATCCGGTACCAAGTGTCCTGTAAAACCGGATCCGGATCCCCGTCTGTGCAATGCACAGACCTTTAAAAATGTGAAAATAAATAAATACCGGATCCGTTTTTCTATATGATCCGGTGTTTCAATTCATTTATCAGCCGGATCCGCATCCATCTCAGGCAACAAATGGTATCCGTTTGCGCACAGATTTCCGGATCCGGCAGGCAGTTCCGCTAACGCAAATGTGAAAGTACCCTTACTGTTTCCTACCCATACATAGCCTTTTTTGGTTACATAGTGCATAGAACATAGTCAATATCACAGTGAACACTTTAATCAGTTTAGTAATGAATTAAGGGGGTTTTCCAAGATATTTTTACTGATGACCTATCCAGAGGATAGTTCATCAGTGTCTGATATATGGGTGTCCAACACCGGGCTGTTTGAGAAGGCACTGGCTCTCGCAGCCTTCTCTCTGCTCACCAGTGCCGTCCATTTGGTAGTGGTTGTGCTTGGTATTGCAGCTCAGCCCTATTCACTTCAGTTGGGATGAACCGTGCCTAGGCCATGTGACCAATAACAGTGATGTCACATGGCCTGGGGAAAGCTGAGAAAAGCTGGTGCCTTCTCAAACAACTGAACGGCAGGGGTTCCAGGTGTTGGACCCCACTGGTCAGATAATGATGACCTATCCAGAGGATAGTAAGCAGAGTAGACGGCAGCATGTCCTTTAAGGTTTCTTTATTCAAATTGGGTTCATAAAAATGTACAGAAAGTGCCAAAGATAGTGCAACGTTTCGACTATATCCTTAAAAAGACTAGGATATAGTCGAAACGTTGCACTATCTTTGGCACTTTCTGTACATTTTTATGAACCCAATTTGAATAAAGAAACCTTAAAGGACATGCTGCCATCTACTATGCTTGGTATTGTATCTGGATCGACCTAAGGATATTTGGTTGCCAACAGGCTTTTAGGCATTCCTGAGGGAGTCTAGAAGGGACATTGGTTCTGCTTTCATAAATACTTCTGTTCAGAGGATAGTAGGTCATCAGTAAAATTATCTAGGAAAAACCCTTTAACTCTTTAGCAATGAACCATTGGATTACTGCATTTGCTGCTTGATTTTCTCTATTGGCCGACCATAGACAGAATGATAGAGGAAGAGATGTAAGAAATTAAAGAATTCTACTAATTATAAGGAACAAAACATAAGTAATTACATATTTAATTATGTTAATTCTCCTGTATTCATTCTTGGCAACATCCTGTATTATACTCCAGAGCTGCACTCACTATTCTGCTTGTGGAGTCACTGTGTACATACATTACTTATCCTGTACTGATCCTGAGTTACATCCTGTATTATCCTCCAGAGCTGCACTCATTGTTCTTCTGCTGGAGTCACTGTGTACATACATTACTTATCCTGTACTGATCCTGAGTTACATCCTGTATTATACTCCAGAGCTGCACTCACTGTTCTGCTGGTGCAGCCACTGTGTACATACATTACATTACTTATCCTGTACTGATCCTGAGTTACATCCTGTATTATACTCCAGAGCTGCACTCACTATTCTGCTGGTGCAGCCACTGTGTACATACATTACTTATCCTGTGCTGATCCTGAGTTACATCCTGTATTATACTCCAGAGCTGCACTCACTATTCTGCTGGTGCAGTCACTGTGTACAGACATTACATAACTTATCCTGTGCTGATCCTGAGTTACATCCTGTATTATACTCCAGAGCTGCACTCACTATTCTGCTGGTGGAGTCACTGTGTACATACATTACATAACTTATCCTGTACTGATCCTGAGTTACATCCTGTATTATACTCCAGAGCTGCACTCACTATTCTGCTGGTGGAGTCACTGTGTACAGACATTACATAACTTATCCTGTGCTGATCCTGAGTTACATCCTGTATTATACTCCAGAGCTGCACTCACTATTCTGCTGGTGCAGTCACTGTGTACATACATTACATAACTTATCCTGTACTGATCCTGAGTTACATCCTGTATTATACTCCAGAGCTGCACTCACTATTCTTCTGGTGGAGTCACTGTGTACATACATTACATAACTTATCCTGTACTGATCCTGAGTTACATCCTGTATTATACTCCAGAGCTGCACTCACTATTCTGCTGGTGAAGTCACTGTGTACATACATTACATAACTTATCCTGTACTGATCCTGAGTTACATCCTGTATTATACTCTAGATCTGCTGCCACAATTTACCTGGTTTTAGAGTAGAAATCTTCCAGCACCGCCTGCTTGTTCAGTGTCTGCACTAAGTTTGCTCTGGTGATTTGCAGTCTAGGAAGTGTTAAGAAAGTTCACAGTTCAGACAGAAACCGTCTGTGGGTATAATATTGCAGAGGTGGTAAATAAACTTCTCAGTAGTCACAGACTACCACCCTAAAACATAGCCTTTATTATATACCATTAAAACAAAAACCCCAATAAACTCAAATAATAATATTAAGAAAATGATGAAAAAGAAAAAAAAAGTATGATATAAGTGAGTAGGCAGGTGTGGGCCAAGTATATTATACTGCGGGCTCTAACCTTAGAGCTGGCCCTATATCTCTTAGGCCCTGCCTATAAACCGAATAGCTGCCCCGATAGGGGCGATCCCGTATCAGGAACCTCCTGAACGCCCTAGGATGGCCCTGAATGGGAGGAGATGCTACCAGCTAATATATGCTAACTCAGTATCATTTCTATGGGGCCCGCGTTGCGTGAAAAACGCAGAATATGGAACATGCTGCGATTTTCACGCAACGCACAAGTGATGCGTGAAAATCACCGCTCATCTGAACAGCCCCATTGAAGTGAATGGGTCCTTCAGTGCGGGTGCAATGCGTTCACATCACGCATTGCATCCGCATGGAATTCACGCCCGTGTGAAAGGGGCCTAAAAGTTACAAGAACAGCGTAAAATCACAAAAAGTCACACAATTCTTGTGTAACAGTGGAGGGGCGTGCTTCAAAAAATGTCTCTTTTGGACTTTTTTTTGTAAGAATTCTGGCCATAGAGGAAGCTGACAAACTTTTCGGCTTCATCAACAGGAGACCGGACCCAAAATATAAAGAAGGAGACGGATCCGCGATGTTGGCTGCAATCCTCCTGGCAGACAAACGAAGATGACACCTGAGAAGCTGCGAGGATTCCAGACCCCGGCACTTTATATTCAGAATTTACCGGTAATATTTTATTACTATGATTTTAGAAGTATGCGCTCGGGGCTCTCACACGAGGGACGCGCAGAGCAGCACCTGGACCTGGGGGCTCCGTAGGAACATGTTCTCAGAACACAGTGTTTGTGGATATTACACGGAATAAAAGGTCAGCGCAGAGCACACGTATGTTCTCCTGAACCATGGCAGGGCCATCCTAACAGAAATACAGCTTATGTTTAGGAATGACCCCCATGTTCTTATTGTCACCCCATGGTAGCCTCTACCCCCAGCCCTGGGCGACTGCTCCCAGCCTCCACTACTCCTGTGACCGATACCTCAGAGCTCCCGTGTGCACTTCATTTCTGTGATTACAGGCCTCAGTGAAACATCAATGACATTTTGGAGGCGAGGGGGGCACAGCGGGGGGCTGTCACAACCTGTTTGCAGGCTCTTAGGCTTGTGCAACCTGCATCAAGATCAAAAGCAGTAAATTGGCCTTGAATGTGTGACAGGGTGTCAGCGTACGTCAGACGCAGCAGCGGATTACTGTGATGTCTCACTCAGCATTGCCAATCGTAAGCTGTCTCATGGAAGGGGGGGGGGGGGTAACCTAGTGCCTCAATCACCCAGTACCTTATATTGCTAAATGGTTTTATCCATAAAATTTTGATTAAAAAAAATCTGACTAATATATAATCAAATAATATATGATACATTTGAGAGGTAAACAGAATTAGACCGTTTTCTAGAACTGACTTTTGCAATTACAAAATTACTATTTTGCCGCGCATTTGCCCCAGAGCTCATCCAAAGGTGCAAAGAGTAAAATCTGCCCTAAAAAAGGCGCAGAAACAGTCGACCTGCTGCAGATCTCAAAATCTATAATGCAGATAAATTTCCAAACTGGTTCTGTATTGCACCACGCGCAGTCTGCGTATACCCTTAGGCTACGTGCACATGACAGTGCAGTCCATGCAGATTTTCCACATGGATTTTCGTGCAGATTTGGCCTCATGCACACGACTGCTGTGCGTTTTGCGGTCCGCAAAACACGGATGGTGTCCGTGTGCGTTCCGTAATTTTGCGGAAAGGCACGGACAGCCTTCAATATAACTGCCTATTCTTGTCCGCAAAGCGCAGACAAGAATAGGACAGGTTATTTTTATTTTTTTTTGCAGACCAAGGAACGGAGCAACGGATGCGGACAGCGGAGTGCTGTCCGCATTTTTTGCGGCCCCATTGAAGTTAATGGGTCCGCATTCGAGCCGCAGTTTTGTGCATGAGGCCTTTCTCTGCATTTGTGTGCCAAAGGCCTCATGCACACGACCGTTGTGTGCATCCGTGGCCGTTGTGGCGTTTTCCATTTTTTTTCACGGACCCATTGACTTTCAATGGGTCCGTGGAAAAATCGGAAAATGCACCGTTTGGCAGCCGCATCCGTGATCCGTTTTTCCTGGCCGTGAAAAAAATATGACCTGTCCTATTTTTTTTCACGGCTAACGGTTTACAGACCCATTCAAGTTAATGGGTCCGTGAAAAATCACGGATGCACACAAGATTGTCATCCGCGTCCGTGATCCGTGTCCGTGATCCGTGTCCGTTTTTTCCTATCATTTCAATGGCAAACTTGACTTAGATTTTTTTTTTTCATTTTTCATGTCTGTGGATCCTCCAAAAATCAAGGAAGACCCACGGACGAAAAAACGGTCACGGATCACGGACCTACGGACCACGTTTTTGCAGGCCTTAAAAAAAATTGGTCGTGTGCATGAGGCCAAATCTACATGTGTCACTTGCAGATTTTTATGCAGATTCACCCCGGTTTTCACCTTTTGCGATGCAAAGAATAAAATGTGCGCTGAAAATCTGCACAAACAATTGACATGCCGCAAATTTGAAAATCTGCACCACAAGCTTATGACCTTGTAGAAAATTTAAAAAAATCTCATTAGCCGTGTGCATGTGCCCTTACTGCAGCCAATCATTAATGCAGATTATTGCCACAATTCGTTACTGAGCATAGCCCATCTATGCAGCAGATTTTTCCAATAGATAGTTACTTTTTTCCCTTTTAGTAATAAATGACAAAATATTATTCTGCTATTTTTTTTTTTACATAAAATTCAATAATTAGAAAATTGTTTAAAACCAAAAAGTTTTTTTTAAAAATATTTAATCATCTGTAAATGATATAGATATTGTAACAAAAGAGAAATAAAGAAACAAATAAATATTTTTATTCCTTTTTTTATTATTTCACCTATTCTTTTCATCCTCTTTTAATTAGAGTGCGAAGATGTGAGATACATGATTACATTAGCGTGATAACCTCGATAGAACTTGCAATACGCTGACTACATTCTGCATGCCTAAGGGATGTGTACAGCATAATCCACTGAGATCACAGGTCCCTTCTACCAATCCATGTGGTGCTCTGGGGTCAGGTGACCCAACGATGGCGGTAGGATATATGGACTATACGCTAGAATTTTATAATTTTATAATTTTATAATTATTTATTATTATATTATTCCATTGTGCTTGTGGGCCCGGGATGGGCTCTGGAAGACCGATCCCTCGCCCTGATAATTATGTGAAGGCGGCTGCGGGACCAACATGTATATGTAAGACACCCTTCATATCAATTATATTACAGCATTCGTAGCACCAGAGGTGGAAGCGTCAGTTAACGTTTCTCCATCCTCTACTGCTATACAATCACATCTACTAAACGTGCAGTCGATGTAGACGTCTAAAGTCTCTTTGTGCTTTAGGTTTGTGCTTGGGTTAAAGCTGCAGTGAGGCGCAAAAGCTTCTGTATGTTTGAGTAGCAAGCGGCAGTTGTCCTGGACAGTTGCCGTAAGGACATTGTGGTTTCTACACAAGAGTCCATCACATTATCACCCTTCTAGACATGGTGGTGACATTGACGCTCAGTTATCAGAAGAAGTTGTCCTCTGCTCTGGATGGAAGACTTGAGTTTAGCTGCCAAATCTCCGGATGGACCAGCGGCTCCTCTACATTATCTCACCTTCGGACTTCTGCGCCTGGGATAGACCAAACGCCAACCACTGAAGCCACCACAGATGACTCCGACTCACATGCTCCTCAGAGTCTCTCGTTCAGGCCGCAGGGTGAAACACAACTTGCTGTCAGGAAGGAAAATCAGAAATGATTGGTGAAGGAAGATACATGGGTCTAGAGGAGAGAATCACCTCCAAAGAACACAACGGGTGAATAATTTCCCCTTATTCTTACAGAGAAACTGAAAATCAATGCATCCAACGCATTGTAAGTACTGGAGAACAGGTGACAATGACATCTAAACACCACCCAAGCAGTGGTGAATGACAGCAACAAACTGATAATATAATATTTAAGGGAAGATCTCCACACATCACACAATCTGCAGCAAATATCCTTCGTGGACTATTTGGTCAAAACTTCAATTCAGATGTTGACTTGATTCATTGACTTGTCCTGTCCTGTCCTGGTACAGAACGGTCACTGCGTCACCTCTGGTCTGAAAGCTAGGGCTGTTGAATTTCGTCCGGGTGTGTCTGCAGCTGTGATTATGCAGGACTAGATCAGAATCCTAAGCGCTGATCGGTTTCTCCCGAATTGTGCACCTGTGAATGGCTAGGACGCGTCAGCTGGACCTTAGATGAGGAATGTGCTGGGGAGGGGGGTAAGAATGTGCTTCCATTATAGGATTTGGAAAGGGAATATTTAAATTCTCCCAATACAAAAGAGGAGTCAGAGTGCAAAGTGCACAGCCTACAATGTGGCCTCATCGCCGTCGAGAGGAACCCTGAAAAAAAAGACCTCAAGTGCGTGGAAGAAAACAGCGGCAGAAAGAATAGGATTAGTGGGATAATACCATTACTCCAATGCCGCGCTCAGCATTCCTGTATGCTGCGGAGCCTCTCACTGCCTCCATTGTCCATCCAGGCCCTTCACATTTAATTTATGTTAATCTGTTTGTCCTAAAAGTGTCTATGAAAGGAGGAGACGAATCCTGTGAAAAGAGGAATCCCAACTAATGTGGAGGAAACCCCAACTAATGGGCAGCATGGTGGCTCAGTGGTCAGCACTGGTGCCTTGCAGCGCTGGGGGTCCTTGGTTTGAATCTGACTGAGGACAACATCTGCATGGAGTTTGTATCTTCTCCCCGTGTTTGCGTGGGTTTCCTCCGGGTGCTCTGGCTTCCTCCCACACTTAGATTGTTGGCCCTATTGGGGACAGTGTGCTGTTCTGCCTCATAAGCTTCAGGCCAGGCCTGAAGCCTATGAAGCAGTAGAATGGCGCAGGAGATCACGATTACAGCACCATGACCTCCTGCGCCGGGTGTCACGAAAAGATGCGATGACACGGCGCAGGAGGGCACGGTGATGTGTTCCTAACCGCCTGCGCCGGGAAGCCCGAGCAAAGACTACAAGAGGCGATGAAGAGAGGGGAGTATTTTTTTTTTATGTACTAGGGGCAATACCGGGGGCACTATGGAGGAGGGGAGGCAGAAGAGATACAAAGGAGGCCGCTATATTTAGAAAGAATGGGGACCGTTATACAGTATATTATACAGAGGGGCCATTATATATTATAATTATACAGATGACCCATTATTAATGGCCCCTCTGTATAATATATAATGCCCCCCTGTATAATTATTATATATAATGGCCCCTCTGTATAACTATAATATATAATGGCCCCCTGTATAATTATTATATATAATGGCCCCCTGTATAATTATTATATATAATGCCCCCCTGTATAATTATTATATATAATGCCCCCCTGTATAATTATTATATATAATGGCCCCCTGTATAATTATTATATATAATGGCCCCCTTGTATAATTATTATATATAATGCCCCCCTGTATAATTATTATATATAATGGCCCCTCTGTATAATATATAATGGCCCATTATATATCCTAATATTACAGAGGGGGCCATTATATATAATAATAATAACTAATAATAATCAAACTCTGCAGAGACGCAGCTGAAAGAAGGTATCATGACGGTCCTATCTCCGAATAATGAGGTTGAGGAAAGTGTACATCACCGGATGGATGAGATATGTGGTGCTGTATTCTCCTGTATATTTTGTAGTGATGTATGTAATGTCCTAACACATATTTGTTACACGGTAGCGTTGGGGGGTGGATTGAGAATTTGGACAACCCTGCTGCATCCTGGCCCCAGACTTCAGGTCACACTGTGCATGTTCTGAATTCTGGGGCCTCACACCCATCTACTACATTATCTGTACTCAGAGAGCTATCACTGTGTTATCTGTGGTGTTACATAGGACTGCAGGTGACATCTACTATATTATCTGTACTCAGAGAGCTATCACTGTGTTATCTGTGGTGTTACATAGGACTGCAGGTGACATCTACTACATTATCTGTACTCAGAGAGCTATCACTGTGTTATATGTGGTGTTACATAGGACTGCAGGTGACATCTACATTAGGGTGGGTTCACACTAGCATTAGGGATTCCGTTATGGCTTTCCGTTATAACATGGTTATAACGAAAAATAACGGAATCCATAAGACGGAAGGACGGATCTGTTCTTCTGCCCATAGACTTGTATTATGACGGAATGCAAAACGGAAGCCTTTAAAAGGCATTCCGTTTGATCTCCGTCCTAATAGAAGTCTATGGGAATTAAAACAGATCCGTCTGTGTCCCGTTATGCAAGACGGAAAACAAAGGACAGGACTTTGTTTTCCGTCTTGCATAACGGGACCCAGACGGATCCGTTATGCTTTCCCATAGACCTCCATTAGGACGGAAAGAAAACGAAATGCCTTTTAAAGGCTTCCGTTTTGCATTCTGTCTGGGCTTTCCGTTATTTTCCGTTATAACCATGTTATAACGGAAAGCCATGACGGAATCCCTAACGCTAGTGTGAACCCACCCTTATCTGTACTCAGAGAATTATCACTGTATTATCTGTGGTCAGGGCCGGTGCTTCCATTAAGATAAGGGGGGCAATTGCCCCTGGGCCCCCAAGTCCTAGAGGCCCCAGCCGGCCCGCAACTAAATATATTTTCGTGGGCCCCATCCCCCGTGGCGGCAAGTGGGGGCAGCGGCGGCAGGGCACAGGGAGATGAGCGCTTCCATTGTGGAAGCGCTCATCTCCATAGTCATCTGTATCGCTGTCCTCAGGACAGCGATACAGATGGCTGTGCGGCAGGGGAGGGAGAGGTGTGTCCCTCCCCTTTTCCTCTGATAGGCTGCTGGCACTAGGGCGGCAGCCTATCAGAGGCCGGCGCAGGCGGCGTGATGACGTCATCGCGCCGACTGAGCCGCACAGCGCAGGACACAGGCCGGAAGAGGCCTGCATCGCATCGCTGATATGGAGGTAAGTATAAGTGGGTTTTTTTTGTGTACAATACTGGCGGCTACTGATATGAGGGGGGGGGGGGGCTCTGGCTACTGGCACATTATAGTTGTGGCTCTGGCTACTGGCACATTATAGTTGTGGCTCTGGCTACTGGCACATGATAGGAGGGGCTCTGGCTACTGGCACATAATGGGGGGGCGCTGGCTACTGGCACATTATAGGGGGGCTCTGGCTACTGGCACATCATAGGGGGGGCTCTGGCTACTGGCACATTATAGGGGGACTCTGGCTACTGGCACATTATAGGGGGGGCTCTGGCTACTGGCACATTATAGGGGGGCTCTGGCTACTGGAACATTATAGGGGGGGCTCTGGCTACTGGCACATGATGGGGGGGCTCTGGCTACTAGAACATGATAGGGGGGCCTATGGCTACTGGCACATAATAGGGGGGCCTATGGCTACTGGCACATGATAGGGGGGCCTATGGCTACTGGCACATGATAGGGGGGCCTATGGCTACTGGCACATAATAGGGGGGGGCTATGGCTACTGGCACATTATAGGGGGGGCTCTGGCTACGGGCACATGATGAGGGGGGACTCTGGCTACTGGCACATGATAGGGGGGCTCTGGCTACTGGCACATGATAGGGGGGCTCTGGCTACTGGCACATGATAGGGGGACTCTGGCTACTGGCACATGATAGGAGGGGCCTATGGCTACTGGCACATAATAGGGGGGGCTATGGCTACTGGCACATGATAGGGGGGGGGGCTTTGGCTACTGGCACATTATAGGGGGGCCTCTGGCTACTGGCACATTATAGGGGGGCTCTGGCTACTGGCATATGATATGGGGGGGCTCTGGCTACTGGCACATGATATGGGGGGCTCTGGTTACTGGCACATGATATGGGGGGGCTCTGGCTACTGGCACATGATATGGGGGGAGGCTCTGGCTACTGGCACATGATATGGGGGGGCTCTGACTCCTGGCACATGATGGGGGGTCTTTGGCTACTGGCACATGATAAGGGGGCTCTTGTTACTGGCACATGATATGGGGGGGCTCTTATTACTGGCACATGATTGGGGGGCATCTATGGGGGCACTTCTTATTGGCACATTATTGGTGGGCACTATAGGGGCATCGGCTGAGGCCACAAAGAAGGGGTATTTTATATAGGGGCCTCTGTACAGTAGCATTTTACACTGTGACACATTATGGTGGGTACTATGGGGAAAGGGGAGAGGAGTACTATGGGGTCATCTACAGGGGAACTAAGAAGGGGAATTTTATATTTGTAAATTATGGGGGACACTGAGGGTGTCTACTGGGGCACTATATATGGGGCATTTTATACTGGTACATTATGGGGCACTAGGAGGGAGGGGGGAGAGGAGCACTGTGGGGGAATTTACAGGGGGCACTATATAGGGGTATTTTATACTGGCACATTATGGGACACTATTTGGAACATTAGCTCAACTGGGGGCATTAAAAGGGGGTATTTTTTGCACTGTAACATTATAAGGAGAATTATTTCTACTGGGGGGGAATTATGGTGGGCTTTATTACTCCCCCATAGTATGACCCCCTAGTACCAGCACCAGCATCTCTGCTATCCCTCTGCCCCTTCTCCTTATTATGAAATCTTTCTCATTAGGATAAAATACAACATCAGCTCCACCGAGACCCCGGCCAAAGTGCTGAAGTGGTGTCTGAGATCCCCAAGGGCCAAGCCAAGTAACTGTAAGTTTTCTTGTGAAATATGTTTGTTATACACATATAGCATGCACTGTGCCCCACAATATACAGTATACCTCTACACTGTGCCACACAATATACAGTATACCTCTACACTGTGGCCCACAATATACAGTATACCGCTACACTGTGCCACACAATATACAGTATACCTCTACACTGTGCCACACAATGTACAGTTTCTTCTGTATGAACGTCCACAAATTAAATCTCCAGAGTCAATACGGGACGTTAAAGTCAGCAAGTGTCGGGGGGGGGGGGGGATCTTATTGTTTTTCGCCCCAGGGCCCCATTTCACCTAGAACCGACCCTGTCTGTGGTGTTACATAGGACTGCAAGTAACATCTACATTATCTGTACTTAGATAATTTTTACTGTATTATCTGTGGTGTTACGTAGGACTGCAGGTTACATCTACTACATTATCTGTACTTAGAGAATTATCACTGTATTATCTGTGATGTTACATAGGACTGCAGGTTACATCTACTACATTATCTGTACTTAGAGAATTATCACAGTATTATCTGTGATGTTACATAGGACTACTACATTATCTGTAAAAAGGGGCATGTAAACAGGTTGGGGGGGGGGTGCAGGGGTGCAATACATGGCTTGCCCCAGGTGCTGGCAACCCATGCTACACCACTGCAGCACGGTATGAGTTCCTTGTACATACTCTCCATCTAGCAAGCGCCATATACACCTATTTATCCATCTTTTTATGAGATGCCCTTTAATTTGTTGAAAATGTAACACATAAAAATACATATACTAAGATTCAGCAAATTGATAATTAAAGGGAATCTGTAGCCAGTTTTACGCTGCCCTAGTGAAAGAGACCCTGATTAAAATGCTGGGTTACTTATTATTTTTGGCTCAGACATTTTCTTAAAATCTTTATGGGGTAACTCCCAAGCGACCCAAGTGTTGGAGTTCGTTCAGTGCAATGCCCAAGTTCAGGAGTCCTCGTATTCATGAGCAGTGATGGCCAGTTCGCCGTGTTCGCCTGCGAACACATGCGGGCTGCCATCTTAACTCACAAGTCCGGTGATGCACAGGTAAGCTCTTACCTGTGCCGCGAGCCGGTCTGAAACAAATGCGGTCACCGGGAGCAGGCAGTTCCGAGAACAGCAACTGGGGGCCTTCATCGGGCTGTTCTCGGAACTGCTTGCTCCAGGTGACCGCATTTGTTTCAGACCGGCTCGCGGCACAGGTAAGGGCTTACCTGTGCATCGCCGGACTTGTGAGTCAAGATGGCAGCCTGCATGTGTTCGCGAGCGAACACGGCGAACTGGCCATCACTGTTCACGAGCTTCCTGCGCTCCCCATCCCCAGAAACTGACTGGCAGCTCATGAATATTGGGACTCCAGGGCTTGGTTCATGCTGGGGCTTCTCGTCATAGGTTTTAAGATAACGAGCTGGCCAAAAACAGTAAACAACCCAGCATTTCAATCGCCATTTTATGCCGCCATCAGACAGAGCACCACAAATCCGGCGACAGATTACCTTTACTAAGTGTATAATGAAAAGTTCCACAACTTGCTAATAGACTTTAGGGGAGATTTATCATTCAGTGTGCGCCAGAAGTGGCTTTTTTACGGCGCCCTCAGCACATTTCCAAAAGGTGGGAAGGACGTGGCCAGCTGCTCCAACAAATGTATCTTCATTTACGCCAGTTTTCGGACACAAATGAAGTCAGAAATATAAGGCCCCTTTCACACGGGCGAGTATTCCGCGCGGATGCGATGCGTGAGTTGAACGCATTGCACCCGCACTGAATACCGACCCATTCATTTCTATGGGGCTGTTCACATGAGCAGTGATTTTCACGCATCACTTACGCGTTGCGTGAAAATCGGAGCATGCTCCTCTTTGTGCGTTGCGGTGCGATAATCCACGCAACGCAGGCCTCATAGAAGTGAATGGGGTTGCGTGAAAATCGCAAGCATCCGCAAGCAAGTGCGGATGCGGTGCGATTGTCACGCACGGTTGCTAGGAGACGATCGGGATGGAGACCCGATCATTATTATTTTCCCTTATAACATGGTTATAATGGGAAATAATAGCATTCTGAATACAGAATGCATAGTACAATAGCGCTGGAGGGGCCGGCATCTCCTTCTGTCTCCTTTGCTGAACAGGACCTGGGGTGAGCATTAATTACATGAACAGGACCTTTGATGACATCACTCCGGTCACATGATCCATCACCATGGTAAAAGATCATGTGACGGACCATGTGATGACCGGAGTGACGTCATCACAGGTCCTGTTCATGTAATTAATGCTCACCCCAGGTCCTGTTCAGCAAAGGAGACAGAAGGAGATGCCGGCTACGCGAACAAGTGGACTAAGGTGAGTTAAATTTTTTTTTTTTTAAATGTAACCCCTCCAGCGCTATTTGACTATGCGTTCTGTATTCAGAATGCTATTATTTTCCCTTATAACCATGTTATAAGGGAAAATAATACAATCTACAGAACACCAATCCCAAGCCCGAACGCACCCGCACATTTTCCCGCAACGCCCTTGTGAAAGGGGCCTAAGGTAGCTCTGACCTGCTGCAGATTTCTGTTTAGGTGCACGAACTGCTGGAGGATGCACATAATTTATGATGAGGCCTGTGCATCCTCTGGCAGCGCAGGGGATATCAAGACCTTTGTCTTTAAACCTTACCATTTTTAAGATCTCTGCTTACTGTCAATGAATGGAAACATCGATGGTTTAATCTTATTGTATAGACTTGTTGCTACCACCTTTAGACTTCACTTATATCAATACTGAACTGGAAAATTATCTTTATGGTGTCTTGGATGTGCATTGAAATTATTGCATATATAGATTTGGCATCTAGAGAATAAGATGTGTGTGCTTTGCTACTTTTAAAATACATGATTTGAAAGAGGGGAGAGAACTTTCAGTAGTTGCTTTAAAGGGAGTCTGTCACCACATTTTAGCATGTTAGACCGTTAAAATAGGGTTATGTGATCCAGCCAGAACATAAAAACGGTACCTTTGTGGTAGAAAACGGACTTTTCAATTTGCAGAAAACGAACTTATAAGATTATCTTCTGAGCCCTCTCAAGTGCCCAGGGCGGTCTCTCAATCCTCGGAGCCCCAGGCAGGCACCTCCTAAACGGCTGATAACTCCGCCCTCCGTGCGCCTCTGCCCGCCCGTTTACTCCCCTCCCCTGTCCCTTTCCACTGCGGCTGTGCGGTACAAATCGTAGCGGGCGCATGCGCAATGCGATGCCCGCTCCTGGCAGGGCATCGCAATACCTATTGCGCATGCGCCCGCTACGATTTGTACCGCACAGCCGCAGTGTAAAGGGACAGGGGAGGGGAGTAAACGGGCGGGCAGAGGCGCACGGAGGGCGGAGTTATCAGCCGTTTAGGAGGTGCCTGCCTGGGGCTCCGAGGATTGAGAGACCGCCCTGGGCACTTGAGAGGGCTCAGAAGATAATCTTATAAGTTCGTTTTCTGCAAATTGAAAAGTCCGTTTTCTACCACAAAGGTACCGTTTTTATGTTCTGGCTGGATCACATAACCCTATTTTAACAGTCTAACATGCTAAAATGTGGTGACAGACTCCCTTTAATACCCTTGCAGTACGGATTCTATTCCAAGTTTACAATCAGGAACTGTATATCTATCCTGACCCTAAAACCCGCTGGTATAGGGGACTGAAGGTCTGTTGCAATGTATCAGTGCAAGTAATAGCCATCAGTCTGGAGTCCAGGGCAGGAGACCGTTATGTGCTGCTGAGGATTATATACGTTTTTACATACAATGAACTGGAGAAGTATTAGGTCAAGAAGTATTATCACTGACTGCAAGCAGAGATCTTGTCAATGCTGAGAAATTGAAACACAGTATATTAGAAAGTGAGAAAACATTTCATTTTACACTCGTCAAACTTTCCATAAGACTACACTGGCCTTTTAAGAAACACAAATGGCAGAATTCACAAAAGTGGCGCTGTAAACGTGTATTGGTCTGCAAGGGACCTCACTGACTTCTATGGGAGAGTTTTCTGCGCACGCTCTGTGGCATGTGCAGAGGTCATTGTACAAGGAAAGAATAGAGAAGATTCGTGAATGGTGGATCCTGTCTTATCTATACACAGAGGTGATATCATTCCAGGCAGGATTAGAATGACAGATAAGCAGATTACTGCAGTAAAGTGGATTTGTACAGACCAAGAAGTGGCGCCTATTATTGGGCTTAGTGGCCAGGGTGAAAATTGCAGGATTTTATAGCTTTTGTTTAACTATAGATTTGAGGTCACTGTGTGGGGCCTGGGCTTTTAAAATGTTTGTCCTTTCTCTTTTATATCCTTTCTCTTCATAAATAGCAGCCACAATCAGTTACACCTCTTTTGTGGACCCTTCACCACTACATTTACTGGTAGATACACAATTGTGGATTCCAGCTTTCTGTCAGACATTTTATCGCTGCGTCAGGGAAACGGAAATCCACAATGGAACTCACCTGGTTCCCAGGAGACGGTTCTGACCTCCGGTCAGAGGTAGAGAAGAGATTCCTATAGAACAGCCACCACAACACAGCAACACAACCACAACACAGCGACACAACCACAACACAGCGACACAACCACAACACAGCGATACAACCACAATGTCATGGCAAAACCACAACGTCATGACACAACCACAACGTCATGACACAACCACAACACCGTGACACAACCATAACGCATATACTCAAGGCAGGCTTTAACTGCACAACACCGACACATGCACATTGTGCCGCTGACTGACCTGGGGAGCTGGAGGACGGACTCACCGTCAGGAGTACCTCCTGGTTATCTGCTAGCGCCTGCTTAGCCAAGTACCGTTCTCTCTTCACTTTAATCTCCACCGACGCAGGAATATCAGGGACCATCCAGTCGATACAACGGAGACTGAAGAAGACCACATGCTAGAAGGACACACACAAAATGGAGTCAGAAGATGCAAACACTTGAAGATCTCCCTTATACTGACTAACGGCGCCAAGAAATTAATTTTACGGATTATAAGTTCTCCTAGGATCAGATGTTACCAGAGACTGATTCAGTGGCAGCCATTTAATGGTAGAGCTGGTGCCCAACCAGTTCATGTCAAAAGGACCTCAACTATGGGACCTTGACTTTGAGATCAAAGTAGTAATGGAGACTCACCTCAAACGCAATGATGAATCCGAGCCTCACAGCGAGGAGCTTCCAGTAGAAGAGCGTGTATTTCCCATCTTCATCCCGGAAAGCTTTATACCTGCAGAATAAAGGGCAGGATGCAGGAAGAGCCTATCAGGTTATATAAGGTATATTTATATAGACAGAAAGAACAAACCATGACTTCTTCTCAATACCTGTAAAGGATGTCACCTACCAGACTCACCTACACAAGGTGTGGTTTGCTGCAACGTAGCTGTGCGGAGAGTATGACAGACTGAAATTTAGGTATCCTTCCAGGTGACTGTCATACTCATACTGGTAGAGGAGACGTGGGAGAAAATCCGAGGTGAAGGCAATGAGAAAGGCCTGCAATAAGAAAATAGAAGGCGGGATGTCCTGATGAACTTCACCTTGGCGGCACACGTATCACTATGAAAGGCACCGGTTACTTACATTGACTATAACAGAAAGCTGAGAAAGTGCCTCCAGAATAAGAAACCAGACTCCTATATGTTGCGCCCGCTCTGCCACTGGACGCCGATATTCACACACAAACTTCTGGGCATCAAGACGAATCTCAACCCAGTTGTTAAGCAGGGCGAAAAGAGGTGCGAGCGGGAAGGCAGCCACGAAAATGGTGATAAAACCAAACTGTATGACTGGGACATAGAAATACCTAGGTGATCACTTGGCCCATACAATGACCGACGGCAGGTTATCTACAGTGCAGTGATGTCAGTGTAATAGTTATGCACGCAATGACCTCTGAGCAAATGCCAACTTCATCATCAGTGCCTCTAACCCCCCTGGAAGACTGCATAAGACTCACCCATCTCCAGGTACTCCTCAAAGAGACCCTCACATTCAATCAGCTCATAATCCTCTTCCCAGTGTTGAGGTTCCTCCAAGATCTGGGTTCCTCGCACCTTAGCCAACTGCCTTCGCTGCCGCCAGGATTTCACTTTTCTGTTCAGAAATATAATGGGGGTTAGTTTCACTATGGCGTGGGAGGGTATGTCCATTAAAGTTGACAGCCTCTTTAAGTAATTTGAGACAACAGAAAAACTTGGGGTGGATTTGGAAAAAAGTTTTATAGGCTTAATTTTTATGGTGTTCGCTATGCAGTAAAACTGACTTGTTACCTTCATTCCCTGGGTCAGTACAATTAAAGTGATACCTCATTTATATAGCTCTTCTTGTGCTTTAATTCTTGAAAGAAAAAAAAAACTTTGGAAAAAATATTTTTTTTATTTGTATATCCATATTCCGATCTACAGAGGTGTATAAGAGGTCATTGTTTTGATGGGTGAACTGTAGCTTTTATTGAAACCATTTTGGGATGTGTATGACTTTTTAAACACTTAAAAAAAAAAAATTTGGAAGGCCATTTTTTTCCAATGGCGTTTTAGGACGCAGGTATGCAAATTATGTTTATTTTTATATTTTTTATATGGGGAAAAGAGGCAATTTATGTTATTTTCTATATTTTTTTAAACTTTTTTTCACTTTTTTTACCTATTTTAAGTGCCCCTAGGATACTTTAAAGGGGTTATCCAAAGTCTAACACATGTACCCCCAATGCCCGGGCCCCTCATATAGATTATACTTACCTTGCTCCCCGGGACCCGTGTCTCTCATGATCCCCACATGGCAGCCGTTGCATCTCCCCCTCGCATGGATAAAAACATCCAGCGAGCCTCCCTAGTAGAGATGAGCGAATCAAAGCTGACAAAGTGGAATTCAATCCGAATTTCAGGAAAAATTGGATTTGCTCCGAATTTCTTCACACTTAATGGTAATGAATCACATTTTTTCCTAAAATGGCTGCTGCACATGTTAGGACATGGAGCAAAGAACTCTGGGAATGAGGGATCACCCATAATGCCATGCATGCAGCCAATCAGCAGCCAGCCAGCCCTGTGATGTCACAGCCCTAAAAATAACCTCAGCAATCTTGGATTAAGCCATTTTCCAGTGTACAGTCGTGGCCAAAAGTTTTGAGAATTACATAAATATTGGAAATTGGAAAAGTTGCTGCTTAAGTTTTTATAATAGCAATTTGCATATACTCCAGAATGTTATGAAGAGTGATCACATGAATTGCATAGTCCTTCTTTGCCATGAAATTTAACTTATTACCCAAAAAAAAGTTTCCACTGCATTTCATTGCTGTCATTAAAGGACCTGCTGAGATCATTTCAGTAATCGTCTTGTTAACTCAGGTGAGAATGGTGACAAGCACAAAGCTGGAGATCATTATGTCAGGCTGATTGGGTTAAAATGGCAGACTTGACCTGTTAAAAGGAGGGTGATGCTTGAAATCATTGTTCTTCCATTGTTAACCATGGTGACCTGCAAAGAAACACGTGCAGCCATCATTGCGTTGCATAAAAATGGCTTCACAGGCAAGGATATTGTGGCTACTAAGATTGCACCTCAATCAACAATTTATAGGATCATCAAGAACTTCAAGGAAAGAGGTTCAATTCTTGTTAAGAAGGCTTCAGGGCGTCCAAGAAAGTCCAGCAGGCGCCAGGATCGTCTCCTAAAGAGGATACAGCTGCGGGATCGGAGTGCCACCAGTGCAGCGCTTGCTCAGGAATGGCAGCAGGCAGGTGTGAGCGCATCTGCACGCACAGTGAGGCGAAGACTTTTGGAAGATGGCCTGGTGTCAAGAAGGGCAGCAAAGAAGCCACTTCTCTAAAAAACAAAACATCAGGGACAGATTGATCTTCTGCAGAAAATATAGTGAATGGACTGCTGAGGACTGGGGCAAAGTCATATTCTCTGATGAAGCCTCTTTCCGATTGTTTGGGTTATCAGGAAAAAGGCTTGTCCAGAGAAGAAAATGTGAGCGCTACCATCAGTCCTGTGTCATGCCAACAGTAAAGCATCCTGAGACCATTCATGTGTGGGGTTGCTTCTCATCCAAGGGAGTGGGCTCACTCACAATTTTGCCCAAAAACACAGCCATGAATAAAGAATGGTACCAAAACACCCTCCAACAGCAACTTCTTCCAACAATCCAACAACAGTTTGGTGAAGAACAATGCATTTTCCAGCACGATGGAGCACCGTGCCATAAGGCAAAAGTGATAACTCGGGGACCAAAACATTGACATTTTGGGTCCATGGCCTGGAAACTCCCCAGATCTTAATCCCATTGAGAACTTGTGGTCAATCCTCAAGAGGCGGGTGGACAAACAAAAACACACTAATTCTGACAAACTCCAAGAAGTGATTATGAAAGAATGGGTTGTTATCAGTCAGGAATTGGCCCAGACGTTGATTGAGAGCATGCCCAGTCGAATTGCAGAGTTGCTGCACTAACTGGGGATCCAAATTGCCATTATACTGCTGCTTTCAAGTTTGCAATAGATGATACCTCTGTAGTTCCAGCAAACCTTTTTTTTATTGGGGTGCAAGTGCTGTGTGATACAGCCATTAACAGGGTGTATTACTAGGAAATATTTCTACGTCTTATTTAGGGCTGAAATGATTACTCGATTGAATCGCGTAATTCGACACCAAAAAATCCTCAATGCAATTTTCTGCATCGAGGATTCGTTTGTGTCATGTGGCCACATAGCGGCAGTGAAGCGCTTGCTATTACTCACTGCTCCATGGTCGCCTGCCGGCCCGCACTGCTCTGTATCCTGACACATTGTCAGGTCATAGTGCAAGTAAGCGCGCAATATGACCCGACGCTGTGTGACGTCAGGACGACAGTGCAGAGATGATGATGAGGAGCTGTGGAGCGGTGCCCCTACAGGAGAGGTAAGTACTTGCGCTGGGGACATGGCTAGGAGGGGGCAATGGTGGCACTAGGGGTTAAGCTGGTAGCATTGGGGGAAAGCTGGTGGCACTGGGGGGGGCAGCTGTGGGGGCAAGCTGGTGGCACTGGGGGAACCTGGTGGCACTGGGGGAACCTGGTGGCACTGGGGGGCCGCTAGTGGCACTGGGGACAAGATGGTGTCATTGGGGGCAAGCTGGTGGCACTGAGGGGCAGTTGGTGCCACTGGGGGCAAGCTGGTGGCACTGGAGGACAAGCTGGTGGCACTGAGGGGGCAAGCTGGTGGCACTGAGGGGGCAACTGATGGCACTGGGGGAGCCTGATGGCACTGGGTGGCAGCTGGTGGCACTGAGGGGGAAGCTTATGGCACTAATGGGGCAGCTTATGGCACTGGGGGACAGCTGATGGCACTGGGGGGCAGCTGATGGCACTGGGAGGGTAGCTGATGGTACTAGGGGGACAGCTGATGGCACTAGGGGAGGAAGCTGATGGCATTGGTGGGGCTGATGAGTTTTTGTAAAGAAAAAGATTCTTTTAATTCGTTTTTTGTCATTAGAGTGCTCGATTAATCGTTTGATTAATCGATAGGATACTCGATTACAAAAATAGTCGATAGCTGCAGCACTAGTCTTATTTGCCCTTGTGCGGTGCAGTTATACTGTATGTTCTAAAAATGGAAACTTTGCATGCACTTCAGCCACTCATACACCGCTAAGCACACCCTCCTTGAGCTGCAGTGGCAGAACGGGGGTCCCCCAACATAGGCTGATATGCGACGTTTACACCCTTTGGAATTCCACCCTCCATATGTTGGACCGACTATACGAACAGAGAAAGGCCATAAACTATTTCTTAATGAACCAAGCGGACAGGAGTACTCCCCTTTTATGTCAGCCAGTGGCAGCTCATGCGTGACACCTGCCAGCCCTTTGAGGATGCCACATTATTTGTCAGTCACCAGGATTACAGGATGAATAACTGCTTCATATCCTGGAACAGATAGATGCTGGTACATCTGGCTGGTCAGGGGACTGGAGACGTGGCACCTACATCTCACGGCCACATGAGCCCTGGGGGGCTGAACTGGAAGAGGAGGACATTGGAGCACAAGCAATGTGTAACGAAATCTGTGTTTTTTCTACACAGGTGACAGGAGAGGAGGAGCAAGAGCAGCCAGAGGAGCAAGAGGGAGATGAGGAAGACGAGGCAGAGGACCCAGACACACTGTTGCAGTATGCAGCGGAGATGGAGGCAGGGAGTCCCTCCAAGTCACTTGCGCAAATGGCCCGCTGCATGCTTACTTGCTTGGGTAGTGACAGCCGAATTGTCACCATTCGGCAGAGGGATGACTTCTGGCTCTCCACCTTGTTGGACCCTCGCTACTGGTCAAAAATGGAGGCCTTTGTTACACACGCTGAGAGGGAGGACAAACTGAACTACTATAGAGACATCCTATGTTGTCAGTTGGCCACTGCATATCTGCGCCATCATCCATCCTCTCGCAGGTCTGACCGGGGGGGGGGCCTTGCGTTCTCATTCCACTGCCATGGCTGCTGTGGCGGGGTGGAGGGGTAGGAGCAGTACCAGCTCCATCAGCAGCAGCTTGTCTAGAGTCGATGATGAGCAGCTTTCTTAATCCGCCTAGTGAAGAAACTACTCACCAGCATCAGCAGCTAGACCTACAGCAGAACCTGAACCAGCATATGGTGACATAATTGGACAGCACCCTGCCACCCCACATTGAAGATCCGCTGGACTACTGGGCAGCCAAACTGGATTTGTGGCCGCAACTGGCTGAGTTTGCTCTGGAAAAGCTGTCCTGCTGGCCAGTAGAGTGGCATCAGAGCAGGTGTTTTGTGTGGCGGGGGCCATAGTTACCCCAAGGAGAACTCGCCTCTCCACCCAAAATGTAGAAAGACTGAATTTTGTCAAGATGAATCAGGCGTGGATCAGCCAGGATTTCCACCCACCAATGCCTGATGCATCAGGTTCGATCATCCATGCTGCCTCACCCAAACCTTGACAAAAGAGACCGGTTTCTTCTGGCTACCTGCCTCAGCTACTATTCTGATGCTGCCACCCACCTGATGCCACACATCTGATGCTCCTTCTTACACACACCATCATCAGCGGGTACTGTTATTGCCACCCACTTCCCCACTCTGTCACAGGGTCACTGTGGTCTCCTGATGCTGCTGCCACCTCACCACTCAGGTCTTCTCATGCTGCTGCTGCCACTGCCACATTTTGTCATTGTGCCACTCTGTGGCCTCCTCTTGGTGCTGCTTCTGCCACTTCCACACTATGTCACCTTGCCACTCTGTGGCCTACTCATGCTGCTGCCACCTCCACACTATGTCACCTTGCCACTCTGTGGTCTTCTCATGCTGCTGCTAAATCAACACTACGTCACTGGGTCACTCTGTGGCCTCCTCATGCTGCTTCCACCTCCACACTATGTCACCTTGCCATTCTGTGGTCTCCTCATGCTGCTGCCAACTCACATCTCTGGGCCACTAAGTGGTCTCCTCGTAATGCTGCCTCCTCCACACTCTATCATTGTGCCACTCTGTGGCATCCTGCTGCTGCCACCTCCACACTATGTCACTTTGCCACTCTGTGGCCTCCTCATGCTGCTGCCGCCACCTCCACACTATGTCACCTTGCCACTCTGTGGCCTCCTCATGCTGCTGCTGTTGCTGCCACCTCCACACTATGTCACCTTGCCACTCTGTGGTCTCCTCATGCTGCTGCCACCTCCACACTATGTCACTGGATCACTCTGTGGCCTCTTCGTGCTGCTTCCACCTCCACACTCTGTCATTGTGCCACTCTGTGGCATCTTCATTCTGCTGCTGCCACCTCCACACTATGTCACCTTGTCAGTCTGTGGCCTCCTCATGCTGCTGCCACCTCCACACTATGTCACCTTGCCACTCTGTGGCCTCCTCATGCTTCTGCTAAATCAACACTATTTCACTAGGCCACTCTCTGGCCTCCTCATGCTGCTGTCACCACCAGACATCTGAGAAGCTCTGACAGATGCCTTTCAGAACCTCCTCCTTGAGCTTCCTTTGTTTTGCTTTCAGTCCCTCATCTCGTTAGCCTCTCTCAGCTGTCATGTAGTTGGACTGATTGCATCCCTTTAAATTCCTCCCCATAGTGCATCAGTGTGCGGTTTATATTACTTCCTGGAGTGTGTGTGCATGCTGATCCTACTTCCCAGTCTTCAACAAGATAAGTGTTGTGCATTCATTTGTGTTTTTCTGTTTGCTGTATCCCAGGTGACCCTGACTCTCTCCGAATCTAGTGTAGGGAGCCGGTGGTCGTGTCCCCTCACTATTATAGGGTGTTCAGGTGTTATACAGTAGAGGTACGAGGATATGTGATCATCTACCATTGGGATTATCGCATAGGCTGAGCAGTAAGGGAGAGAGCCAGGTCTGATGCAGGGGTCTCCCTTTTGTTCCTTAGTTTTGGATCCAGTGAGTCGTATATTCATTTTGTGTTGTCTTGTTTCCTGTACACCTTCCGTGACATTATAAACCGCCAAAACCGTCTCAAGCATGGATCCGGTTTCACTTTTGACTGAACGCTTGCAGGGTCTTTTATTGGAGGTAGCAGATCTCCGTAAGACTCTTTCTCAGTTTCAAGTGACCGGTTCAGCTTGCGTTCCTGGAGTTTGTTCTGAGCCTAAGATCTCGCTCCCGGATACGTTCTCCGGGGGGTAGTGAGAATTTTGTGCGTTTTAGAGAGGCTTGCAAACTCCATTTTCGCCTTCTTCCCCATTCCTCTGGTGATGAGGAACGGAGGGTGGGGATCATTATATCGCTGCTCAGGGATAACGCTCAGTCCTGGGCCTTTTCGCTGCCGGTGGGGGCACGGCCCCTCCGTTCAGTGGATGAATTCTTTTTAGCCCTGGGTCAGATATATGATGATCCGGATCGTATTGCTTTGGCTGAGTCTAGACTACGTCTGTTATGCCAGGGTAAACAATCCGCAGAGATATACTGCTCAGAATTTCGGAGATGGGCAGCTGATACTGGTTGGAATGATGCTGCACTCCGAATGCAATTTTGCCATGGTCTTTCAGAGGGATTGAAAGATGCATTTGCCTTTCATGAGAGGCCTACCTCCTTGGACTCTGCCATGTCTCGGGCCGTTCGTATTGACAGGCGTCTTAGAGAGAGAAGAGAGATCACTCCTTCCTGTCATACTCAATCCCAGAACTGCTTCATATCCTGGAACAGATAGATGCTGGTACATCTGGCTGGTCAGGGGACTGGAGACGTGGCACCTACATCTCACGGCCACATGAGCCCTGGGGGGCTGAACTGGAAGAGGAGGACATTGGAGCACAAGCAATGTGTAACGAAATCAGTGTTTTCTCTGAATTTTCGGATGTGTTCTCTGAGAGTGGTGTTCAGGATTTGCCCCCGCACAGGGAGTACGATTGCCCTATTAATCTCATCCCAGGCGCCAAGCTGCCTAAATCTCGTTTATACAATATCTCCCAACCTGAAAGGGTCGCTATGCGTGCTTATATCTCTGAGAGTCTGAGAAAAGGACACATACGACCCTCGAAGTCACCTGTTGCCGCTGTTTTTTTCTTTGTTAAGAAAAAAGATGGTTCTTTAAGACCTTGTCTGGATTTCAGGGAGCTGATCAGTATCACAATTCGTGACCCTTAGCCGCTTCCTCTGATCCCGGACCTGTTTAACCAGATTGTTGGGGCTAAAGTTTTTTCCAAATTAGATCTAAGAGGGGCATACAGCCTGATCAGGGTCAGAGAAGGAGACGAATGGAAGACGGCCTTCAATACCCCTGAGGGCCATTTTGAGAATTTGGTTATGCCTTTTGGTTTGATGAATGCCCCAGCCGTTTTTCAGCATTTCGTGAACAGCATTTTTTATCATTTAATGGGGAAATTTGTATTAGTGTATTTGGATGACATTTAGATTTTTTCTCCTGATTTCAAAACTCATAAGGAACACTTACGTCAGGTCTTGCTCATCCTGCGGGAGAATAAATTATACGCGAAACTGGAAAAATGTGTGTTTGCGGTTCCAGAAATTCAATTTCTGGGGTTTCTTCTCTCCGCTTCTGCTTTTCGCATGGACCCCGAGAAGGTCCGCGCTGTGCTTGAGTGGGAACTTCCTGAGAATCAGAAGGCGCTGATGCGTTTTTTTGGCTTTGCCAATTATTACAGGAAGTTTATTTTGAATTATTCCTCTGTTGTTAAACCACTCACTGATATGACCAGAAAGGGGGTAGATTTTTCTTCCTGGTCGGTAGAGGCGCCTAAGGCCTTTTCTAATATCAAGGAGAGTTTTGCTTCCGCTCCCATCTTGGTACAACCTGATATTTCTCTACCCTTCATAGTTGAGGTTGATGCTTCTGAGGTGGGTGTGGGTGCGGTCTTGTCTCAGGGTTCCTCTCCTGCCAAATGGCGACCGTGTGCCTTTTTCTCAAAGAAACTCTCCTCCGCAGAGAGAAAATTACGATGTGGGAGATAGGGAGTTGTTGGCCATCAAGTTGGCTTTTGAGGAATGGCGCCATTGGCTAGAGGGAGCCAGACACCCTATTACCGTGTTTACTGACATAAAAATCTGGCCTACTTGGAGTCAGCCAAGCGTCTGAACCCGAGACAGGCCAGATGGTCTTTGTTCTTTTCAAGGTTTAATTTTGTTGTCACGTTCCGCCCTGGGGTTAAGAATGTGAAGGCAGATGCCCTGTCACGTTGTTTTCCGGGAGGTGGGAATTTTGAAGACCCGGGTCCCATTTTGGCTGAAGGTGTGGTGGTCTCTGCTCTTTATCCTGAATTGGAGGCAGAGGTGCAGGTAGCCAAGTCAGAGGCTCCTGATCTTTGTCCTCCTGGGAGGTTGTTTGTGCCTCTCCCTTTAAGACACCACGATACGGTCCTTGCTGGGCACCCGGGGGCAAGAGCCACAGTGGATCTCATCGCTCGGAGATTCTGGTGGCCGGCGCTTCGTAAGTCGGTTGAGGGTTTTGTGGCAGCCTGCGAGACCTGCGCTCGTGCCAAAGTCCCTCATTCACGGCCATCAGGTCCTCTCCTTCCCTTACCCATTCCTTCCCGTCCTTGGACACATCTGTCCATGGACTTCATAACGGACCTGCCTCGTTCCTCGGGGAAGACTGTGATTCTGGTGGTGGTGGACCGTTTTAGAAAAATGGTGCATTTCATCCCTTTTCCTGGCTTGCCCAATGCTAAGATGCTGGCGCAGGCATTTATTGATCACATTGTCAAATTGCATGGTATTCCTTCAGACATAGTCTCTGATAGGGGCACGCAGTTTGTTTCCAGATTCTGGAAGGCTTTCTGTTCTCGCTTGGGGGTTCGGTTGTCATTCTCTTCTGCTTTCCACCCGCAGTCGAATGGCCAGACAGAGCGCGTCAATCAGAATCTGGAGACATATCTGCGCTGTTTTGTGGCGGAGAATCAGGAGGATTGGTGTTCTTTTTTGTCCCTTGCTGAGTTTGCTTTAAATAACCGTCGTCAGAAGTCCTCTGATAAGTCACCATTTTTTGGTGCATATGGGTTTCATCCGCAGTTTGGGACATTCTCGGGAGAGGGGTCTTCTGGTTTACCTGATGAGGACAGATTCTCCTCGTCTTTGTCTTCTATTTGGCAAAAGATTCAGGATAATCTAAAGAGCATGAGTGAGAGATATAAGCGTGTGGCGGATAAGAGACGTGTGCCTGGTCCGGACCTGAATGTTGGTGATTGTAACGCACCTAGTTGATCAGTTAGGATCTCAACTGCGGAAGCAATGGACATCCACTATTATCCCACCACCCTTGTGTTTGGCTGTGGGATTCGCGGTTACTCAGTATGTACCCCAGGCGTCACTCTCAGTCTTAGGCGGAGAGTTTGGGGTAACAAAATCATTTACCGCTATCCATCTAATTAGTTTTACTGATGGTAAGGAGGGACTCTCAGAATTACAGGAGTCACAAGTTAGTATAAGCTTGTGCAACGTTCAGAGTTAGCATCTAATATGCAATAGCTTCAGAGTTAGTATATAGCATGTCCTCAGTTTAGTATATAGTATGCCATAGGTTCAGAGTTAGTATAGCATGTCCATAGTTTAGTATACACTATGCAGTAGGTTCAGAGTTAGTATAGCATGTCCACAGTTTAATATATATTATGCAGTAGGTTCAGAGTTTGTATAGCATGTCCACAGTTTGATATATACTATGCAGTAGGTTCAGAGTTAATAAAGCATGTCCACAGTTTGATATATACTATGCAGTAGGTTCAGAGTTAGTATAGCATGTCCACAGTTTGATATATACTATGCAGTAGGTTCAGAGTTTGTATAGCATGTCCACAGTTTGGTATATACTATACAGTAGGTTCAGAGTTTGTATAGCATGTCCACAGTTTGGTATATACTATGCAGTAGGTTCAGAGTTAGTATAGCAAGTCCACAGTTTGGTATACACTATGCAGTAGGTTCAGAGTTAGTATAGCATGTCCACAGTTTGGTATACACTATGCAGTAGGTTCACTCTGTGTTCCAGGACATTAATCAGAGCAGGTAACAGGCATATACTTGCGGTTAGTTGGTCCTGGCTAGAAAGCCAGTGGCAAGAAGGTAGACAGTCCTTCACAATGTAGTTAGGCATCCAGGTTTGGATATGTGGACAGAGTCTTCAGATACCATGGAGCTAGCAGGGTGCGCACTCCATTAGTGGAACACCCTGCTTAGCACCTGTCTTCAATTTAAGGGCTGAATGGTAAGTGGGCGGAGTCACAGAAGGCCCGGCGGCCACTGCGTTCCAAGCCAGCGTAACAACACAGGCGGTCGCTGCGTTCCACGCTGGACGCAAGCCAGCGTATCATCGCAGACGGCCAGTGCGTTCCACGCTGGAGCGCAAGCCAGCGTATCGTCACAGGGAGCCGCTGCGGTCCAGGCTGTATTGTTACAGTACCCCCCCCCCCTTTAAGGGACCCCTCCGGGGTACCCCGCTAGGAGAGGGTCGGTTGGGAAATCTTCTATGGAACAATCTTTGGAGTCTGGGAGCATGAACGTTTTGCACATCTTCCCAAGAGTCATCCTGGGGACCATACCCCTTCCATCTAACGAGATACTGGATCTTCCCCCGTCTTCTTCTGGAATCAATGAGCTGCTCAACTTCAAACTCTTCTTCTCCTTGGACCTCTATCGGAGGCAAGGGTCGAGGGTCATTTGATGGGAATGGTCTAGGTCTAAACGGCTTCAGTAGTGACACGTGAAATGTGGGATGTACCTGTAATCGAGGAGGAAGGGTGAGTCTCACCGTGTTGGGGTTAATAATCCTTTCTATCGGAAAAGGACCCAGGAATTGTCTTCCCAATTTCTTGGAAGGTACCCCCAACCGAAGGTTTTTTGTTGATAACCAAACCGAGTCCCCGACCTGGTAGGGAGGACTTTCTCTCCTATGACGGTCGTAGTAACGCTTCTGTCTTTCTTTTGCCCGTTGAAGATTGTCTTTTAGCGTCTTAAGGGTAGTTTGCAAAGTGGTCAGATAATCGTCTGTGGCTGGAACGTTTGTGGGAAGGCTGGTTTGAGGAAGAGACCTAGGGTGAAATCCGTAATTAGCAAAGAATGGAGTATGTAATGTGGAGGAATTCGTAGAATTATTATAGGCGAATTCAGCGAGAGGAAGTAGGCCCTCCCAGTCATCCTGGAGAAATGAGCAGTGACATCTGAGAAACTGTTCCAGACACTGATTCACCCTTTCAGTCTGCCCATTAGTTTGGGGGTGATAGGCGGTAGACATTCTGTGGTCGATTTGAAGTCTGGAACAAAGTGCTCTCCAGAATTTGGATACGAATTGCGAACCCCTGTCTGATATGACCTGGCTAGGAATTCCATGTAACTTAATAATATTAGACAGGAATACCACGGCCGTGTCCTTGGAGGAGGGTAACTTCTTGAGGGGCACGAAGTGTGCCATTTTAGTCAGCAAATCCACTACCACCATGATGGTGTTGTTTCCTCTGGAAAGGGGAAGTTCAACTATGAAATCCATCGAGACCCATTCCCAGGGTCTGTTGGCGATGGGAAGACTCATTAGGAGACCATAAGGTCTGTTCCTGTCAGTTTTACATGAGGCACAGGTCTCGCACGTGGAAACGTATTCCTCAATTTGTTTGGTCATCTTTGGCCACCAGAAGTTCCTGCGTATCAGGGTTGTGGTTTTAGCAATGCCGGGATGTCCCGCGAGGGGTAAATCATGGCAAAGTTTGATCACCTGATTGGTGAGGGAGGGTGGTATATACAGTTGGCTGTCCTTGTAAAGGAGACCCTGTTGATTCTGCGAAAGACCAGGGGGGGTATTAGCATGGTCATTAATTAGAGCATCCTTGAGCTGGGTTTCCAACGTTATGGTGGCAAGGACGAGTTTCTTCGGTGGAATGATCCATGTGGGGGCCGTGTCTGAGGTGCGAATTTCAGCCAGTCGTGACAAGTCGTCGGCCTTCCCATTTTTGTAGCCTGGTCGGTATGTAATTTGGAAGTTAAACCTGTCAAAAAAAAAAATCCACCGTACTTGACGGCCTGATAATGTTTTATTGGTTTTCAGGTATTGTAGATTACGGTGATCCGTATAAATTGTGATGGGGTGTATTGATCCTTCTAGTAAATGCCTCCAATTTTCCAGGGAGCATTTTATGGCGAGGAGTTCCTTTTCGCCTATGGGGTAATTGAATTCGGCGGTATTTAGCGTCTGGGAGTAGAAGCCGATAGGATGTAACGGAGTTGAAAAAGAGCTTCGCTGGGACAGAACAGCTCCTATGGCTGCCTGGGATGCGTCTACTTCCAGCACGTAGTGATGGTTCGGATTTGGGAGAGTCAGTATCGGTGCCGTAGTGAACCTGTTCTTTAATAACTCAAACGCTGATTGGGCGTCCTTGGACCAAACGAACTTCGTGTTGACACTAGTTAAACGGGTTAGTGGCTTAGTGGTAGCGGAGAAATCCTTAATAAATTTCCTATAGAAGTTTGAGAACCCCAGGAACCGTTGAAGAGCTTTCCTGGAATCCGGAATCGGCCAATTTTGGATGCAAGTGATTTTTGAGGGATCCATCTGGATACCTTTGGGTGAAATTATGTATCCGAGAAAGGGAAGAGAGGTAGTCTCGAATACACATTTTTCCTGTTTGATGTATAAACGATGAACACTTAACCGTGCGAGAACCCAACGGACATGTTTCCTGTGATCGTGTAAGTTATCAGAATACACTAGTATATCATCAAGATAGATGATTACACATACGTCCAGTAGATCCCTAAAGATGTCGTTAATAAAATTTTGGAATGTGGCAGGGGCATTGCACAACCCGAAGGGCATCACTGTATACTCGAAGAGTCCATACCGAGTGCGGAAAGCTGTCTTCCATTCATCCCCTTTTCTGATCCTAATTAAGTTGTATGCGCCTCTCAAATCCAGCTTGGTGTAGATTGTTGCTGTTTGTAATCTTTCTATGAGTTCGGATATTAGCGGCAAGGGGTAGCGATTTTTGATTGTTACTTTGTTCAAGGCTCTGTAATCTATAATGGGCCTTAAGCTTGAATCTTTGTTTCTCACGAAGAACATCCCTGCTGCTGCCGGGGAGGTTGAAGGCTGAATAAAACCTTTTCGTAAGTTCTCTTCTAGGTACTGTTTGAGGTGAACAAGTTCTGGTTGTGCCAATGGATAAATTCTACCCGTGGGTATCTCACTACCCGGCAGCAAGTCTATGGGGCAATCGTAAGATCTATGGGGCGGAAGAGATTCCGCCTTCTTTGCGCTGAACACCTCAGCAAAGTCTGCGTATTGGCTGGGGACCTGGTTCACTCCCACGTGCATGAGAGATTTAAGGGGAAAACAGGTCTCCATACAATAAGGTGACGTGAACTGTACTCTCCCCTGTTTCCATAGGAGGGTTGGCTGGTGTATTTGCAACCATGGCAACCCAAGAATCACGGGAAACAATGGAGAGTGTATGATATCAAGGGATAAGAATTCTGTGTGGTTATTTTCACATGTCACCATGAGGGGTTGAGTCTGACTGTGGATAGAACTAGAAGTGGTACCGTCAATGAAACTCACGGATATCGGAACGTTTTTTCTCATGTGGGGAATTTTATTTCGCTCGACCAGATGCGTGTCGATAAAATTCCCCGAAGCTCCCGTGTCCACCATGGCTTCAACGGTAATCCGGTTTTGGTCCCACTGTAAGGTGAGAGACGTGTAAATGTAACCACCAGTACTATTTTTTGTACTGCCTATGGTACAAGACGTGCCGCTCTTACCTTCGCACTTCTTACGTATCGCGGGACATCCGTCAACGGTATGGTCAGCAGACGCACAGTATAGACAGAGCTTAAGGTTACGTCTCCGGGCTTTCTCTCTCTCGGTCAGAGGTCCTCGGATCGCCCCAATCTCCATCATCTCTACAGCAGGACCCTGGCAGAACGGTCTTGGGTTGGGTGTGAAGCCTGAGACTCTCTCGGCTCTGCGTTCCCTCAGCCGTCTGTCAATGGTGGTGGCCTTCTGCATCAAGGCATTAAGTGTAAGTGGTAATTCTCCTCGGGCTAATTCGTCCTTCAGGGCCTCAGAAAGACCTAGGCGGAACTGATTCCTGAGAGTGATATCATTCCATTCAGTCTCCCGGGCCCAGCGAGTGTATTCCGCAATAAAGTCTTCTACAGGTCGTTTCCCTTGTTTAAGGCTGCGTATAGCGGTCTCAGCGGTCAGCTGTTTACTATGGTCCTCGTAGAGAAGGGCCATTTTTTCAAGGAACAGAGGAAAGGATTCCAGGACTGGGTCTTCTTTTTCTAAATAAGTATTGGCCCATGCTCTGGGCTCCCCCCTGAGGTATGAGATCATGGTAAGTACTTTTGATCTGTCAGTTAGGTATGTCCGGGGCTGCATCTCAAACATTAATTTGCATGCGTTCAGGAAATCCCTGAACTGTCTTCGGTCACCCGAGAATAACTCAGGTGGGCTTACTTTGGGTTCAGGTCCATCACGGTGGTGTCCCGGCCCCTGAGTGACAAGTTGCCGTAGTGCCTGGTTTTCTAGCTGGAGATGTTGTACAGTCACATTGAGGGTCTCCACCCTCTTAGTGAGGGTGACGAGGTGACCTGCAACCTCCGCTGGATCCATCTGGGTTCCACTAATATGTAACGCACCTAGTTGATCAGTTAGGATCTCAACTGCGGAAGCAATGGACATCCACTATTATCCCACCACCCTTGTGTTTGGCTGTGGGATTCGCGGTTACTCAGTATGTACCCCAGGCGTCACTCTCAGTCTTAGGCGGAGAGTTTGGGGTAACAAAATCATTTACCGCTATCCATCTAATTAGTTTTACTGATGGTAAGGAGGGACTCTCAGAATTACAGGAGTCACGAGTTAGTATAAGCTTGTGCAACGTTCAGAGTTAGCATCTAATATGCAATAGCTTCAGAGTTAGTATATAGCATGTCCTCAGTTTAGTATATAGTATACCATAGGATCAGAGTTAGTATAGCATGTCCATAGTTTAGTATACACTATGCAGTAGGTTCAGAGTTAGTATAGCATGTCCACAGTTTAATATATATTATGCAGTAGGTTCAGAGTTTGTATAGCATGTCCACAGTTTGATATATACTATGCAGTAGGTTCAGAGTTAGTAAAGCATGTCCACAGTTTGATATATACTATGCAGTAGGTTTAGAGTTAGTATAGCATGTCCACAGTTTGATATATACTATGCAGTAGGTTCAGAGTTTGTATAGCATGTCCACAGTTTGGTATATACTATACAGTAGGTTCAGAGTTTGTATAGCATGTCCACAGTTTGGTATATACTATGCAGTAGGTTCAGAGTTAGTATAGCATGTCCACAGTTTGGTATACACTATGCAGTAGGTTCAGAGTTAGTATAGCATGTCCACAGTTTGGTATACACTATGCAGTAGGTTCACTCTGTGTTCCAGGACATTAATCAGAGCAGGTAACAGGCATATACTTGCGGTTAGTTGGTCCTGGCTAGAAAGCCAGTGGCAAGAAGGTAGACAGTCCTTCACGATGTAGTTAGGCATCCAGGTTTGGATATGTGGACAGAGTCTTCAGATACCATGGAGCTAGCAGGGTGCGCACTCCATTAGTGGAACACCCTGCTTAGCACCTGTCTTCAATTTAAGGGCTGAATGGTAAGTGGGCGGAGTCACAGAAGGCCCGGCGGCCACTGCGTTCCACGCTGGAGCGCAAGCCAGCGTAACAACACAGGCGGTCGCTGCGTTCCACGCTGGAACGCAAGCCAGCGTATCATCGCAGACGGCCGGTGCGTTCCACGCTGGAGCGCAAGCCAGCGTATCGTCACAGGGAGCCGCTGCGGTCCAGGCTGTATTGTTACAGTGATCTGGTGTGGTTGTCTACGAAGAATATCAAATTGAAGGTTCCCTCCTGGAAGTTGGGTCCTAAGTTTATTGGGCCTTACAAAATCTTGTCTGTCATCAATCCTGTTGCTTACCGTCTTGATCTTCCTCAGACTTGGAAGATCCATAATGTTTTTCATAAGTCCTTATTAAAACCTTATGTCCAACCCATTGTACCCCCGTCTTTGCCTCCTCCTCCGATTATGGTTGATGGTAATCTTGAATTTCAGGTCTCTAGGATTGTGGATTCTCGTGTTGTCCGCGGTTCTCTCCAGTACCTCATTCATTGGGAGGGTTATGGTCCTGAGGAGAGGATGTGGGTCCCAGTGACGGACATTAAGGCCACTCGTCTCATCAGGGCTTTCCATAGGTCCCATCCTGAGAAGGTGGGCTCTGAGTGTCCGGAGTCCACTTGTAGAAGGAGGGGTACTGTCACCACCAGACATCTGAGAAGCTCTGACAGATGCCTTTCAGAACCTCCTCCTTGAGCTTCCTTTGTTTTGCTTTCAGTTCCTCATCTCGTTAGCCTCTCTCAGCTGTCATGTAGTTGGACTGATTGCATCCCTTTAAATTCCTCCCCATAGTGCATCAGTGTGCGGTTTATATTACTTCCTGGAGTGTGTGTGCATGCTGATCCTACTTCACAGTCTTCTACAAGATAAGTGTTGTGCATTCATTTGTGTTTTTCTGTTTGCTGGATCCCAGGTGACCCTGACTCTCTCCGAATCTAGTGTAGGGAGCCGGTGGTCGTGTCCCCTCACTATTATAGGGTGTTCAGGTGTTATACAGTCGAGGTACGAGGATATGCGATCATCTACCATTGGGATTATCGCATAGGCTGAGCAGTAAGGGAAAGAGCCAGGTCTGATGCAGGGGTCTCCCTTTTGTTCCTTAGTTTTGGATCCAGTGAGTCGTATATTCATTTTGTGTTGTCTTGCTTCCTGTACACCTTCTATGACAGCTGCTGCTGTTGCTGCCACCTCCACACTATGTCACCTTGCCACTCTGTGGTCTCCTCATGCTGCTGCCACCTCCACACTATGTCACTGGGTCACTCTGTGACCTCTTTGTGCTGCTTCCACCTCCACACTCTGTCATTGTGCCACTCTGTGGCCTCCTCATGCTTCTGCTATTGCCACCTCCACACTATGTCACCTTGCCAGTCTGTGGCCTCCTTATGCTGCTAAAAAAAACAAGATGGCTGCACACCATTATACATACAAATAATAGAGCTAAGAAATAAAAGTTTAAATAAAAGTGGTACAATACCGACTATAAATGAGTTAATGGAAGCTCTTAGCGCACATATTTGCTCAAACATGTGTCGGGCCCATCTACCAGGCATCAAGGTGGCTTCCGCAGATGGGTCCCTAACACTAAATATACTGCCTCTCTTTGGACTTACTTAAAGGGGTTGTCCCACTTTGCTATTTCAATCTTACCAGCAGTAGATGTCCTGATAACTTCCTGGTTCGGCTCCTGTAGTTGAGTGAAGGCCGGCCACGCCTCCTCATGACTCACCCTGAGAGCTCAGTCCTTGCGTGCTCGTTCATGTGGATGAGTCATCCACATGGAGCCGACAATGTATGAGAGGTCCCGCCCCCCCCCCAGTATAATAAACATTGAATGCGGCCCCCCCCCCCAGTATAATAAACATTGAGTGCGGCCCCCCCAGTATAATATACATTGAGTGCGGCCACCCCCCCAGTATAATATACATTGAGTGCGCCCCCCCCAGTATAATATACATTGAGTGCGGTCACCCCCCCCCAGTATAATATACATTGAGTGCGGCCACCCCCCCCCAGTATAATATACATTGAGTGCGGCCACCCCCCCCCAGTATAATATACATTGAGTGCGGCCACCCCCCCCCCCAGTATAATATACATTGAGTGCGGCCACCCCCCCCCCCAGTATAATATACATTGAGTGCGGCCCCCCCCAGTATAATAAACATTGGTGGCGCAGTGGGAAGTGCCAATGAGGGTTAAAAAAATAAATAAAAAATTAACTTACCTCCACCAATTGATCGCGCAGCTGCCGGTCTCCTGTTCTTGCTTCAGGACCTGTGGTGACGTCACTGAGCTAATCACATGGTCCATTACCATGGTGATGGATCATATGATGTACCATGTGATGACCACAGTGATGTCACCACAGGTCCTTTCACAGGTCCTAAAGAAAGAACAGGAGACCGGCAGCTGCGCGATCAATTGGTGGAGGTGAGTTAATTTATTTTTTATTTTTTTAACCCTCATTGGCACTTCCCACTGCGCCACCAATGTTTATTATACTGGGGGGGTGGCCGCACTCAATGTATATTATACTGGGGGGGGGGGTGGCCGCACTCAATGTATATTATACTGGGGGGGGTGGCCGCACTCAATGTATATTATACTGGGGGGGGGGTGGCCGCACTCAATGTATATTATACTGGGGGGGGTGGCCGCACTCAATGTATATTATACTGGGGGGGGGGTGGCCGCACTCAATGTATATTATACTGGGGGGGGTGGCCGCACTCAATGTATATTATACTGGGGGGGAGGGGGCGCACTGCGCCACCAATGTTAATACAAATGCAGGAGGTGGGTGCCGGAGTGAAATAGCCGGCACCCGACCTCTATGATAGGGGCCTGCGATCAGCGGCAGTTAACCCCTAAGGTCCCGCTCCCTGTCATAGAGGTCGGGTGCCGGCTATTTGATTCCGGCACCCGCCTCCTGTATTTGCGCATGCGCGGACGTGCGCGTACTCGTAGGAATGGAGAGGCGGCCCGAGTACTTGTTCAGCTGTTGTGCGCAGGCGCGGCACAGCGATGCGGCCGGACGAAAGAGGCCGTATCCATGGGATACCGAAATCAACAAAGGGATCGCATAACAGGATTTTTTGTAAGAAAGGTAGCTTTTTGATTATGACATAGATAGGAAGATATGTTCTGTGGGGGTAAATACATTAGATAAAACCTATTTAATGAAGTGGGACAACCCCTTTAAGCCTACAATATTCAGGGCAGTGTAGAGACCAGCTACATACCTACTCTGCTCAGAAGTCCCAGGTAGATGGGCGTGTTCAGTCTAAAAGAGGCGCTACCCTCAATATATACTACAAGAGAATTTAGACTAGAACATTCAGAATCACAGGTGCATATCCATGAAGCAAACATAATTACAAATAAACAAAATGGCTGCACACCATTATACATACAAACAATAGAGCTAAGAAATGGGGTCATTCTAAATAACAGTGGTACAATACCGACTATAAATGAGTTAATGGAAGCTCTTAGCACACATATTTGCTCAAACATGTGTCGGGCAGATCTACCAGGCATCAAGGTGGCTTCCGCAGATGGGTCCCTAACACTAAATATACTGCCTCTCTTTGGACTTAAGTAAGCCTACAATATTCATGCTGCTGTCACCTCCACACTATGTCACCTTACCACTCTGTGGCCTTCTCATGCTGCTGCTAAATCAACACTGTCACTAGGTCACTCTGTGGCCTCCTCATGCTGCTGTTGCTGCCACCTCCACACTATGTCACCTTGCCACTCTGTGGCCTCCTCATGCTGCTGCTGCCACCTCCACACTAAGTCACCTTGCCACTCTGTGGTCTCCTCATGCTGCTCCTAAATCAACATTATGTCACTGGGTCACTCTGTGGCCTCCTCGTGCTGCTTCTGCTGCTGCCACCTCCACACTATGTCACCTTGACACTCTGTGGTCTCCTCATGCTGCTTCCAACTCACAACTCTGTCTCTAGGCCACTCTGTGGTCTCCTCATGTTGCTGCCACCTCCACACTGTCATTGTGCAACTCTCTGGCCTCCTCATGCTGCTGCTGCCACCTCCACACTATGTCACCTTGCCAGTCTGTGGCCTCTTCATGCTGCTGCTAACTCAACACTATGTCACTAGGCCACTCTGTGGCTTCCTCATGCTGCTGCCACCTCAACACTATTTAACCACCTCCGGACCGCCTAACGCAGATTCGCGTTCCGGAGGTGGCAGCCCTGCGCACAGTCACGCATATATGCGTAATCTCGCGAGACGCGAGATTTCCTGTGAACGCGCGCGCACAGGAACGGAAGGTAAGCGAGTGGATCTCCAGCCTGCCAGCGGCGATCGTTCGCTGGCAGGCTGGAGATCCGAATTTTTTAACCCCTAACAGGTATATTAGACGCTGTTTTCATAACAGCGTCTAATATACCTCCTACCTGGTCCTCTGGTGGTCCCTTTTGTTAGGTCAGTACAGTCGCACCAAACACCACACTACACTACACCCCCCCCCGTCACTTATTAACCCCTTATAAACCCCTGATCACCCATGATCACCCCATATAAACTCCCTGATCACCCCCCTGTCATTGATCACCGCCCTGTCATTGATCACCGCCCTGTCAGGCTCCGTTCAGACGTCCGTATGATTTTTACGGATCCACGGATACATGGATCGGATCCGCAAAACGCATACGGACGTCTAAATGGAGCCTTACAGGGGGGTGATCAATGACAGGCGGGTGATCACCCATATACACTCCCTGATCACCCCCTGTCATTGATCACCCCCCTGTCATTGATCACCCCCCTGTAAGGCTCCATTCAGACGTCCGCATGATTTTTACGGATCCATGGATACATGGATCGGATCCGCAAAACACATGCGGACGTCTGAATGGAGCCTTACAGGGGGTGATCAATGACAGGCGGGTGATCACCCATATACACTCCCTGATCACCCCCCTGTCATTGATCACCCCCCTGTAAGGCTCCATTCAGACGTCCGCATGTGTTTTGTGGATCCGATCCATGTATCCATGGATCCGTAAAAATCATGCGGACGTCTGAAAGGAGCGTTACAGGGGGGTGATCAATGACAGGCGGGTGATCACCCATATACACTCCCTGATCACCCCCTGTCATTGATCACCCCCCTGTAAGGCTCCATTCAGACGTCCGCATGATTTTTACGGATCCATGGATACATGGATCGGATCCGCAAAACACATGCGGACGTCTGAATGGAGCCTTACAGGGGGTGATCAATGACAGGCGGGTGATCACCCATATACACTCCCTGATCACCCCCCTGTCATTGATCACCCCCCTGTAAGGCTCCATTCAGACGTCCGCATGTGTTTTGTGGATCCGATCCATGTATCCATGTATCCGTAAAAAATCATGCGGATGTCTGAATGGAGCCTTACAGGGGGGTGATCAGTGACAGGGGGGTGATCACCCTGATCACCCTGATCACCCCCTGTCATTGATAACCCCCCTGTAAGGCTCCATTCAGACGTCTGCATGTGTTTTGTGGATCCGATCCATGTATCCATGGATCCGTAAAAAATCATGCGGATGTCTGAATGGAGCCTTACAGGGGGGGTGATCAGTGACAGGGGGGTGATCACCCTGATCACCCCCTGTCATTGATAACCTCCCTGTAAGGCTCCATTCAGACGTCCGCATGTGTTTTGTGGATCCGATCCATGTATCCATGGATCCGTAAAAAATCATGCGGATGTCTGAATGGAGCCTTACAAGGGGGGTGATCAGTGACAGGGGGGTGATCACCCTGATCACCCCCTGTCATTGATAACCCCCCTGTAAGGCTCCATTCAGACGTCCGCATGTGTTTTGTGGATCCGATCCATGTATCCATGGATCCGTAAAAAATCATGCGGATGTCTGAATGGAGCCTTACGGGGGGGTGATCAGTGACAGGGGGGTGATCACCCTGATCACCCTGATCATCCCCTGTCATTGATAACCTCCCTGTAAGGCTCCATTCAGACGTCCGCATGTGTTTTGTGGATCCGATCCATGTATCCATGGATCCGTAAAAAATCATGCGGATGTCTGAATGGAGCCTTACAGGGGGGGTGATCAGTGACAGGGGGGTGATCACCCTGATCACCCCCTGTCATTGATAAACCCCCTGTAAGGCTCCATTCAGATGTCTGCATGTGTTTTGTGGATCCGATCCATGTATCCATTATTCCGTAAAAAATCATGCGGATGTCTGAATGGAGCCTTACAGGGGGGGTGATCAGTGACAGGGGGGTGATCACCCTGATCACCCCCTGTCATTGATAACCTCCCTGTAAGGCTCCATTCAGACGTCCGCATGTGTTTTGCGGATCCGATCCATGGATCCGTAAAAATTATACGGACGTCTGAATGGAGCCTTACCAGGGGGGTGATCAATGACAGGGGGGTGATCCGGGAGTCTATATGGGTGATTACCCCCCTGTCATTGATCACCCCCCTGTCATTGATCACCCCCCCTGTCATTGATCACCCCCCTGTCATTGATCACCCCCCCCCGTAAGGCTCCATTCAGACATTTTTTTTGGCACAAGTTAGCGGAAATTTTTTGTTTTTTCTTACTAAGTCTCATATTCCACTAACTTGTGTCAAAAAATAAAATCTCCCATGAACTCACCATACCCCTCACGGAATCCAAATGCGTAAACATTTTTAGACATTTATATTCCAGACTTCTTCTCACGCTTTAGGGCCCCTAAAAAGCCAGGGCAGTATAAATACCCCACATGTGACCCCATTTCGGAAAGAAGACACCCCAAGGTATTCGCTGAGGGGCATATTGAGTCCATGAAAGATTGAAATTTTTGTCCTAAGTTAGCGGAAAGTGAGACTTTGTGAGAAAAAAACCAAAAAAATCAATTTCCGCTAACTTATGCAAAAAATAAAAAATTTCTAGGAACTCGCCAGGCCCCTCATTGAATACCTTGGGGTGTCTTCTTTCCAAAGTGGGGTCACATGTGGGGTATTTATACTGCCCTGGCTTTTTAGGGGCCCGAAAGTGTGAGAAGAAGTCTGGGATCCAAATGTCTAAAAATGCCCTCCTAAAAGGAATTTGGGCCCCTTTGCGCATCTAGGCTGCAAAAAAGTGTCACACATCTGGTATCGCCGTACTCAGGAGAAGTTGGGGAATGTGTTTTGGGGTGTCATTTTACATATACCCATGCTGGGTGAGAAAAATATCTTGGTCAAATGCCAACTTTGTATAAAAAAATAGGAAAAGTTGTCTTTTGCCAAGATATTTCTCTCACCCAGCATGGGTATATGTAAAATGACACCCCAAAACACATTCCCCAACTTCTCCTGAGTACGGCGATACCAGATGTGTGTCACTTTTTTTCAGCCAAGGTGGGCAAAGGGGCGCATATTCCAAAGTGCACCTTTCGGATTTCACAGGCCATTTTTTACAGATTTTGATTGCAAGGTACTTCTTACACATTTGGGCCCCTAAATTGCCAGGGCAGTATAACTACGCCACAAGTGACCCCATTTTGGAAAGAAGACACCCCAAGGTATTCCGTGAGGGGCATGGCGAGTTCCTAGAATTTTTTATTTTTTGTCACAAGTTAGCGGAAAATTATGATTTTTCTTTTTTTTTCTTTTTTCCTTACAAAGTCTCATATTCCACTAACTTGCGACAAAAAATAAAAGATTCTAGGAACTCGCCATGCCCCTCACGGAATACCTTGGGGTGTCTTCTTTCCAAAATGGGGTCACTTGTGGCGTAGTTATACTGCCCTGGCAATTTAGGGGCCCAAATGTGTGAGAAGTACCTTGCAATCAAAATGTGTAAAAAATGGCCTGCAAAATCTGAAAGGTGCACTTTGGAATATGTGCCCCTTTGCCCACCTTGGCAGCAAAAAAGTGTCACACATCTGGTATCGCCGTACTCAGGAGAAGTTGGGGAATGTGTTTTGGGGTGTCATTTTACATATACCCATGCTGGATGAGAAAAATATCTTGGTCAAATGCCAACTTTGTATAAAAAAATGGGAAAAGTTGTCTTTTGCCAAGATATTTCTCTCATCCAGCATGGGTATATGTAAAATGACACCCCAAAACACATTCCCCAACTTCTCCTGAGTACGGCGATACCAGATGTGTGACACTTTTTTGCTGCCAAGGTGGGCAAAGGGACCCACATTCCAAAGTGCACCTTTTGGATTTCACCGGTCATTTTTTACACATTTTGATTGCAAAGTTCTTCTCACACATTTGGGCCCCTAAATTGCCAGGGCAGTATAACTACGCCACAAGTGACCCCTTTTTTTAAAGAAGACACCCCAAGGTATTCCGTGAGGGGCATGGCGAGTTCCTAGAATTTTTTTTTTTTTGTCGCAAGTTAGTGGAATATGAGACTTTGTAAGGAAAAAAGAGAAAAAAAAATAAATCATCATTTTCCGCTAACTTGTGACAAAAAATAAAAAATTCTAGGAACTTGCCATGCCCCTCACGGAATACCTTGGGGTGTCTTCTTTCCAAAATGGGGTCACTTGTGGCGTAGTTATACTGCCCTGGCAATTTAGGGGCCCAAATGTGTGAGAAGTACCTTGCAATCAAAATGTGTAAACAATGGCCTGCAAAATCTGAAAGGTGCACTTTGGAATATGTGCCCCTTTGCCCACCTTGGCAGCAAAAAAGTGTGACACATCTGGTATCGCCGTACTCAGGAGAAGTTGGGGAATGTGTTTTGGGGTGTCATTTTACATATACCCATGCTGGATGAGAGAAATATCTTGGCAAAAGACAACTTTTCCCATTTTTTTATACAAAGTTGGCATTTGACCAAGATATTTTTCTCACCCAGCATGGGTATATGTAAAATGACACCCCAAAACACATTCCCCAACTTCTCCTGAGTACGACGATACCAGATGTGTGACACTTTTTTGCTGCCAAGGTGGGCAAAGGGGCACATATTCCAAAGTGCACCTTTTGGATTTCACCGGTCATTTTTTACACATTTTGATTGCAAAGTTCTTCTCACACATTTGGGCCCCTAAATTGCCAGGGCAGTATAACTATGCCACAAGTGACCCCATTTTGGAAAGAAGACACCCCAAGGTATTCCGTGAGGGGCATGGCGAGTTCCTAGAATTTTTTATTTTTTGTCGCAAGTTAGTGGAATATGAGACTTTGTAAGAAAAAAATAAATAAATAAAATCATCATCATTTTCCGCTAACTTGTGACAAAAAATAAAAAGTTCTATGAACTCACTATGCCCATCAGCGAATACCTTAGGGTGTCTACTTTCCGAAATGGGGTCATTTGTGGGGGTTTTCTACTGTTTGGGCATTGTAGAACCTCAGGAATCATGACAGGTGCTCAGAAAGTCAGAGCTGTTTCAAAAAGCGGAAATTCACATTTTTGTACCATAGTTTGTAAATGCTATAACTTTTACCCAAACCATTTTTTTTTTGCCCAAACATTATTTTTTTATCAAAGACATGTAGAACAATAAATTTGGCGAAAAATTTATATATTGATGTCGTTTTTTTTTGCAAAATTTTACAGCTGAAAGTGAAAAATTTCATTTTTTTGCTAAAAAATCGTTACATTTTGATTAATAACAAAAAAAGTAAAAATGTCAGCAGCAATAAAATACCACCAAATGAAAGCTCCATTAGTGAGAAGAAAAGGAGGTAAAATTCATTTGGGTGGTAAGTTGCATGACCGAGCGATAAACGGTGAAAGGAGTGTAGTGCCGAAGTGTAAAAAGTGCTCTGGTCATGAAGGGGGTTTCACCTAGCGGGGCTGAAGTGGTTAAATAGGCCACTCTGTGTTATCCTTATGCTGCTGCCACCTCCACACTATATCACCTTGCCACTCTGTGGTCTCCTTATGCTGCTACTAAATCTACACTATGTCATATTACCACTCTGTGGTCTCCTCATGCTGCTGCTAAATCAACACTATGTCACTGGGTCACTCTGTGGCCTCCTAATGCTGCTACCACCTCGCCACTCTGTGGTCTCCTCATGCTGCTGCCAACTCACAACTCTGTCTCTGGGCTACTCTGTGGTCTTCTCATGCTGCTGCCACCTCCACAGTCTGTCATTGCGCCACTCTGTTGCCCCCCCATGCTGCTGCTGCCACCTCCACACTATGTCACCTTGCCAGTCTGTGGCCTCCTCATGCTGCTGCAAAATCAACACTATGTCACTGGGCCACTCTGTGGCCTCCTCATGCTGCTTCTGCCACTTCTACACTATGTCACCTTGCCACTTTGTGGTCTCCTCATGCTGCTGCCATCTCCACGCTATGTCAGTGGGTCACTCTGTGGCCTCCTCATGCTGCTGCCACCTCCACACTCTGTCATTGTGCCACTCTGTTGCCTCCCCATGCTGCTGCTGCCACCTCCACACTATGTCACCTTGCCAGTCTGTGGCCTCCTCATGCTGCTGCTAAATCAACACTATGTCACTGGGCCACTCTGTGGCCTCCTCATGCTGCTTCTGCCACTTCCACACTATGTCACCTTGCCACTTTGTGGTCTCCTCATGCTGCTGCCACCTCCACGCTATGTCAGTGGGTCACTCTGTGGCCTCCTCATGCTGCTACTGCTGCCACCTTTACACTGTCACCTTGCCAGTCTGTGGCCTCCTCATGCTGCTGCTAAATCAACACTATGTCACTGGGCCACTCTGTGGCCTTCTCATGCTGCTTCTGCCACTTCCACACTATGTCACCTTGCCACTTTGTGGTCTCCTCATGCTGCTGCCACCTCCACGCTATGTCAGTGGGTCACTCTGTGGCCTCCTCATGCTGCTACTGCTGCCACCTTTACACTATGTCACCTTGCCAGTCTGTGGCCTCCTCATGCTGCTGCCACCTCCACACTATGTCACCTTGCCACTCTATGGCCTTCTCATGCTGCTGCTAAAGCAACACTATGTCACTAGGCCACTCTGTGGCCTCCTTATGCTGCTGCCACCTCCACACTATATCACCTTGCCACTCTGTGGTCTCATCATGCTGCTGCCAACTCACATCTCTGTCTCTGGGCCACTATATGGTCTCTTTGTGATGCTGCCACCTCCACACTCTATCATTGTGCCACTCTGTGGCATCCTCATTCTGCTGCTGCCACCTCCACACTATGTCATCTTGCCAATCCGTGGCCTCCTCATGCTGCTGCCACCTCCACACTATGTCACCTTGCCAGTCTGTGGCCTCTTCATGCCGCTGCTAACTCAACACTATGTCACTAGGCCACTCTGTGGCTTCCTCATGCTGCTGCCACCTCAACACTATGTAAATGGGCCACTCTGTGTTATCCTTATGCTGCTGCCACCTCCACACTATATCACCTTGCCACTCTGTGGTCTCCTCATGCTGCTACTAAATCTACACTATGTCATATTACCACTCTGTGGTCTCCTCATGCTGCTACTAAATCAACACTATGTCACTGGGTCACTCTGTGGCCTCCTAATGCTGCTACCACCTCGCCACTCTGTGGTCTCCTCATGCTGCTGCCAACTCACAACTCTGTCTCTGGGCTACTTTGTGGTCTTCTCATGCTGCTGCCACCTCCACACTCTGTCATTGTGCCACTCTGTTGCCTCCCCATGCTGCTGCTGCCACCTCCACACTATGTCACCTTGCCAGTCTGTGGCCTCCTCATGCTGCTGCTAAATCAACACTATGTCACTGGGCCACTCTGTGGCCTTCTCATGCTGCTTCTGCCACTTCCACACTATGTCATCTTGCCACTTTGTGGTCTCCTCATGCTGCTGCCACCCCCACGCTATGTCACTGGGTCACTCTGTGGCCTCCTCATGCTGCTACTGCTGCCACCTTTACACTATGTCACCTTGCCAGTCTGTGGCCTCCTCATGCTGCTGCCACCTCCACACTATGTCACCTTGCCACTCTATGGCCTTCTCATGCTGCTGCTAAAGCAACACTGTGTCACAAGGCCACTCTGTGGGCTCCTTATGCTGCTGCCACCTCACACTATGTTACCTTGCCACTCTGTGAATGGTCAAAAATCTGGTAACAAATGTTCAAAAATCTGGCAACTAAAATTTAATGTTGATAAGTGCAAGATAATGCACCTGGGGCGTAAAAACCCAAGAGCAGAATATAAAATCAGTGATACAGTCCTAACCTCAGTATCTGAGGAAAGGGATTTAGGGATCATTATTTCAGAGACTTAAAGGTAGGCAGACAATGTCATAGAGCAGCAGGAAATGCCAGCAGAATGCTTGGGTGTATAGGGAGAGGCATTACCAGTAGACAGAGGGAGGTGCTCATGCCGCTCTACAGAGCACTAGTGAGACCTCATCTGGAGTATTGTGCGCAGTACTGGAGACCATATCTCCAGAAGGATATTGATACTTTGGAGAGAGTTCAGAGAAGAGCTACTAAACTAGTACATGGATTGCAGGATAAAACTTACCAAGAAAGATTAAAGGACCTTAACATGTATTACTTTACTGAGAGAGTAGTGGATGCATAGAATAGCCTTCCTGCAGAGGCGGTAGCTGCAAATACAGTGAAGGAGTTTAAACATGCATGGGATAGGCATAAGGCTATCCTTCATATAAGATAGGGCCAAGGGCTATTCATAGTATTTAGTATATTGGGCAGACTAGATGGGCCAAATGGTTCTATGTTTCTGTGGCCTCCTTATGCTGCTGCCACCTCCACACTATGTCACCTTGCCACTCTGTGGTCTATTCATGCTGCTGCTGCCACATCCACACTAATTCACTTTGCCACTCTGTGGTCTCCTCATGCTGCTGCTAAATCAACATTATGTCACTGGGCCACTCTGTGGCCTCCTGATGCTGCTGCTGCCACCTCCACACTATGTCACCTTGCCAGTCTGTGGCCTCCTCATGATGCTGCTAACTCAACACTATGTCACTGGGCCACTCTGTGGCTTCCTCATGCTGCTGCCACCTTAACACAATGTAAATGGGCCACTCTGTGGTCTCCTCATGATGTTGCTGCTGCTGCCACCTCCCCACTATGTCACTGGGCCACTCTGTGGTCTCCTCATGCTGCTGCTACCTCAACACTATGTCATTGGGCCACTCTGTGGACTTCTCAAGCTGTTCTCCCACCATCCCCACTCCATGACTGGGCCACTATTTTGCCTTTCTTGGCCTGGTTGACATCATCATATATTTGACCCTTCTTCTGATCTGTCAGAAGGAAGGAAAAATGAGACGCACAATGGATCCTGTCTGTGTAGCAGCTGTAAGGCCTGCATGGTGCATCAGAATTGGCTTAAGATTTGGTAGCCAAAAGCATTAGTGCGTACAAAACACAGAAGACATGCAAATATTTCATTCAATATTCCATCTCTGTTTTGGATCCACTAATGTTTTTTTGGGCTTTAGCAATACTGATGGATTACTGACCAAATGCTGACCGAGTGAAGGCGGATGCTCAACAGACAGGATCCGTTTTTTGGGGGATTACTGTTCTGATGGATCAGAGGAAGGGCAAAATAATCAGTGACGTCAACACAAACTTACTGCTCTCCACTCTGTCAGGTGGACTCTACTTGTATAAGCATTTAATACAACAGGTCCTCTAGAAATCTATGTGGAATTAGCTGACGACGGTATAGTAGGATCTTGAGCCTCTGCACGGCTCTTTATAACTGGCGCTAACATCGACCTGTAAGGCTGAGTTCACACTGGAGTTTTTTGGTCAGTTTTGGCCCCGTAACTGCCCAAATAAGTGAAGTGTGCAGTTATTCTAAGAGCAACGACTGTCATACGTCATACTGACTCACAGTATTGTTTCACTACCACAGCAGACTCCCTATGCGTGTTACTGCAAGGCACAGTGTTCTACACCAATATACAGGCAGGAAACAGCTGTTTTTTTATGCGATTCGCCGCAAATAAATTCGGATCTAATCTTTTCTGAAAATTCGTCGAACCTGCCAAATCGAATTTTTTAGAAATTCGCTCATCTCTACTCCCTAGCGTCACTTGCAAAACTAGGGTGGCTCATCCCCGTCATGGCCTGCTATTACCTGCTCAGCCCGGGGAGATGCAGCAGCAGCCATGAGTTGATCAGGAGCGACATGGGTGCTGGGGAGCAGGGTAAGTATAATCTATATGAGGGACCTGGGCATTGGGGGCATGTGTTAGACTTTGGATAACCCCTTTAACATGCGATCATCTGATTTAACATTGCAGCCTAGGGGAGGTTCACTATGGCTCCATAGAAAGTTTGGCTATGACAGGCCTCGAAGCCTTCAGAAGACCTGGATAGTTCATCAGTATCTGATCTGTGGGGGTCACAGATTATGGGACACCTGAACTCCGCCAATCAGCTGTTTGAGAAGGCACCAGCACTCCTGTGAGCGCAGCAGTCTTCTCTCACCTCACCAAGCACAGTGTCGTACATTGTATAGTGGCTGTGCTTGGTATCGCAGCTCGACCCAATTCACTTCAATGGGGCTGAGCTGCGTCTAGGCCACGTGACAGATGAATGTGACGTTGGCCTAGGCAAAGCTATAGAAGGCTCAGCACCACAGCGAGCACTGGTGCCTTCTCAAACAGCTGATCGGTGGGGGTCCCAGGTGTTGGACCACCACTGATCAGATACTGATGACCTATCCAAAAGATAGGTCATCATTAAAAATACTCTCAGAAAACTCCTTTAAAGGGCTTTTCCAAGAGTAATGATGTTTTAGCAAGTGCCTGCAGCCTGCCCTCTGAAACATAAGATTCATGCTTACCTGCTCCTTGCAACTCTGGTCCTCGGCATTGCCTCTGCAGTCTCCATCTTCCAGTCCCCGCACTGTTATCTTCCGGCAGTGCAAGGGCATGGTCACATGAACCGCTCCAGCAAATGACTGGTTTCATTGGTAAAATGATGCATGTGGCCAGAACACCGTTGAAGTCAGGCATTGCCTAGAGTGGTGCAGGTGACCATGCCCATGCACCGCCAGAATAAAGCATTGCAGGGATTGTGCCGAGGAACGAAGCGGCGTGGAGCACGTAAGTATGAATCTTCTATTTTAAGGGGCAGGCTGAGGGCACTTGCTGAAAAATATTATTATTCTTGAAAAACCCTTTTAAAGGTTCGATGGGTCCTGGAAAACCCCCTTAATGCAGTGGATGGATTATTGTGGAGCAAACTTACGGTACGAGAAATTCCTGCACATTGCTGACAATCTGCTTCCCAACCATTATAATGAAGAGCTGCTGAGCAAGTTCTATGAGACATCCGCCAGGACCGCACTGCCACAAGACAAATACGTACATGTCAAGTTAAAGGACAACTCTACCCATCATGTTTAATAACGTAACAATATACAGTATGGTATGTTGATGAGTCTGGCATTCAAGAGAATGGTCTGGAGAGAAAGCAGACCCTGCTCTTTAATCCCAAACAAATGATCTGTGAGGTCGGTTAATGGAACATTTACCAGATACAACAGGGAAATAAAAGAAATGAAGAAGGGTCTGTTCCCTCTCTACTCACGTCTTCATTTCTCATGCCCATCAGTTTGCCGTACTCCCCGGGATATCCCACAAATCTGAAGAACACAAACAGACACATCTCAGGTTCGTCACACGTTACATCTACTCCGTGTTACATTGATTGTTTTTGGAAATCCCATTCACACACTGCGGCAGAAACCCTCCAGGGGATATTTGGCCCTCTAGAACCATCTCACCTGCCCTTGAAGAAAGCCACATAGAACGGGGATGAGTAGAAATTCACAAACTGGAAGATAAAAACTTTGAAGGTGAAGGCGTCTTCATGCAAGGACTGAGTGCGATGCATCTCTGTGAGGAGGAATCACATCAATGTGTCAGCCACAACCATTCATTGCAGTAAAACATTCAGCATGTATGGAGTGTCCCTTTGGGGCTTCTGTCACCCCACTAAACCGTTTCTTTTTTTTTTGTTTACTTATAATCCCTATAGTGCGATTTCTGCATACATAAGCTAAATAATCATTTCGGTTCAGTAGAATTTGTTAAAAACGTAATTTTAAAATATGCAAATTACCTTGCTACCAGCAAGTAGGACGGCTACTTGCTGGTAGCAGCCGCATCCTCCAATCCTAAAGATGCCCCCTCCGCATGTTGATTGACAGGGCCAGGGAACGGGATCGTTCTCTGCTGGCCCTGTTTGAATTCAAAATCTCGCGCCTGCGCCGTACCTGTCTTCAATTGGCGCAGGCGCACTGAGAGGCGGCCGCTCGCTCGGCCGCTCCATCCTCAATGCGCCTGCGCCGGGTGTAGATGTGACGTCATCGGCGCAGGCGCATTGAGGATTGAGCGGCCGAGCGAGCGGCCGCCTCTCAGTGCCCCTGCGCCGACTGAATACCGTTACGGCGTAGGCGCGAAATCTTGATAGCAGACAGGGCCAGCAGAGGACGATCCCGTTCCCTGGCCTTGTCAATCAACATGCGGAGGGGGCATCTTTAGGATCGGAGGATGCGGCTGCTACCAGCAAGTAGCTGCTCTACTTGCTGGTAGCAAGGTAATTTGCATATTTTAAAATTACGTTTTTAACAAATTCTACTGAACCGAAATGATTATTTAGCTTATGTATGCAGAAATCGCACTATAGGGATTATAAGTAAACCAAAAAAAAAACGGTTTAGTGGGCTGACAGAAGCCCTTTAATATGACAGATGTGCAGCATGTCCTGTTATATGGGCCTGTCTCCTTCTGTCTGCAGGTGAAAACATCAGTGCGGTGGGGGCTGCCATGTGGCCTGAACAAATGCAACCAACATAGGTCCAGGTCCTGGTGTTTGACCTGTTGGCCGTCTGCGTCTTTTCTGATATTGACATTCGCTCTCCTGTATTTACAGAGTGCTAATAAAAGTACAGCACATCAGCAGCAAAAATCTGACAGCAAACAGAGATCTTGACAATGGTGAAGAATTAAAAAATATATATTAAATCTGCAGATTGTCTCATTATGCTGGTGTTGATATTATTAATTAGAATCGGGGCAAAAGAACGTCTGGGATTTGTAACATTCGTTGCAGTTTTAACAGATGTAAAGAGTTTATTGGAGATTCTGCAGAGACGCATCCAAAATGCTGCAGGACGAGGGCCGGGTCCCCGCAGAGCAAAGCTATATAAAGGAACAGGGTCTACGGTAAATCATCACATTCCCAGCAGCTGCCACTGATGCAGTTATTGAGCCTCCAGCAACATCGCTCATTGCACATCCAGAGTATGTAGCGCCCTCTAAAGGCCTGTCACCCTTGCACTGCACATAAATAATATGCAGCTCCCCCTACAGGTTAAGATGATGCGGGGACATTAGAATTGACATTTGGTTACAAGAAGGTGACACCGTGCTGTTACATATCACACACACGTGTAAGGGATGCAGTAGGCTCAATTCTCATAATTCTCATGTTTATCTGTCAATTTACGGGAAAGCTGATAATTTATGGTGCTACAATTACTCAACTGTTCTCCAGCATCCGTCCACAGCTCAGAATGATTGTAAGAATATAGAGTGTAAGCTCCTGTGGTGCATGACTGATGTGTCAATGTCATTAATTTAAATATTAGGAATTCTACCAGATCCACATGTATACTACTCCCCCATTAACTATCAAATGTATACAACTCCCCCATTATCTATCACTTGTGTACTACCTCTCCATTATCTATCACATGTATATTACTCCCCATCATTTATCACGTGTAAAATACTCTCCCATTATCTATCACTTGTATACTACTCCCCATTATCTATCACTTGTATACTACTCCCCATTATCTATCACTTGTATACTACTCCCCATTATCTATCACTTGTATACTACTCCCCATTATCTATCACTTGTATACTACTCCCCATTATCTATCACTTGTATACTACCCCCCATTATCTATCACTTGTATACTACTCCCCATTATCTATCACTTGTATACTACTCCCCATTATCTATCACTTGTATACTACTCCCCATTATCTATCACTTGTATACTACTCCCCATTATCTATCACATGTATACTACTTCTGATGATCTATTACAATTATACTACTCCCCCATCATTTATCACATAAACTCCCCCATCATCTATCAGGTGTATATTACTTCTCATCATCTATCACATGTATACTACTCTCAAATTATCTATCACATATACTACTCCACATCATCTATCACATGTATACTATTTTCCAATCATCTATCACATGTATACCACTGCACATTACCTATCACATATACTACTCCCCATCATTTATCATATGTATATCACTTCCCATCATCTATGACATGTATACTACTCCTCATGATCTATGACATGTATATTACTCCCCATGATCACATATTTACTGGATCTATTTCCTCATTCTCTACCACATGTATACTCCTTCCCATCATCTATCACATGTATTCTATTTCTACATGATCTATTACATGTATACTACTCCCCCACCATATAATACATGATTATGTACTAAATACATGTGTACTTCTCACCCCAGCGGGTTAGCTTCTCAGCCAGTGAGGTGTAGACCTGACTCATTAGAAGGATAAGGACTAAATTCACCATTGAGCTGCTGATATTTGCAATGTTTCCAGCCTGAAAATACAGAAAACAACAAAATACAAAAATCACTAAATGGAGCAGTATATAACCTCATTTTGATCAGTGAGGCCATATACAGATCTACTCATATCAACAGCACCATATACTCTGCCATCCATATCAACAGGACCATATACTCTACCACTCATATCAGCAGGGCCATGTACTCTGCCATTCGTATCAATGTGGCCATATACAATACCATCAATTACAACAGCACCATATACAACGCAACTCATATCCATGGGGCAGTATATAACACCCACTTATCAATTAAAGAGCCTAAACAGCTGATACTTGAGAACTTTGGTGAGTGGGGTCCCTGGTTGTGCCCAGGTCATACCTGTGTCATGAGGATGCTGTTTCCTGTGTGATACATCATCATACTGACTATCCCCCTATACATGATGACCGACACCAAGAAGATCATGACCACGCAGAGCTGTGAAGAGGAGAGAAGTTGACAATTTCTCCTAGACCCTCTATCTAGCTGAGGCCACCTCCTTCTTATCCTGGCAAATAAAATAACTGATGACATCACTACTGGAAATGTATGGGTGATGATGTCATATCCTGCGGGTTGTATATCTTAGAAGGGCACTCCAGATACCTACAAATCAAAATATTGACACATATATACCAGTTTACACGTCATATTGTCTCACCATGATCACAATCACCATGGAACCAGTGAGGATCCTAGAGAGACGGTCCCTCTGTGGAAAATACGGTTCTTTGACCCCAGTAACTGGGTTCTGCTCCATTTGAGGTGCCATCGCAGCAAACTCTGGACGGGGACGTTCCTTGTTAAAGAGAGAAAAGAAATTGATATGAACGTCAAAGAAAACATTGGGATAAGTGTGGTCCTTGAACATTGTGGCACCAAGTCCATGGCATGCCAGTGAATAGAAATGTTACCCTACACCAGTCAGGGATGACATGAAACCACACATCCACCGGTCAGCTACACAGAGACTCATCAATTCTCAATTCACCTCATCTTCTTGGAAGTCCATGCAGTCCCAGTGATGAGCCAACGTGGCGTTCTTCCTCTTCCAGTATTCCAAGAAGGTGACTGCCCAGAAGGACATGAAGATGCTGAAGAACACAGTCCCAGGGTGATCAAACAGGTAACCGACCTGAAGAAGGCACACATATTATAATGCCAAACCCCAGGAATCAGATGACTGTTGGAAGTGACCAGAAGACGTACCTTGGCCATGGGACAGATCTCGGAGATATACCAGTTTTTACAGGTGTCACATAAGGGACACATCAGGTACTTCTCCTCACTCTGACATATCTCCTGCCTGTGGAGCGCAACATACAGTTTTCTGTTAATCTTCTGTCAGTATCACCCACTGGGTTCAAGACTTGTTGATGCTCTCACACTCACGCTGCTCTGTTAGTACCCATTGTCAGGACACCAGAGATGAAGACACACGTCCCAATCACAGCAGCTGGAAGCAACCAGGCTGTGTAGAATCCTAGAAGACGAGGAGAAGAGAAGGACAATATATAAATAATGCCAACCATCATGATGATGTCCTCCCCGATATGAGCAGCTTTCCACAGTTGCAGACAATGGAGTGGGATGACTACGGAGTAAAGCCACTGCATGCCACTCCCACTCCCACTTTTTTCATTTGGGAGTCTACATTGTCGTTCATGCATCCGCAGGTTATTTATGGTTTTCCAGACTGCACCAACAAATGTTTTGGCAGCGGTTTCCACACAGACACACAGGACACCGGCAAGAGTCTGCTCCTGCTTTAGCGCTATTTAATGGGGCTGAACCAAAATCGGGTCCTCGTAATGTGCGTCAAATGCACATGGTAAGCAGATGAGATTGTTACACATGTGGAAATTGACCTGTTTTGAAATCAGCAGCATGCTAATTGTTTGTGCAGATTTTCAGTGCAGAAGTGGGGCAAATCCACATCAAAATCCGCAGACTTTGGTAGGGAAATGCAATGAACACCACACGAAAATCCACGCAAAAAATCGACATAAACTACAATGCTGTATGTTAATGTCTTGGCTGTGAAATCCATAACAGAAATTTGAGACTGACCCTCGAATTTCTGCAGCGGACTACCAGCTTGTCGTGTAGTTTCTCTGACTGCGGATTAGCCAAATTCAATGGAGCTAGTCCACTTGTTAACACCTGGCACACTTTCCATGCAGAAACCAAGCCAAAAAGGACATCTTCCTTCGTATAAATGACAAGCTAAAAAGTTTAAGATCTCCCTTCAGAATACTGGAAGAAAAAAGTGAAGACAACAGAAAAATTCACATCCTGTGAATGTTATGTCTGGATCTGGTGCGGTTGTACTGGAGATGTTAGCGCCACCCAGTGCGAGTTTCATGTCATTACAACAAAATAAACAGGATCTAATAAGGACTGGGAGCTCTTAGGGCTGTGTCCCCCGTGCCCATGCTAGCGTTCTGCAATGCACAGGCATCATTTGTGTTCACGCCATTTGAGGATGTGGACCCCCTGACTTGAATGGGTCCTCGATCCACAAGAGACGGTCTGCACTGCAAAAAATAGGACATGTTTTATTTTTTTGCCGTGCGAAGGCACAGACCAAAATCCCACTGAAGCAATTCGTAGTGCTTCCATGGGCTTCCGATCTGTGCCTCTCCTATCGCAAAAGATAGGTGAAGTCCTATCTTCGGTCATATCTGGCAGATGCGGACCCATTCAAGTCAACGGGTCCACCACGGAGTGCACACGGCCAGTGCCTGTATATTGTGGACCTGACCATTTATGGTCCACAATGCGGGCACTGAACGCTTACACTTGTGTGCATGAGCCCTAAGTCTGCAGAAATCTGTACTTAGAATATATTATATGTACCCAGCCAGGCGAAGTATATAGCCACCTTCTCCCCAAAATACTCCCGAATGTGGTCCAAGGGCTGATACTTATACCACTGAGACCAGTGGGACCAGTACTGGAAGAGGATCTGGCGCGGGTTGAGGCTTTCTGGGGCCACCTTATAGTCTGGTAGCTCATAAGGACCCTGTAATAAGATGATAATGGATTAGTTGCATCAAGGGATGTATATTTTTACATTGTATTTTCTACAATGCAATGAAGGAACGGTACAAATAGTCTTTGAAAATCTGAATTTGTCTACAGCTCCTATGCAGAGCTATGTGAGTCAATGTACCCTGCAGTCATACCGCCATCCATCTGTCCTCTTCTCCCTGCTATACTACCAAATGTGCATACAGTAAGAAGTAGAGGACAGATGGAAGTATGCCGGGACAATCAGACTGCACAAGGTTGTTTTGTAGGCTGCTCCCATGTAGTAGACGCATAGCTCTGCCATGGAGCTGCTCACCTCATGAAGGGGGAACGCTGCTGTGTATATCCCTTCCTTTATCATCCGCTCAATGCCGACCTCTGCGTGCTTGCGTTTCCCATACAGAGTGCGTGAAAGGATCTCATAAAGCTGAAGAACAAAGGGGGGGATATGGGGAAAGTTACCAGCGAGTTCAGCAGTCTGAACAATGCTGCACCGCATAGCTATCCACTCACAATCCGGCTTCTTTGGGTGTTTGTGAAATACGTTGCTTGACACTCACTGCCCAGAAACCTGAGGACAAAAAATGAAGGAAATGATTCAGAATCTGCAGAATATAGAGCCGGATAATAAAAATAAAACAACTTCTAGAATCTTGTGCAATTGGAATGTATGATCGATAATCTGAATGCCCTTTTAAAGGTGTATTTAAACCAAAGTCTGCACCAGCAGAATAGTGAGTGCAGCTCTGGAGCATAATACAAGATGTAACTCAGGATCGGTACAGGATAAGTAATGTAATGTATGTACACAGTGACTGCACCAGCAGAATAGTGAGTGCAGCTCTGGAGCATAATACAGGATGTAACTCAGGATCGGTACAGGATAAGTAATGTAATGTATGTACTCAGTGACTGCACCAGCAGAATAGTGAGTGCAGCTCTGGAGTATAATACCGGATATAACTCAGGATCAGTACAGGATAAGTAATGTAATGTATGTACACAGTGACTCCACCAGCAGAATAGTGAGTGCAGCTCTGGAGTATAATACAGGATGTGACTCAGGATCAATATAGGATAAGCAGTGTAATGTATGTACACAGTGACTGCACCAGCACAACAGTGAGTGCAGCTCTGGAGTATAATACAGGATGTAACTCAGGATCAGTACAGGATAAGTAATGTAATGTATGTACACAGTGACTGCACCAGCAGAATAGTGAGTGCAGCTCTGGAGTATAATACAGGATGTAACTTAGGATCAGTACAGGATAAGTAATGTAATGTTTGTACACAGTGACTCAACCAGCAGAATAGTGAGTGCAGCTCTGGAGTATAATACAGGATGTAACTCAGGATCAGTACAGGATAAGTAATGTGTGTACACAGTGACTCCACCAGCAGAATAGTGAGTGCAGCTCTGGAGTATAATACAGGATGTAACTCAGGATCAGTACAGGATAAGTAATGTATGTACACAGTGACTGCACCAGCAGAATAGTGAGTGCAGCTCTGGAGTATAATACAAGATGTAACTCAGGATCAGTACAGGATAAGAAATGTAATGTATGTACACAGTGACTGCACCAGCAGAATAGTGAGTGCAGCTCTGGTGTACAGGTTGTAACTCAGGGTCAGTATAGGATATGTAATGTATGTACGTAGTAATTCCACTTTTACAAGAACTTTATATTCTCTATTATAGCAATGTGTATTGGAATGTGATGATTTATAACAGTTTTCGTTTTTGCTGTGATCTTCGCTAGTCCCTATTCTTTTGATTATATTTGCAGTTGTCAGATTTTCTAAACATCACCCATATAGCATAATAAAAGTCAGATCCCCACTCACCTCTGCAACTTGGACTTGCGGAACGCACAGGTGTAATAATCCAGCGGTTTGTTTGGGACGTGCTGGTACATGGGGTTGGGAAGGTACAGCTTCTGGAGAAATCTGTCTGATGTGTTGTTATCTGGATTTGCCTGAGCCTGATGGAGAACACAAGAAATGGCTGGAAAAAAGTATTAAGAAGACAGGGGCAGAAGAGATTGTCTAGAGTCTCCCTGGATGGGAAACAGAGATTTAAGATCTAAATTTTACTACCGTGAAAACCCATTAGGGGCCACATTTTAAAATATATATATATTGTTTCTTGCGTATGAGGATTGGAAAGTTTTTACCGCATCATATATATAGTATTTCCTGTTGTTTAAAAGAGCTGGATTTTCTTATCGATTTTTACAAGTTCAAAGAAACAGCCGTGTCCAGGCTGGTGTCCGTGCTGCAATTTTCCCTTTTTTTCCATTATATATATAATGATACCTTTCTTTTGTCTGCGTGTTAAACTGCTGCAAAGATATCAGCGTTTTTCTTCATATGCAAATGAACGCGTTGGCGCACCAGGGGGTGAGGCTGAGTCCTTGGAGCACTGCTTTTCTAATCCTGTGCTCTGCACACTGCCCCCTCCCTTGATTGACAGAACTAGACATCAGCATGCTGAGCGCAGAGCTGTGTCCTAGCATATACATATCATGTACACTAGTTACTATAGCTTTACCATGGTGAATAGAAAGCTAATCCATATTACTGGTTTGTTCACAATATCTCTTATATTATAAAAATGAGTTTCTGTCTGTCCCGACGTCTGTCTGTCTGTCTGTTCTTTATGCGCGACCAAACGACTGGACTGATCTTCACCAAATTTGGCACACAGGTACATCAGGTGTCCGGGAAGGTTTTAGACCGGGTCTCAGCTCTCTAGGACTTACCGTTCCTGAGACATTCCCAAAAAATGACCTGCATTAGCCAATACAAGCCTGCAAGTCTTTCTCTTCAAATCCCAACTGCCATACACACGGTCACATGTCCCTTATCAGCCAATAGAAGCTCATAGGCTTAGTCTACACATACACCCAGTTTTACTCCAGGTTTCTATAACAACCCAGCCATTTTTCTTCACTGCTGTAGGTCAGCTTTAGGCTAGGGCTACACGACAACACTAAGTTGCATGACACATAAGGCACAACTACACTGCTGCATGCATCCATCTTGGATGGATTTTTTGCGACTGTCGTGTCGCAGTCGCAGCATGTTGCATGTCGCAGTTTGACACCATAGCCTATCATTATAAAAATTGTTGCACGACATTGGTGTGACAAAATGCCACACGACACATAGTCATGTAGCCTTAGCCTTAAAGAGAAGGTCACTGTTAAGGGGGCAGGGGCCACTATTAAAGGGGCAGCTACAGTGGAGGTCATTGTTAAAGGGGCAGGGGCCACTATTAAAGGGGCAGCTGCTGTGGAGGTCACTGTTAAAGGGGTGGGCACTGTGGAAGTCACTGTTGAAGGGGCGTTCACTGTGGATGTTACTGTTAAGGGGGTGTTCTGCCAAATCTCTATACCTTGCCAAAAGTCTATACCGGAAGTGACGCGGCCGCACCGGAAGTGAAGATGCCGCCAAGGAATCAGCTGGAGCAGGGTGTGCGCAGCGTTGCGCAAGCGCACATCCACCGGCTTAGCAAAGAATTATTGCAGCGCCGCGATAGAAGTACTTCGTACACCGCGCATGCGCACTTAGGGGTAAATAGATTTTGCAGCGCAAAATGTTTCATCAGATATCCCTACCCCTGAGTGCGCACGCGCCCACAAATCATCAGTTGCAGTTCAGCTCTACTATGTGGTGAGCTCGGTATCCAACAGTCAGCTCTGCGGTAAGGATGAACTGTAACTGATGATGTGTGGGTGCGTGCGCACTCAGGGGTAGGGAGATCTGATGAAACATTTTGCGCTGTGAAAACACATTATGGATCTTCCAGGCCTGCGGAAGTTCCAGATGAAACGCCACCGGATTGACAATGGCCGAGATTTTCTAAGGGCCAATAAATATTGGACCCAATTTCCCAGAGGGCACCTTCAGGTTAATTTTTTTAGTGGACAACCACACCAAATCACCCACACACAGGTCCGGACCAGTCAAACATCTCTTGTCAGCCATTCGTTTATATCTTTCACCCATTTTTTTCAAATTAACTTAGTTGACTCCTGCCTAAGGTTATTCAAGGCAATCTCAGCTAAAGACAAGAACGAGGACCACTCATCCTGATTCTCCGCAACAAAACACCTCAAATAGGTCTCCAGGTTTTGGTTAGTACGCTCAGTTTGACCATTCAACTGAGGATAAAAAGCCGAAGAGAAAGACAACTGAATACCCAGACGAGAACAAAACGCCCTCCAAAACCTGGAAACAAATTGTGTTCCCCTATCAGACACCACATCAGAGGGAATGCCATGTAATTTCACAATGTTATCAATAAAAACCTGCGCGAGAGTTTTCGCATTGTGATAACCTGATAATGGTACAAAGTGAGCAATCTTGCTGAAGCGGTCCACTACCACCAAAATCACAGTTTTCCCAGAGAAACTCTGCAAATCAGTAATGAAGTTCATGGAGTGTGAACCACTTTCGCGTGTGCACAGGTCTCACAAGCTGCTACATAACCCTCAACACTTTTACGCAACCCCGGCCACCAGAATCTACAGTGGATCTACTTCCAGGATGTCCCGCAAGGACAGTATCATGATGTGCCTTGAACACCTTGTATCGCAGTTCAGAAGGAACAAACAACTTGCCTGGAGGACAAGAATCAGGTGCCTCCTCTTGAGCCCCCAACACTTCCGTCTCCAGCTCGGGGTAAAGAGCAGAAACCACCACCCCCATAGCCAAAATCTGAGCGGGGACCTCCGAATCCCCCTTCCCCCTGAAAGCTATGTGACAACGCATCCGCTTTGACGTTTTTAATCCCATGGCGATAGGTGACCACAAAATTGAACCTGGTAAAAAACAATGACCATCTAGCCTGCCTGGTATTTAAACGCTTTGCAGATTGCAGGTAAGCCAGATTCTTATGGTCAGTAAATACTGTAATCGGATGGGTAGCCCCTTCTAGCCAATGATGCCACTCTTCAAAGGCCAATTTGATGGCCAACAATTCTCTATTCCCAACATCATAATTTCTTTTGGAGGCCGAGTGTTTCTTGGAGAAAAAAGCACACGGGCGCCATTTGCTAGGAGAGGGAATCTGCGACAAGACTGCTCCGACTCCCACTTCTGACGCGTCAACCTCCACAATAGAGTTGAGTTGAGACACATCAGATTGCATCAGAATGGGAGCAGAAGCAAAACATTTCTTAAAGAGGACCTTTCACCAGAATAAAACATCTAAACTAACTATACAGACATGTAGAGCGGCGCCCAGTGATCCCCCTGCACTTAGTGTTATACCTGGGCACCGCTCCGTTCTCCCGTTATAGCCCCCGGTATCTTCATAGTTAGGCTCCACCCAGGGGAACCTGCCGGCGTCTCATTCTCCCATGCTGTAGCGCTGGCCAATGACAGCGCTCAGCTCATAGCCTGAGAGGCTTTTTTCTCTCTCAGGCTATGAGCTGAGCGCTGCGATTGGCCAGCGCTACAGCATGGGAGAATGAGACGCCGGCAGGTTACAGAGCAATATGTGTGTAGCAAAAACAGTTGGAACATACAAACTCCATGCTGCTGCTGTGTAGGGGGGTATGACCCCCACAAGATTTATTTCCAGGTAGCAAGGGATGTGTATACCAAGTTTCGTTGAAATCGATGGTTGTGTTTTTTAGTGATCGTGGAACATACATACACACACACACACACACACATATATATACAGTACTTCCTTATTTATATGGAGAGAGATTTTTTTCTCTGCTTTAATTAATGTGTGATAAAAGGCTATACTCCAACTATATTGAGAATAGAGGTATTCTATACTTAGAAAGCTAATACATATTACTGATGTCCTTATAATCGTATATTGTGCCTTTAAATAAACCAGTAATATGTACTAGCTTTCTAAGCATAGAAACCCCCTATTCTGATTTTCGTAGGGGTTTTACAAAATCAGCACTCCAAGGATTCAGTCCTTCCCTCTGGTGCTCAAATGTGTTAATTTTTATATGAAAAAAATGCAGATAACTCTGCAGCTGTTTAACATACAGACAAAAGAAAGGCATTGTTTTAAGCAGCATGATCAAACCTACCAGGCAGAATGCGTAGTTTAATAGGTTTGATCATGCTGACAGAATCTCCTGCTCCTCACACGGCCCAGATCCGCCGAGATTAGTACACAGCAGAGTAACAGGTAAAGGAGATGCTACGGAGTCCAGTAACTGGAAGTTAGGGTGACCATAAGTTCTCTTTTTCTGCACATGTTCTCTTTCTGGGACCTAAAAAAATTGCCCAGCTTTATAAATTACCAAAAATGTCTGGGGCATGGTTTAACACGGAGTGTTAAGTCGCTATCATACTGTGGCTCCCAATAATATTAATGCCCCCATTAGTTCCCCCAGTAATAGTAATGCCCCCCATTAGTTCCCCCCAGTAAGAGTAATGGGCCCATTAGTGCCCCCAGTAAAAAAAATGCCCCCAGTAAAAAAAATGCCCCCATTAGTGCCCCCCAGGAAGAATAATGCCCCCCATTTGTGCCCCCAGGAAGTATAATGACCCTATTTGTGCCCATCAGGAAGAATAATGCCCCCATTAGGGCCCCCCAGAAAGGATAATGCCCCCATTAGTGCCCCCCAGAAAGGATAATGCCCCCATTAGTTCCCCCCAGGAAGAATAATGCCCCCATTAGTTCCCCCCAGGAAGAATAATGCCCCCATTAGTGCCCCCAGGAAGAATAATGCCCCCATTAGTGCCCCCAGGAAGAATAATGCCCCCATTAGTGCCCCCCAGTAATAATAATGCCCCCATTAGAATAATGCCCCCATTAGTGCCCAAGTTAAAATAATACCCCCAGTTAGAATAATGCCCCCCATTAGTGCCCCCCAGTTAGAATAATGTCCCCCATTAGTGTCCCCCAGTAAAAATAATGCCCCCATTAGTGCCCCCTTCTCTGCTTCTGCAAAAAAAAAACTGTCACTTCCTCAATTTTCTCACACCGCAGTTAACGCTCCCTGCTGACTGGAAGCTCAGGACAGGACCTGCACTCCAGCGTGATGACGTCTCACAGGTCCTGTCCTGAGCTTCCAGTGAGCAGCTCGAACAAATCGAGGAGGTGAGGGAGTAAGGGCTGTACTAATGAGCGCTCCACAATGGAAGCGCTCATTAGTAACAGGAAAATACCGGCAGGTAGAAAAAAAATTACCGGCACCAGCAGGGCCACTAAAATACCGGTAAGATACCGTCCGGGTGGCAACCCTAGCTGGGGTGGAGTTCAGCAGTTGGGAGAAGTGGTAACGACCTGTGATGAGGTCACCATCATGTGATAAGTGCAGGGAGGCCAGAGCTCAGCAGTGGGGAGAAGTGGTAACGACCTGTGATGAGGTCACCATCATGTGATAAGTGCAGGGAGGCCAGAGCTCAGCAGTGGGGAGAAGTGGTAAGGACCTGTAAGATGTCACCATCATAGGGGGTTAGAGTTCAGCAGTAGTCCTCTTCTCTTATACTCTATGTCTGAATTGTCCTCTGAGTTCCTCTGATAATAATGGCCTGGATATGCTGGGAGTTGTAGTTCTTTCCTCTTATACTCCCACTCTGAATTGTCCTCTATTATCCCATAATAACTGCCTGGACATGCCGAGAATTGTAGTCCTCCCTGTATAGCCCCTCCCTGACATATCCCTTGACATCTCATAATAACATCCTGGACATGCTGGGAGTTGTAGTGCACGCCTCTTATACTCCCTCTCTGAATTGTCCTCTGTTATCCCATAATACCTGACTGGACATGCTGGGAGTTGTAGTCCTCCCCTTTTTTAAATATCCTTTGACATCTCATAATAACAGCCTGGACATGCTGATCTTATACCTCCCCCCTGAAATTACCTCTGATATCCCATAATAACGATCTGGACATGCTGGAAGTTGCAGTCCTTCCTTCCTGTAATGTCCGCTGACGGTGGTATATAGATTACGTTTCCATTTTGTGTGTTGTATCATCACCCCCAGTCCTGGGTATGATGTCCTCCTTATGGGGTTTATGAAAGTGGTCACCCTACTGGAAGGGGGACCTCAGACGTGAGGGGCACTACTAAGCCCTGTAGATAATGGTATCAGAGAGGTAAGTGTAAGAAGAAGAAGAGGCCAAGGAAGTCAGGAGAACTGGAGTAGTCAAGACTGTAATATTCACAACCTTCTCTGAACTTGTTTACTAGTGATAGTGCTCACAGCAAAGTGGGAAGCCATCCAAATTTAGCATTTGTGGCCCATGGTTACTTGTTAGGCCCCTGGGTAGGATATAATGCAATACCATGAGGCAATGCAAGGATGTGAAAGGTGCAGACCTGAAGCGGAGCCCTCATACACAGCTCCTCCGCGTAGTAGACCAGGACGTCCCAGGGAGCGTTGAGTTTCAGGTAGTGCAGAGATCTTCGCTCGCTGAGAGTCTGCTCCTGTGGAAGGACATTCACATTGCTACAGCATACATAATCCATCTAACCAGGGGTTATATACACAGTACTGGATATCATCACATTTACATCATCTAGATCTCTCTGTGTGATTTCTGTGACAGTGTAACTCCCACATACTCCAGACCTAGAGGGAGATGTCCATTATCCCATGAGGCCTCATTCACACTATGCAGAATGAGAAGAAACTGCTTGCAATCCGCTCTCAGGACTGATGCGAAATATACGAATCATGTCTGCACAGTGCAAATGATACCTCATGTACCGGTCACAGACGGGAGCACCACAATTCTATGGGGTACATTGTGGACCCCCCCATGTGGCAATTTCAGGTATCCCACCTTCTCACACAGGAGGCCGGCTTTCAGCAGGTTGCGGTGGAAGCGTTTACGGTAATTTTCATAAGCGGCCTTTCCCCTCGCTCTGCCCCCCTGTCCGCGCTGATCAGACCCCTTGGAGGAGCTCTGTGTCTTGTGCTTCTTGGAAGGAATTTTCTCCTCCCAAACCAGGATGAAGTCTGCAAAGAGCCAACAATGTCACCTACACCTTCTCATAGAATGGAAAAACCTCTGTGTCTGTAATAATGATGGCGGATACAGTATCACTGCCTCAGGCTACATAGAAACATAGGATGTGTCGGCAGATAAGAACCATTTGGCCCATCTAGTCTGCCCAATATACTGAATACTATGGATAGCCCCTGGCCCTATCTTATATGAAGGATGGCCTTATGCCTATCCCATGCATGCTTAAACTCCTCCACTGTATTTGCAGCTACCACTTCTGCAGGAAGGCTATTCCCTGCATCCACTACTCTCTCAGTAAAGTAATACTTCCTGATATTACTTTTAAACCTTTGCCCCGCTAATTTAAAACTATGTCCTCTTGTAGCAGTTTTTCTTCTTTTAAATATTCTCTCCTCTTTTACCTTGTTGATTCCCTTTATGTATTTAGCAGTTTCTATCATATCCCCTCTGTCTCGTCTTTCTTCCAAGCTATACATGTTAAGGTCCTTTAATCTTTCCTGGTAAGTTTTATCCTGCAATCCATGTACCAGTTTAGTAGCTCTTCTCTGAACTCTCTCCAAAGTATCAATATCCTTCTGGAGATATGGTCTCCAGTACTGAGCACAATACTCCAAATAAGGTCTCACTAGTGCTCTGTAGAACGGCATGAGCGCCTCCCTCTGTCTACTGGTAATGCCTCTCCCTATACACCCCAGCATTCTGCTAGCATTTCCTGCTGCTCTATGACATTGTCTGCCTACCTTTAAGTCTTCTGAAATAATGACCCCTAAATCCCTTTCCTCAGATACTGAGGTTAGGACTGTATCACTGATTTTATATTCTGCTCTTGGGTTTTTACGTCCCAGGTGCATTATTTTGCACTTATCAACATTAAATTTTAGTTGCCAGATTTTTGACCATTCCTCTAGTTTTCCTAAGTCCTTTTCCATTTGGTGTATCCCTCCAGGAACATCAACCCTGTTACAAATCTTTGTGTCATCAGCAAAAAGACACACCTTACCATCGAGGCCTTCTGCAATTTCGCTGATAAAGATATTAAACAATATGGGTCCCAGAACAGATCCCTGAGGTACCCCACTGGTAACAAGACCTTGGTCTGAATATACTCCGTTGACTACAACCCTCTGTTGTCTGTCCCTCAGCCACTGCCTAATCCATTCAACAATATGGGAGTCCAAGCCCAAAGACTGCACTTTATTGATAAGCCTTCTATGTGGGACAGTATCAAAAGCCTTACTAAAGTCTAGATAAGCGATGTCTACTGCACCTCCGCCATCTATTATTTTAGTCGCCCAATCAAAAAAATCAATAAGATTAGTTTGACATGATCTCCCTGAAGTAAACCCATGCTGTTTTTCATCTTTCAATCCATGGGATTTTAGATGTTCCACAATCCTCTCCTTAAGTATGGTTTCCATTAATTTCCCCACTATTGATGTCAGGCTTACTGGCCTATAGTTGCCCGATTCCTCCCTACTACCTTTCTTGTGAATGGGCACAACATTTGCTCATTTCCAATCTTCTGGGACGACTCCTGTTGCCAGTGATTGGTTAAATAAATCTGTTAATGGTTTTGCTAGTTCACCGCTGAGCTATTTTAATAGCTTTGGGTGTATCCCATAGGCTAGTATCCTGAATGTTATTTTATTTATATTCTGTATGTGGGATGTAATCCTCAGTAACTGTTCTTACTATGTATATATGGACACTGCACAGTACCACTTCTCCTGTCCTGTATACTGGGTGTAATCCTCAGTATCTGCTCTTATTCTGTATATATGGACACTGCACAGTACCACTTCTCTCCTGTATACTGGGTGTAATCCTCAGTATCTGCTCTTTTCTGTATATATGGGCACTGCACAGTACCACTTCTCCTGTCCTGTATACTGGGTGTAATCCTCAGTATCTGCTCTTATTCTGTATATATGGACACTGCACAGTACCACTTCTCCTGTCCTGTTCACTGGGTGTAATCCTCAGTATCTGCTCTTATCCTGTATATATGGACACTGCACAGTACCACTTCTCCTGTCCTGTATGCTGAGTGTAATCCTCAGTATCTGTTCTTACTATGTATATATGGACACTGCACAGTACCACTTCTCCTGTCCTGTATACTGGGTGTAATTCTCAGTATCTGCTCTTATTCTGTATATATGGACACTGCACAGTACCACTTCTCCTGTCCTGTATACTGGGTGTAATCCTCAGTATCTGCTCTTATTCTGTATATATGGACACTGCACAGTACCACTTCTCCTGTCCTGTATACTGGGTGTAATCCTCAGTATCTGCTCTTATCCTGTATATATGGACACTGCACAGTACCACTTCTCCTGTCCTGTATACTGGGTGTAATCCTCAGTATCTGCTCTTATCCTGTATATATGGACACTGCACAGTACCACTTCTCCTGTCCTGTATACGGGGTGTAATCCTCAGTATCTGCTCTTATTCTGTATATATGGACACTGCACAGTACCACTTCTCCTGTCCTGTATACTGGGTGTAATCCTCAGTACCTGCTCTTATCCTGTATATATGGACACTGCACAGTACCACTTCTCCTGTCCTGTATACTGGGTGTAATCCTCAGTATCTGCTCTTATCCTGTATATGAACACTGCACAGTACCACTTCTCCTGTATACTGGGTGTAATCCTCAGTATCTGCTCTTATCCTGTATATATGGACACTGCACAGTACCACTTCTCCTGTCCTGTATACTGGGTGTAATCCTCAGTATCTGCTCTTATCCTGTATATGGACACTGCACAGTACCGCTTCTCCTGTCCTGTACACTTCCATTCTTCTCTATGTTGGGTACATCTCACATAAATGCTCCCAGTTCCATTACTTCACTCACCAATTGGCGTTTCCCCATCTTTGAAGAAGTTTGCGCTCTGCTGAGGCCTGTAGAAGTCTGTACATGGGATGTATATTGGATCTTCGTCATCCTCTCCATACTGCACACAGAAAAAGTCATGATATATTACTGAACGCTCCACTGCACAGCATCAGTGTACATCCCCATGCTCCAGGTGCTCACGTTTCCACCTTTTATCACATATATATATATATATATGTATATCTGCTTACATAGTCACCACCTCCATTATGCGCAGGTTCCTGGGGACTCGCCAAGTATTTCTTCACCGTCTCTCTCCAGGTCAACCAGTGAACTGGTGTCCAGATCCGACCAGTCCGACAGCTTTCTCCTAAACATGTCTGCCTCTTAGCTACGTGCCCGGGATATTTAGGCTGGAGGTAAAGATGAGGTGAGGTGACTGCACATACTCTGCATATACTTGTAACAGTACTGTATGGGGGTCCTTGTAGCCAGCACTGTTTGGGGGTCCTGTAACCAGTACTGCATGGCGGTCCTTGTAGCCAGCACTGTTTGGGGGTCCTGTAACCAGTACTGTATGGGGGTCCTTGTAGCCAGCACTGTTTGGGAGTCCTGTAACCAGCACTGTACAGGGGCCCTGTAACCAGTACTATCTGGGAGTGCTTGTAGTCAGCACTATATGGGGGTCCTGTAGCCAGCACTGTACAGGGGCCCTGTAACCAGTACTATCTGGGAGTGCTTGTAGTCAGCACTATATGGGGGTCCTGTAGCCAGCACTGTACAGGGGCCCTGTAACCAGTACTATCTGGGAGTGCTTGTAGTCAGCACTATATGGGGGTCCTGTAGCCAGCACTGTACAGGGGCCCTGTAACCAGTACTATCTGGGAGTGCTTGTAGTCAGCACTATATGGGGGTCCTGTAGCCAGCACTGTATAGGGGCCCTGTAACCAGTACTGTATTGGGGGTGCTGTAACCAGTACTGTATGGGGGCCCTGTAACTAGTACTGTATTGGGGGCCCTGTAACTAGTACTGTATTGGGGGCCCTGTAACTGGTACTGTATTGGGGGCCCTGTAACTATTACTGTATGGAGCCCTGTAGCCAGTACTGTATGTGGGCCCTATAACCAGTCCTGTTTAAGGGTCCTGTAACTGGTACTGTTTGGGGGCCCTGTAACCAGTACTGTTCAGGGGCCATTTAACCAGCACTGTATGGGGCCCTGTAACCAGTACTGTTTGGGGGCCCTGTAACCAGTACTGTATAGGGCCCTGTAACCGGTACTGTATGGGGACTCTGTAACCAGTAGTGTATGGGGGCCCTGTAACCATTACTGTATTGGGAGTGCTGTAACCAGTACTGTATGGGGGCCCTATAACTAGCGCTGTATTGGGGACCCTGTAGCCTGTACTGTATGGAGCCCTGTAGCCAGCACTTTATGAGGGCACTGTAACCGATACTGTATGGGGGCCCTGTAACTAGTACTGTATTGGGGGCCCTGTAACTAGTACAGTATTGGGCCCCTGTAACTAGTACTCCATTGTGGGCCCTGTAACTTGTACTGTATTTGGGGCCCTTTAACTGGTACGGTATTGGGGGCCCTATAACTAGTACTGTTTGTGGCCCCTGTAACCAGTACTGTTTGAGGGACCTGTAACTGGTACTGTTTGGGGGCCGTGTAACCTGTACTGTTTGGGGGCCCTGTAACCAGCACTGTATGGGGCCCTGTAACCGGTACTGTTTGGGGGCTCTGTAACAGGTACTGTTTGGGGGCCCTGTAACCAGTACTGTTTGGGGGCCCTGTAACCTATACTGTTTGGGGGCCCTGTAACCGGTACTGTATGGGGCCCTGTAACCGGTACTGTTTGGGGGCCCTGTAACCGGTCCTGTTTGGGGGCCCTGTAACCGGAACTGTTTGGGGGCCCTGTAACCGGTACTATTTGGGGGCCCTGTAACCGGTACTGTTTGGGGGCCCTGTAACCGGTACTGTTTGGGGGCCCTGTAACCGGTACTGTATGGAGCCCCGTAACCGGTACTGTTTGGGGGCCCTGTAACCAGTACTGTATGGGGCCCTGTAACGGGTACTGTTTGGGGGCCCTGTAACCAGTACTGTATGGGGGCCCTGTAACCAGTACTGTATGGGGCCCTGTAACCGGTACTGTTTGGGGGCCCTGTAACCAGTGCTGTATGGGGCCCTGTAACCAGTACTGTATGGGAGCCCTGTAACTGGCACTGTATGGGGCCCTGTAACTGGCACTGTATGGGGCCCTGTAACCGGTAATGTATGAGGCCCTGTAACCAGTACTGTATGGGGCCCTGTAACCAGTACTGTATGGGTCCCTGTAACCAGTCTGTATGGGGGCCCTGTAACCTGTACTGTTTGGGGGCCCTGTAACTGGTACTGTATGGGGCCCTGTAACCGGTACTGTATAGGGCCCTGTAACTGATACTGTATGGGGCTCTGTAACCGTTACTGCATGGGGCCCTGTAACTGATACTGTATGGGGCCCTGTAACTGATACTGTATGGAGCCCTGTAACCAGTACTGTATGGGGCCCTGTAACCAGTACTGTATGGGGCCCTGTAACTGATACTGTATGGGGCCCTGTAACTGATACTGTATGGGGCCCTGTAACCAGTACTGTATGGGGCCCTGTAACCAGTACTGTATGGGGCCCTGTAACTGATACTGTATGGGGCCCTGTAACCGGTACTGTATGGGCCCTGTAACCAGTACTGTATGGGGCCCTGTAACTGATACTGTATGGGGCCCTGTAACCAGTGCTGTATGGGGCCCTGTAACTGATACTGTATGGGGCCCTGTAACTGATACTGTATGGGGCCCTGTAACTGATACTGTATGGGGCCCTGTAACTGATACGTATGGGGCCCTGTAACCAGTGCTGTATGGGGCCCTGTAAACTGATACTGTATGGGGCCCTGTAACGAGTACTGTATGGGGCCATGTAACTGATACTGTATGGGGCCCTGTAACTGATACTGTATGGGGCCCTGTAACCAGTGCTGTATGGGGCCCTGTAACTGATACTGTATGGGGCCCTGTAACTGATACTGTATGGGGCCCTGTAACTAATACTGTATGGGGCCCTGTAACCAGTACTGTATGGGGCCCTGTAACTGATACTGTATGGGGCCCTGTAACTGATACTGTATGGGGCCCTGTAACCAGTGCTGTATGGGGCCCTGTAACTGATACTGTATGGGGCCCTGTAACTGATACTGTATGGGGCCCTGTGCCCAATACTGTATCAGACAAGAAGAGAAGTCTGGGGAAGGTCACTGATGAGATGCAGAGGACAGTTATGCTGGGTGAGGGAGATAGACGATACAGGGTGAGAGGGTGACCCGGCGGGTGTGGGGTGTCAGGGTGTGCTCCTTACCTGAGCTCCGGCCTGGATGGCTGTGAGGTGCAGCTGCCGCAGTCCGGTCTCCCGGGGAGAGCGCAGTAATTGCAGAGACTGGCAGCGGAGAATTCCCAGCTCAGCTGTAGGAGGAGAGAGGCGGCCATCACCCCCTCCTCCCTCACAGCGCTGAGGATGCTGAGCCGCTCTGTGCAGTGCTGTGTGACTGAGGACTGTACCGCCACCCCTCACCCTGGACACTGTACAGTTACCAATGCTGAGATCCCAAAATCATCTGATACTGTCTGCTGAGTCACTGTATCTAAGCCTATAATGTGTGATACTGTCTGCTGAGTCACTGTATCTAAGCCTATAATGTGTGATACTGTCTGCTGAGCTACTGTATCTAATCCTATCCTGTGTGATACTGTCTGCTGAGCCGCTGTATCTAATCCTATCATGTGTGATACTGTCTGCTGTATCTAATCCTATCATGTGTGATACTGTCTGCTGAGTCACTGTATCTAATCCTATCCTGTGTGATACTGTCTGCTGAGCCACTGTATCTAATCCTATCATGTGTGATACTGTCTGCTGAGCTGCTGTATCGAATCCTATCATGTGTGATACTGTCTGCTGAGTCACTGTATCTAAGCCTATCATGTGTGATACTGTCTGCTGAGCTGCTGTATCTAATCCTATCATGTGTGATACTGTCTGCTGAGCTGCTGTATCTAATCCTATCATGTGTGATACTGTCTGCTGAGCTGCTGTATCTAATCATATCCTGTGTGATACTGTCTGCTGAGCCGCTGTATCTAATCCTATTATGTGTGATACTGTCTGCTGAGCTGCTGTATCTAATCCTATCATGTGTGATACTGTCTGCTGAGTCACTGTATCTAATCCTATCATGTGTGATACTGCCTGCTGAGCTGCTGTATCTAATCCTATCATGTGTGATACTGTCCGCTGAGCTGTTGTATCTAATCCTATCATGTGTGATACTGTCTGCTGAGCTGCTGTATCTAATCCTATCATGTGTGATACTGTCTGCTGAGTCACTGTATCTAATCCTATCATGTGTGATACTGCCTGCTGAGCTGCTGTATCTAATCCTATCATGTGTGATACTGTCTGCTGAGCTACTGTATCTAATCCTATCATGTGTGATACTGTCTGCTGAGTCACTGTATCTAAGCCTATAATGTGTGATACTGTCTGCTGAGCTACTGTATCTAATCCTATCCTGTGTGATACTGTCTGCTGAGACGCTGTATCTAATCCTATTATGTGTGATACTGTCTGCTGAGATGCTGTATCTAATCCTATCATGTGTGATACTGTCTGCTGAGTCACTGTATCTAATCCTATCATGTGTGATACTGCCTGCTGAGCTGCTGTATCTAATCCTATCATGTGTGATACTGTCTGCTGAGCTGTGTATCTAATCCTACCATGTGTGATACTGTCCGCTGAGCTGCTGTATCTAATCCTATCATGTGTGATACTGCCTGCTGAGCTGCTGTATCTAATCCTGTCATGCGTGATACTGTCTGCTGAGCTGCTGTATCTAATCCTATCATGTGTGATACTGTCTGCTGAGTCACTGTATCTAATCCTATAATGTGTGATACAGTCTGCTGAGCTGTGTATCTAATCCTATCATGTGCGATACAAATTGTAAATCCGCAAAGCACAGATAGCGTCCGTGTGCGTTCCGCAATTTTCGGAACGGCGAGGACAGCCATTGATATAACTGCCTATTCTTGTCCGCAAAACGGACAAGAATAGGACAGGTTATATTTTTTTTGCGGGGCCACGGAGCGGAGAAACGGACATCACGCGGAATGCTGTCCGCATCTTTTGCGGCCCCATTGCAGTGAATGAGTCCGAGCCGCAAAAACTCTGGCTCGGATGCGGACCAAAACAACTGTCGTGCGCGTGAGGCCTAAACCTGCGTGATACTGCTTCCTGTTCCACAGTATCTAAACCTGCCTTGTATGTTACTGAATGTCATGAAATAAATGGTAAAATTCGTTGATCCAGAAATAATGGTCCTGGATATTCTGGATTATCGGAGCCCATAATCTGCTATTTCCGTATTGCTTCTCTCTCTGCAGTTCTGTCCTTGGTAAGCAGACTTTCTGGAGTAGCAGATGACAGATTAGAGGTGTTGTAATGAGATGACAGCCGTATCACCGTCTCCTCTGTATACACAGTGTCACTTATAGCAGAGGAGGCTTGTGGGTAATGAGGATTCCCGCTCTGTGGCTCAGCGCCTCCATTGTCCCAGTGACTGACGTGTGACTACTACACCCATCACTGGATTGTCACCCTCCCGCTGTAATATTCTGGAATCTGATGGCAGGAATGTCTGCTTTGTCTTCTTGTCACCTCTTATCACAGCGATATCTGAGGAAAACGTGACGGAGGCGACATTTCCACCCTCGGCGCTCCTAGACAGTGATGAGGTTGTCAGTTGCACAGTTTTTCCAGTTTGGGAAGTTGTTTATGTTTTGCCTGTACAATGTAACACTCCCATCATCCGTGTCCTCAGGCGCTCACAGTCCAGTCTCCCTTTCTCACACAATGGAGCAAATTTACTAAGCCTGTAGATGACACAAACATTAGGGGGTACTCCTTGGTGCAAAAGGGAGCTACACCCCTTTTCGGACTAGGTGTAGAAACAGTCTCGAAACCTAGATACGCCAAATTGCCCCACTTGTTGCTGCAATTTACCCCAAAGTCTAGGTGCACTCACATTAGTAAATAGAGACTCATGTATCACTCCTCTCATTCCTGTTCCTCATATCCTGTGTATATTAGTCATGTCATTGAGAGGAGCGCCCCCTATAGAGGGTGGAAGTGTCGACTGGATAGCTGAAGCAGAGAAGTGGACCTGATGACAACCCAGTAAGTGAAGCTAGATGGGAGCTGAATATGGAAGCTGGACCTGAGAAATGGAGCTGAGGAGTGGACCAGAAGAGTGGACCTGAAGATAAGGGCTACGGACTGGAGCTGAGGAGTGGAGCTGAAGTTGGGAGCTGAGCTTTGGACCTGAGGGTTAGAACAGAAGAATCGAACTAAAGAATAGGGCTGAAGAAGGAAGCTGAGCACTGGACCTTAAGACTGGAAATTACGGTTGGAACTGAGAACTGGAGCTGAAGATGGGAGCAGAGCACTGGACCCAAGGAATGTAGTTGAGGACTGGAACTAAGAAGTGGACCAGAGGAATGTAGCTCAGGACTGGACCCAAGGAATGGAGATCAAGACGATGTGGGAACTGGAGCTGAGGACTGGACCTAAGGAATGAAACTGAGGACTGGACCAAAGGAATGGAGCTATGAACTGGAACTCAGTACTAGACATGTGGTCTGGATATAAGGACGAGATCTGAAGACTGGACCCAAGGACAGGAGCTTGTGGATTGGACAAGAGGATTAGATGTAAGGACTGGAGTTGAGGACTGGAACTCAAGACTGGACCAAAGGAATGGAGCTCAGGACTGGAGCTGAGAACTGGATCCAAAGACTGGAGTGAGGACTGGACCAGAAGATTGGGTTTGAGCACTAGAGCTGAAGACTGGACATGAGAATTGAACTTGGGAACTAAAGCTAAGGACTGGACCCAAGGAATGGAACTTTGGGTTTGACTTGAGGATGATGCTGAGGATGAGAATTGAGAACTGGAACTCAGGACTGGACTCAAGGAATAGAGCTCAGGACTGAACTCAAGGAATGTACCTCAGAACTGGACCAAAGGACTGAATCAGAGGATTGGACTTAAGGACTAGACCTGACGACAGGATCAGAGATCTGGACTTGAGGACTAGAGCTGAATACTGGACCTGATGACTTGGTTTGACAGCTGGGGCTGAGGACAGGTGTTGAAGACTGGACCTAAGGACAATTGATCTACGAGGTTGAGGTTTCAGGTGGTCCTCTCAGCAAAGCTTCACTACAATCAGCTTCTATTCTTCTGTTTCTTCAGAATCCCTTGATATGTTTATGAGGTTCCCGCCCTGTGTCACCTGAAGGAAATTCCTGAAATTAGTAACTCTTAAAGAACTGAAAACAAAGACATAAATAACAGTGAAGACTTTTTGGCCCCAGCACAGGTGAGCTAGGTCCTGAGTTTTTGGCCCCATCACAGGTGAGTTAGTAAGTTTTGGTGCCCTGGGGGTTCCCTCTAATGGTTGTCTCCCTCCCTGCATCTTGTGGCTCCCATTGTCTGAGATAATTGGTGTCCTCATTCTGTGGTGTAGTCATCCTCTTGTCATTCCTTTCATTGTTTCCTGCACGTGACCCAATGAATAAATGTGTGTCCCTGGATGGGACAAGTTCAGTCGTTGTCTGCAGGTCGTGCTCCGCAGTTTCTTTGGGAGAATCTCCTACCTCACAGCCATGATCTTCTGCCTGGTCCATATTATTGGCCTCATCTTCGGGACCATTGGTATGATCCTCACCTGGATCGTCACCATCATGCCTTACTGGAGGTTGGTTGTATTGGCTGAGAACAACGGTCTGGTCATTGAAGGTGGCCGCATTGACGGGGAGTGGATCAGCCGCTGGGATGGTCTGTGGCTCACATGTCTGAAGCAGCTTCGGATAAATATGGAGTGTAACGACTACGGCTCCATGGTGTCCCTCACCGCTGACCTGAAGGCTGCCAGAATCTTAATGAGCTTCGCCGTCGCCCTGTCCGTCATCGCCTTCATATTCTCTTTGATTGGCTTCATTGTCAGCCAGTGCTGCCGATGTTGTGACGACAGAGATAGTGAAAACCACTGCCTCACCCTGACTGCCGGACTCATGTACTTCCTCAGCGCCATCCTCGTCATCATCCCTGTCGTCTGGACCACGGTCAACATTTCTCGTCGTGCCTATGACGCCGCATTCACCAGGGGGGCTGTGCGCATCGAGATAGGACAAGCACTGCTGCTGGCGTGGCCCAATATCGCCTTCCTCCTCATAGGGGGGACAATACTGACCTTCCTCTGCTGCTTCTGCTCCATGAGCACGTGCTGTACCAGGGAGCCCTGCAAACAGACCGTGTACAAGGAGCACCCGGCTAAAGAGGAGCGATCTAACTGCAGCCCCCGCATGGAGTATCTATGAGGACAGAGACACTCTTCAGGACAGACTTACTTGCTGCTGTGAATACAGATGGAGCAGAATGTATTGTAGCTAAGCCAGGTGAATGCACTGGCTGGACACAAATTTCTGGTCACCCCCCTGCGCTCCATGATGTCACAGTGTGCACTCCAGAGTGCAGCCACAGCTCCCCCTATAGCAGCACCACTATATGGCAGCATAATGTGTAAGTGTAGGAAGCTGTATAATATGTAGAGGAGCAGAATGGCGCTGCTGACCTTGCCAAATCTTACCGTAAAGTCCTATGATGTTATTATTTACTGTGTACTATACTATTATTTATCTTTATTACATTTCTGTGTAGACTTAAACATCTGCTGCGTGGAAACCATCAGCAAGTAGGTCAGCAGATTCCAATTGACTTTTGTGGCTTCAGTTTTATTCTAGATGTGTACTTAACAGAGCTCAGTACAGTAGCTATGGCCCATAATCCGTATGTTCATCTGTCCACGGTTTATAATAGTCAGGAGCGTCATAAGAGAAGCGGCTGATATGGATGGATATGTCTCTGGAGGTTCTCAGCACTGCAGATATGTGACTTGTGGAGACATGTGAAAGTAGTGATCATGGGGGTCAGGGTCGTGAGGTATACTTCATGTCACTTATCCCACTGAAGAACATGACAGTCAGCTTTTCCCCAGCTCGAAATGGCTGATAACAGGGAACAACAGAGTGCATCCTCTCACACAGAGACAGACCTGTGTCCTCATCTTGAACCCTTTCCCCGTGCCGTGCGTGTTTCGTGAATGGAGATTGTGCAATACTTTATTTATTATCATAACTGGATGTAATAAACTGCAATGTAATGTTATTAAAGATGATGGGAGAGGTAGTCCCGTGGAGTTGTGTTCTTATTTTCATAAATTTTCTGACCACTTGAAAGGGTTTTTCTGGTAACGACAGTGGGGGGAGTCAGAAGCCCACCGATCTAGCCTAGGGAGTGGCCATCAAATTTAAAGGTGACCCCCACTCTAGCAGCCTCCGCTCCTGTCTGGGTATGGCCCCGGGATCAGGCCTCCGCGCTTATACACTATAGCTGTACAGGGGGCAGAATCGCACAGGACGTGACGTGTGCAGGAGGTCTAACATACAATGAGATGTCTGAGTTATGTGATAAAATAAGAAAAGAGGTGACTTTCATAAACTCTGATGTGGCCATCAATGGCATACAATAGATAGTAATGATGGCTGCATTACTGGAGAGCACCAACTGCCATCATGCATAGTGCGGAGACACAGAGGACCAACACCAGGTGTCATGGTGTGGGGGCGTCATTAGCTACCATTGACATTGACCAGTCTTTGGTATATCCAAGACATCATGGGACCAGTCCTACTGCCTTTTCGGCTCAGTTAGGAGACGTGGTGTCCAACAAGATAATGTCCTAACATCCGTGCACACACTGCCCACACTACACAATGTGCTCCCCCGGCAGCCTGATCGCCAGATCTCTCCCCCATCAGGAATGTCCGGGACTGGATGGGGCGATGGATCTCCCATGCACATCTATCAGGTGAACTATGGTTTCAAGATGAAAGCACTTGGGGTACGACCACACGGCGTGGTCATGAGACAATTCGGCCTCAGCAGCCTCATATTTATTGAAGTCTTCATTGTTAATGGCTGCGCTGCACCTTCAACACCCTCTATACAGTGCAGTCTTCATTAGTTCAATAAGGGGGTTCACATAAGCCTGTTGAATTCCGTTATAGCATTCCATTATAACGCGTATAATGGAAAATAACGGAAACCAAAAGGAACGCTGTCTGTTTTAAATTGTCCTAATATAGTTGAATGGAGAATAAATAATGGAACCCGGAATTCCGTCTGATTTCTGTCCTGCGGGCACCTGAGGTCTAATTAGTTGTGCAGCTCTCGAACGCAGCTGGCCACACCCTGAACAGCTCACGACCACTCCGTGTGGTCATGCCCTTAGGACTCTTGCACACGACTGTTGTGTGCCTGTGGCTGTATTGCGGATGTGGACCCATTCACGGACATGCAGAATGGAAGCACGGATCGGAACCCCACAGAAGCACTACGGAGTGCTTCCATGGTGTTTCTGTCTGTGCCTCCGCACCGCAACAAAATCGAACTTGCTCTATTTTTTTGCGGTGCGGACGGATCACGGCCACCGCACGGATGTTGCCCGTGCATTGGGGACCGCAAATTGCGGTCCCTAATGCACGAAATAGACCCACAACAGCTGCGTGCAAGAGGCCTTATAATGGCATAACACAGGTACAGCGGTGTCCCGATCCGGAGTTGCAGGGGGAGGGTGCGAGGTGGCTGCCTCCACCCCTCCCAAGTTGTGTGCCCACGTCCTTGCCGGGGTTCCAGTCTCCTCTGCCCCGGTCTGCTCCGCTTCAGTCCCTTTCGCTGGTATTGTTGTGGCGGCGGGGAGTGGAGGCGCAGTGGGAGTGGTCAGGGGTGGAGGGGGTGGGGCTTTGGATATCCACAAAGGAGCTCAGAGCAGTGTGTCTGTAGGCAGAGAGGGAGGGGGCGGTCCTGATGCTAGTGTGGTGCGCACCGCCCCTCCCTCCTGCACTGTCCATCAAGTGGATAAGGCCGGCGTGGCTGGGACCAGTGGTTCTACAGCCCGCCGGCCCGAAAAACCAGGAAAGACTGTAAAAGATGTGTCCAGCAAGGAAATGCTGGACAAAACGAATGAATAACGTGACCTCTGTCCCCTCTGGCCCAGCAGTGTGTGTGGGGGGAGGGGAGAGTGTGGTAGTGGCCACTGAAGAAGTGGTCACTTGTGTGAATACAGTTTATGTTAGTGGTGTTGCCCCGGGCCCTGATGGAGGGGTGAATGTTGGAGGTCGGCCGACCACTGTACAAGTGGCCGGTGCGCCTCATGTAGCCCCTTCAGAGGGGTCTGGAGTGGTACCTGCTGTAGATAGGTCTGGGGGGGGGGGGGGGGTGGGCCCGGTCCGGCTGCCCCTCCTGCGTCGGTTACGCCTGGCAGAAGTTATGCTGGTGTGGTCGCCAGCGCAGGGGGGGAGGGGTGGTCCCCATTGTCCTCCCCATTACCAATGTCTGGTGACGGTTACTTGCAGCGGCAACTTCTAGAGGCTCTTAGGAGAGGGGAGAATTCCATTACAGTAGGGGGGCAGCAGGTAGATCTATCCTTCTGGATAGACAGGCATGGCCTGCATGCTTTCCGAGAGAAAGGCGGGGGCGAGACCACCTGGCCCTCACCTACAACCGGCCCCGGGTCAACCAGACGGAATGTTGTCTGTCTGAAATGGAGAGGCAATGAGGCGTGCCCTACCAGCAAGAGGGTGGCAGAGCTTCTCTTTCAGATGGGCATCAGGGCATGTGACATCTTTGCCCTGATACATCCGTATGGCACGGGAGTTTGATGTCAGTTTTGCCCGGCCAGAGGGTCTTGAACTTTTCTGGTCTGGGTACGAACTGGCAAAAGACCAGCCGGACTGGCAGGGTTTTTTTGTGCAAGCGATAACCCGCCAGAATGAGGTCAAGAAAGTGACCGTTCTGACCCGTAATGAGTCACTTTCTTGTGTTGACATCTTGACCTGGTTGAGCAGGTACGGGGACGTCCAGGGTCTTTCTAGCAAGAACCTGGATGAGTTTGGCATCTTGTCGGGTGCCTGGACGTTTCAGATTAAGTTGAAACATTCAGGGGGGTCGGTTTCCCACATACCGTCATCTGCTTTCCTTGGTCGGGATAGGATCATGGTGTTCTACAGGGGGCAGCCTAAGCTGTGTTACAAGTGCGGCAGCCCTTCGCACTTCAGCGCCAGCTGCCGAGTGCAGAGGTGCGCGTTGTGCGGGGGTGAAGGCCATCTAGCTGCATCTTGTGGGCAGATTAGATGCAACCTGTGTGGTGAGCTAGGGCACCCGTTCAATCGTTGCCCTCGCTCTGTCGCCAAAATGGCTCGTGCACGCGCGGAGGCGAGCCGGGAGGCCCCCACTGCCGAGGTGAGTGCTGGCGAAGGCGACAGGGCAGTGGGGTCAATGAAGAGAAAAGACAGCCCGTCCCAGCAGAGACGGAGGGAGAGGCGTCAAATGGAGAGGGGGCAGGTGGAACCCTGTCCTGGGGTGATGCCTGTGCCCTCCCAAGAGAATGCCTCTCCTAGAGCAGAGACCCTGGGGAATATCGAGGTGAATGAGGAACTCAGGAGACTAGACCGTTCCGAGGTGACTCTGTCCTCTTGCTACGAGAGTGCAACAGAGGAGAGTGAGACAGAGTCTAAAAGAACAAGAAGGAAACGTCTGACCAAAAAAAGATCTAGCCCGACTAGAGTGCCTGTGGAAGGCAAAGCCAGCTCCCCCCTGGACCTCTCTAATCGTGACTCTCTTCCCCTGGATCTTTCCAACCGGTACCCCACCTTGGATGAGATCTCCGCCTCCTCTTCTTCCGGAGAGGAGGTTGAAGGTGGGGAGCCGGAGGGGCAAGAAAAGGAGCCTCTAGAAGGGCCCGCGCCTCCCCCCGGTGAGGATGCAAGGTCCTCGGGAGGTGGGGCGGGTCCAGACACTGGGAATGGGAATGACAAGGGTGGTGCGAAGGGGGAGGCGGTGGTGACTAATGAGATGGACACCACTGTCTCTCTCAAAAGAGATCGTGCCACCTTAGGGGGTAGCCCTAAGAGGGGTAAGAAGAAGAACAAGAAGGGGAAGGGAAGGAAGAAGGCCGTCTAACTTAATCACTCTATATGGCGGCACTCTCTCCGTTGACGCTGGCGATCATTAATGTCGCCAGTATTAAATCGGATGCGGCTAGGTTTGCAGCCTTTGATTTTCTCAGCCGGGTTGAAGCTGACATTTTATTTTTGCAAGAGACCAGGCTGCCAGATTTGGCGGCTGTGTATAAAGCAAAAAAGGAGTGGAGGTGTGGTCCATCATATTGTTCTCTTGTGGCTGAGCCGTATAGCGGAGTGGCGGTTCTTTTTACTGCAACAGTAGAAAGCTGACGAGTGATTGAGTTAGAAATGGGGAGGTGTTTGATTTTAGATGTCCTCATGAAGGGTCAAGAGCTTCGCCTGATAAACATCTATGGTCCCCAAACCAGGTGGGATCGGAAGCGTCTCTTTATGAGGATCAAACCTTTCCTTTTTACGAGTCGGCAGGTGGTCTTTGGCGGGGACTTTAATACAGTCACAAGGTCCCAAGACCGGAGAGGCGCCAGAAACCGGCTGGCTTATGATAGTGTATCCCTGAATAGCATAGCTAGCGAGGCTCGCCTGGTGGATGTCCACATTAGGCACGCCCCAGGCCACGGTGGTTTCACTTATTATAGAGGTAGTCAGATTAGGTCTAGAATAGACAGGTTTTATTTAAAGGAGGAGACTACTTTTTCACCTTTAGAGGTGGTAGAGGTGGAATTCTCTGATCACTGTCTAAGGGTCCATTCACACGTCCGTTTTTTCTTTCCTGATCTGTTCCGTTTTTTCAGGAACAGATCAGGACCAGATCTGGACCCATTCATTTTCAATGGGTCCTGGAAAAAATCGGACAGCACAATGTGTGCTGTCCGTTTCCGTTGTTCCGTTCCGCATGTCCGTTTAAATATAAAACATGTCCTATTCTTGTCCTGAAAAATCGGATCCTGGTACAATACAAAGTCAATGGATCCGCAAAAAACGGATGACATTCGGATGTCATTCCGTATGTCATCCGTTTTTTGCGGATTCCGTTCCTGGAAACACATAACAAATTTTATTTATTTTTTTTATTTTTATTTTTTCAATTTTTTTTCAAAGAAATCCAAACAACTTTATTTGATTATTGAAATGTATACATGTTTCCGTTTTTTGCGGATCCGCAAAAAACGGATGACATACGGAAACATTTTCAGGAACAACGGATCCGCAAAAAACGGACCGTTTTTCAGGATGAAAAAAAACAGGACGTGTGAATGGACCCTAATTATGTTCTCTTTGAATGTTGCAGAATCCCCCCAAATGGGAAGAGGCTATTGGAAGCTAAATTCGGCCCTCCTGGAGGAAGCAGAGGTGAGACAATCCTTTAAGGACTTCCTTCAGAGTCAGGTAGAGTTGCTGGATCTTTGTGACACTAAGTCTGAGTGGTGGGAGATATTCAAAGATCGGGTGTAATGACCGGCGTCACGCACAGGGAGGGAAAAGGGAAAGCCCTGCCCAAGGGAGAGGGAAAGGTGGTGACCCCTGACTCACCTTGCGGCTTGCACCTGACTGCCCTGACGTCCCTAGACGGGTTCCTCACCCGTGCGGCAATCACGTGCCTAAACCCTGGCTTTCCCTAAAATGAGCCCTAGATAGTGAACGGGCCGGTGGGATCGCTAGTCCGCACCACTGACACTAAGAGGGAAACACCAGGGAGAGGACAGACAATACAGACAAACACATAAACCCAGGTGGGCGACCACAGCAGACCACAAAGGTCCAACAGGGATCCGGAGGGAAACGTTCTGGACCAACAACCAGAGAACGCAGCAACACAGCTCCAGTGGGTCAGTATAGAAGTACAGGCAGGAAGCTCTATATCTGGCAACCAGAGAAGTGTGAGAGGGGAATATAAGGAGGTTGGGAGTGCTGGACAAGGAACAGCTGAGGAGAAGGAGCTACGGATCCCTGAGTGAGCCAAAAAGGGTTGCAAAGCAAACCCAGAAAGCTACCATAAGGAAACAGCCCTATCTTACATAGAGCGCGCAGCCAACCGCTGCGACTTCCTGACCCCGGGTATAACGGAGTCAGGCGTGGGTCTTGACACCCTCGTGACAGTACCCCCCTCTCTAGGAGGGGCCTCCGGACACTCAGGACCAGGTCTTTCAGGATGAGAGGCATGAAAAGCCCGAACTAGCCTGTCGGCGTTTACCTCCGACGCAGGAACCCACATTCTTTCCTCGGGACCGTAACCTCTCCAATGCACCAGATATTGAAGAGAGCGGCGGACCCGACGAGAATTAACAATTTTGGATATCTGAAACTCTAGATTACCATCCACAACAACAGGAGGGGGTGGCAGCGGTGACGGTTCTAGAGGTGGAACATATTTTTTGAGTAACGACTTATGAAAGACGTTATGGATTTTAAAAGTCTGAGGTAGCTCCAGGCGAAAAGCCACGGGGTTGATGATGGCTACAATTTTGTAAGGGCCAATGAACCTAGGACCCAGTTTCCAAGAGGGAACCTTTAATTTAATATTCCTAGTAGACAACCACACATAGTCATTCACTCCTAGGTCCAGACCTGACGACCGTCTCTTATCAGCCATGCATTTGTATTTACCTCCCATATTTTTCAAGTTAGCTTGCACCTTCTGCCATACCGATGAAAGATGACAAAAACCGTTCCTCTTCGGGAACCCCAGAAGACCCCCCCTCTTTGAAAGTACAGAATTGAGGATGAAAACCATATGCACCAAGAAATGGTGACTTGCCAGTGGATTCCTGACGACGAATATTTATGGCAAACTCAGCTAACGGTAAATATGATGACCACAACTCTTGGTTTTCAGACACAAAACATCTTAGATATGTCTCAAGGTTTTGGTTGGTACGCTCAGTCTGTCCATTCGACTGAGAATGGAAAGCTGAGGAAAACGACAAGTGTACCCCCAAACGGGAAAAAAAGGTTTCCAAAATTTAGAAATAAACTGGGTACCCCGATCCGAAACAACATCGGAAGGGACCCCGTGAAGCTTCACGATTTCACTGATGAATACCTGAGCAAGAGTCTTAGCATTAGGTAGTGCGGGTAACGCAATGAAGTGTACCATTTTGCTAAACCTGTCCACAACTACCAAAATGACTGTTTTACCCGCAGACAAAGGTAAGACAGTGATAAAATCCATTGACAGATGTGTCCATGGTCTATTGGGAATGACGAGTGGTAATAGAGACCCTGCAGGACGTGTATGCAAAACTTTTGCGCGCGCACAGGTAGAACAAGAAGACACAAAATCCAATACATCCTGACGCAACCTTGGCCACCAAAAACGACGAGACAATAGCTCCAAGGTTGCTTTACTACCCGGGTGCCCAGCAAGTGCCGAATTATGATGTTCCTTTAATATTTCGAAACGCAGGTTCAACGGTACAAACAATTTCTCTGAGGGGCAAGAGACCGGGGCGTCCCCCTGGGCCTCTAACACCTTCCCCTCCAGAGCAGAGTGTACCGCAGAGACAACCACTCCTCTTTGTAGAATGGGTACCGGATCACTCACATTCCCTCCAGGGAAACAACGAGATAGTGCATCAGCCTTGGTATTTTTTGCCCCAGGACGATCGGTAATAACAAAGTTAAACCTGGTAAAAAATAGCGACCACCTAGCCTGTCTAGGAGTGAGACGCTTAGCTGATTCGAGGTACAGAAGATTTTTGTGGTCCGTAATCACAGTGACGGGGTGGACTGCCCCCTCTAAAAAGTGACGCCATTCTTCAAACGCTAGTTTAATAGCTAATAGTTCCCTATTGCCAATATCGTAGTTCTTTTCTGCTGCAGATAGTTTTTTAGAAAAGAAAGCACAAGGACGCTATTTGCCAGGAGACGGACCCTGAGACAGTACAGCCCCCACTCCCACCTCTGACGCATCGACTTCAACAATAAAAGGCTGAGAGACATCAGGTTGGACTAGTACAGGTGCCGAGGTAAACCTCTCTTTTAGAGAGGAAAAAGCAACTTTAGCGGCGTCAGACCATTTAGAAAAATCAGTCCCCTTCCTAGTCATGTCAGTAAGGGGTTTTACAATAACTGAATAATTTTTTATGAATTTCCTATAGAAATTCGCGAAGCCCAAGAACCGTTGTAGTGCTTTGAGGTTCTCAGGAAGATCCCAATCTAAAATTGCCTGGACCTTCCTAGGATCCATACGGAAACCTGACGCAGATAAAAAATAACCCAGGAATTGTATCTCCTGAACGGCGAAGACACATTTTTCAATCTTAGCATATAATTCATTCGTCCGTAGGACCTGCAGTACTTGTCTGACATGCGCCTCATGTGTTCTCAGATCAGACGAATAAATTAAAATATCATCTAGGTATATAACCACAAACCTGCCGATTAGATGACTAAAAATGTCATTAACGAAATGTTGAAAGACGGCAGGAGCATTGGTCAGACCGAAAGGCATAACTAGATTTTCATAATGCCCCTCAGGGGTGTTAAAAGCTGTCTTCCACTCATCCCCCTCCTTGATACGAATCAGATTGTAGGCCCCCCTAAGATCAAGTTTGGAGAACCACCTAGCACCCGTAAATCTGGTTAAACAGGTCAGGAATGAGAGGAAGAGGGTATGGGTCTCGGATGGTTATCCGATTTAATTCGCGAAAATCTAGGCAAGGACGCAGACCCCCATCTTTCTTTTTAACGAAGAAAAACCCTGCAGCCACGGGTGAAGAAGAGGGTCTGATGTGTCCCTTAGCCAAACTCTCGGAGATATAATCTTTCATGGCTTGTCTCTCTGGACCCGAAAGATTATATAACCTGGTCTTGGGTAATTTTGCGCCGGGAATAAGGTTAACCGGGCAATCATAAGGACGTGAGGTGGTAACTTCTGACAACCCTTTTCCGAAAAAATGTCCTCAAAATCCGAAATAAATGTAGGTAGGGTAGTTATGGAGGCAACTAAGCAATTGCTATTTAAGCAATTTTCTCTGCAATGCTCACTCCATTCGGATATCACCCTGGCCTGCCAATCCACCACTGGATTGTGCGCTACCAACCAGGGAAGACCCAGCACTACCGGAGTGGGAAGCCCCTCCAGAACATAACATGAAAGCATCTCGTTATGGTGGTCCCCTACCCGAAGGTGTAAATTATGAACAATGTGGGTGAGGTTTCTCTGAGACAGAGGAGCAGAATCAATAGCGAATATGGGAATAGGTCTCTGTAGTGTACAGAGAGACAAACCCATAGTGCGGGCAAAATGGGCATCTATCAAATTTACCCCTGCTCCACTGTCTAGAAAGAAAGAAATAGTCTCCGTCTTAACACCAAAAACAATAACCGCTGGCAACACAAATTGCGATGTACGTATGGAGCAGGGGCGTAGCTAGAAATGACTGGGCCCCATAGCAAAAATATTTTATGGGCCCCCCTCCCTGATCTCCCACCCCGACATACCTCTCAGACCCCCACCCCTTCCAGAGCTCCCACCCAAACACCCTTCCAGGACCTCCCACCCCAACATCCCAACATCCCCACACCCCTCCTAGACCTCCCACCCCCACCCTGAATCTCCCACCACCAGTCTCCAGATATAATGGTCCAGACATCAAGTGTCCTGCTCCCCCCTCCTGCCTATATAATGGTCCAGACCTCCAGGTTCATGCTTCCCCCTACTCACCATATATTATGGTCCAGACCTCCAGGATCCTGCTTCCCCCTACTCCCCATATATAATGGTTCAGACCTCCAGGATCCTGCTTCCCCCTACTCCCAATATATAATGGTCCAGACCTCCAGTGTCCTGTTCCCCCCTATATAATGGTCCAGACCTCCAGGGTCCTGCTCCCCCCTTCTTAAATATAATGGTCCAGACCTCCAGGGTCCTGATCCCCCCTTCTCCTTAAATATAATGGTCCAGACCTCCAGGGTCCCACTCCCCCCCTCCTCCCCAGATATAATGGTCCAGACCTCCAGTGTCCTGTTCCCCCCTATATAATGCTCCAGACCAGACCAGACCTCCAGGGTCCTGCTCCCCCCTTCTCCTTAAATGTACTGGTCCAGACCTCCAGGGTCCTGCTTCCCACTTCTCCTTAAATGTACTGGTCCAGACCTCCAGGGTGCAGCTCCCTCCTCCTCCCCAGATATAATGGTCCAGGACTCTTTTTACCAGTCCCAGAGTCAGCCAGCCCTCCCCTCACAGCCACTTGAACGTCTGCGCGCCCACACTCCAGCAGCGCTGCCAGGCCCAGCAGCACGCAGCTTTGCTGTATGCTCCGCATCCTCCACCTCCAGCCAGTTTGACTGCCGCCCAGACTGGGAGCGGGACCACTCCATCTCCTCATTGCAGGTATGCCTCTCTGCCTCCGGCCGGCGCTCCTATGCTGTAGCGCTGGCCAATCGCAGCGCTCAGCTCATAGCCTGGCTGTGAGCTGAGTGCTGCGATTGGCCAGCGCTACAGCATAGGAGAAAGAGACCGCGGCAGGTTCCCCTGGGTGGAGCCTAAGTTCCCCCGGGTGGAGCCTAAGTAGGAATATACCGGAGGCTATAACCGGAGAACGGAGCGGCGCCCGGGGATAACAGTAAGTGCAGGGGGATCCCTGGGCGCCGCTCTACATGTCGGTATAGTCAGTTTACATACTTTTTCCTGGTGAAAGGTCCTCTTTAACCCTTTCGGATAACCCAGAGCAGAACTGACTCCTGAGAGCCGGGTCGTTCCATTGGGTATCCGTAGCCCACCTACGGAAGTCAGAGCAATACTCCTCTACCGGCCGCTCTCCTTGTAGGAGTCTCCGTAATCTTGATTCAGCCAGTGCGACTCGGTCAGGGTCGTCATATATGAGACCCAAGGCCCCGAAAAACTCATCCACTGACCGGAGAGCCTGGGAAACAGTGGGTAAAGAGAACGCCCAGGACTGCGGGTACCCCTGCAGCAGGGAAATAACAACCCCCACCCGCTGTTCTTCATTACCAGAGGAGTAAGGGCGCAGTTTAAAATATAATTTACAGGCCTCACGGAATGTCAAAAACTTGTCCCTTCCCCCAGAAAATCTGTCATGACCTTGGGTTCCGCAACAACCTGGTTACCAGTTTCCCTAATAGCCCTAGATAGTGAACGGGCCGGTGGGATCGCTAGTCCGCACCACTGACACTAAGAGGGAAACACCAGGGAGAGGACAGACAATACAGACAAACACATAAACCCAGGTGGGCGACCACAGCAGACCACAAAGGTCCAACAGGGATCCGGAGGGAAACGTTCTGGACCAACAACCAGAGAACGCAGCAACACAGCTCCAGTGGGTCAGTATAGAAGTCCAGGCAGGAAGCTCTATATCTGGCAACCAGATATATCTAAGGGTAAAGATCCGAGCCGTATTGAGAATTGGCGTCCCATAGCGCTTCTCAATACGGACAGAAAGATCCTGGCCAAGATACTGTTTAAACGGTTGGTGCAGTTTGCGCCCCGGCTCCTTTCGGAGACCCAACATTGCTCAGTTCCAGGCCGAAGCACGTTTAGTGCTGTGCTCGGTGTCCGAGAGGCAGTGGAGCAGAGTAGGGCGGGTAACTGGAAGGGGTACATGCTGGCTTTAGATCAGGCTTTTGATCGGGTTGACCACGAGTACCTCTGGGCAGTCCTTCTGAAATATGGCCTGCCGGGGGGGTTTGTCGATTGGTTAAAGATCTTGTATGCAGGGGCAGAGAGTTTCCCTCTGGTGAACGGTTGGTCTGGCAGCCCTTTTGAGGTCGGGTCTGGAGTCCGCCAGGGTTGTCCATTGAGCCCGCTCTTATACGTGTTTGCAATTGATCCTTTTATTAGGAGGATTGATCGAGGACCGTTGGCGGGAGTCAGGATGAGTCTGGAGGAGCCGGAAGCCACTCTGAGGGTGGTGGCGTATGCCGATGACGTCACTGTTTTCGTGTCCTCGGGAGGGGAGGGGGAATACGTGATGTCGGAGGTAGAACGCTACTCGGAAGTTTCCGGGTCCGTGATTAACCGGGATAAGTGTGAGAGTCTCTGGCTGGGAGGGGGTGATCCATCTTTCGGTCTCCCGGACACCCTCCCAGAGCCCCAGTCGTCAGCCAAAGTCCTAGGCGTTCAATTCGGCCATGGGGATTATCCCACCCAAAATTGGGACAGCAGGCTCACGATCGCCGCTCAGAAGGTTGACCAGTGGAAGGGTTGGTCTTTGACCCTCAGGGAAAGGGTGAACCTGATCAAGACTTACCTTCTCCCTTTGCTTATCTATTTGGCCAGTGTATGTGTCTTGCCAGAACCTCTCTGGACTCGGGTTTACAGTCTGTTCTTTCAACTGTTATGGGGGAATAGGCTGAACCTAGTCAAGAGAGAGGTGACATACCGTACGAGGAGATTAGGGGGGTTGGGTATGGTCAACCCAGTGGTGTTCCTCGTGAACACCTTTGTTAAGATCAACCTGGCAAACCTCTGGAAAGAGAGGGCTCCTCCGTGGGTAGTCTCTTGCAGGAGTTGGTTTCGGCCTTTCTTCCAGGAGTGGGAGACAGGAGGGCAAGTGAAGGATTTGCGTACACCTCACGGATATCTTCCGGCTTATGTCACCCCGATTCTGAAGAAGGTGATCCGCCGGTGGGGTTTGGGAGTGAGGGAAATCAAGACCCAGTCAAGGAGATCCCTTGACGAGAGGGTCTTGTTGACCCACTTCCGAAAGCCCCTGGCCCTTAAGGATTGCCCAAGCCGGGATCTAGACAGGGGTTTACAGTTGTTAAATTCGGCAAGGATCCCCTTGAAGTTTTGGGACTTGGCTTGGCGCTGCCTTCACGGGAAGCTGTATGTAAGGGGCAACTTGAGGTATAGGAACTCTGATGAAAGGGGTTGTCCCCGGGAGGAGTGTGGCGACATACTGGAAAGTATGGAGCACTTCCTGCTTCAGTGTCCCTTTAATACAGAGGTATACAAACGGGTGGGCGCATCCATTGGCTGGCCTAGGCTAGCCAACCTCTCCTATGCGGAATGGGCTTATGGAGCATTCAAAGGTTTGGGAAGAAGGGACCCATGCACAGCTTTTGTAGTTAGCATAGTGGTCAGGTACTTCACATGGAACGCACAGTGTTTATTTTCAACCCAGCAGAAAGTCCTCCCTGTGGAAGAGGTGTGTAGGAACATTCTAGGTGACCTGGCGAAGGTTCGCTCTCTTGAGTGCGAGAAGGTGGGTACGGATGGGGTCTCTTACCTCTGGAGAGGCTTCACCTTTGATGTACCTTAGCCTCAGTAGCACTTTTCCTGGTGTTGGGCTGAGGCTTTCACATTAGGTTTTTGTTTTGTATTTAAGATGAGTTTTTGAAGAAAGGTTTGCAAATGACTGAACTTGGGCCTTCGGGTGGATTTTAATATTGGTTTGTATAGATAGATATGGTTGTTATAAGATGTATATATTGTATGATAGGGTAAGTGGGGTGTAGTTAGGTTGGGTGGGATGGGGTGGGGGGGGGGTTCATATTTATTTATTTTCGTGTGGGGAGGCCTGCATTCAACCCTGGACTATGCGGACATAGGAGGACATGAGGCGAGGGGCTGGGTGTGGGTGGTGGAGGAAGGGCTGGCCTCATGGAGGGACAAGAGGCGGAGGTTGGCCCTGGGTGAAGGTGATGGGATAGATAGATTGGTAGGGTTAGTATAGGTTTGTTTTTGTTTTTCTCATATGTGTGTGTTTTTTTTAAATTTTTTTTTATATTTTTAGTATGATTATTTATTGTGACAAGTTGGCTTTTTTTCTGTTAGAAACAATTTGTATAAATTTGTATATAGTCAGGGTTCAGCCGGATCGGATGTTTACGTTAGGCTAGGTTTCATTTTCTCTTTTTAGTAGGTATGAATGAGATAGTATGCATGGAGCTGGGCCAGTAGGGTAAGTGTATATACTTGTTTTATATATTGTTTGGAAATTTTATGGCAAATTTTTTGTATTTTTGTATAAAATTAAAAAGAGTTCCTCAGTATCTGCTCTTATTCTGTATATATGGACACTGCACAGTACCACTTCTCCTCTCCTGTATACTGGGTGTAATCCTCAGTATCTGCTCTTATCCTGTATATATGGACACTGCACAGTACCACTTCTCCTGTCCTGTATACTGGGTGTAATCCTCAGTATCTGCTCTTATCCTGTATATATGGACACTGCACAGTACCACTTCTCCTGTCCTGTATACTGGGTGTAATCCTCAGTATCTGCCCTTATTCTGTATATATGGACACTGCACAGTACCACTTCTCCTGTCCTGTATACTGGGTGTATATATGAACACTGCACAGTACCACTTCTCCTGTCCTGTATACTGGGTGTAATCCTCAGTATCTGCCCTTATTCTGTATATACGGACACTGCACAGTACCACTTCTCCTGTCCTGTATACTGGGTGTAATCCTCAGTATCTGCTCTTATTCTGTATATATGGACACTGCACAGTACCACTTCTCCTGTCCTGTATGTTTGCTGTCAGGCTGTGTGTGACACACTTACCCATATATAGATTTATAACATTATTATTATTATTGTGTGCACATTCCCGGCTGGATGTCTGAGATGTGATGTCACCTGACAGATGAGGTATAATCACTCTGCATATAATGGGACGCTTAATGTTGTTGTCTGTGCTGCTCGGCCAGATACAGAACTCTCCCTGGACCCTGAGTCACCCCATAAATGGCTGAATCACATGTGATTGTATTGATCCCCAGGTCCTGAGTGCAGGGACACATCACAGGGAGAGGTCGCGTAGTAATACTGCATATATGATTATTTCACACGTGTCACAGTAGCTGAAGGCACGTTCCCAAAAAATATCGGAATATTTACAGCAGCACAGATTGTTTATTGATGACACCAGGTCAAAGCAGCGCAGATCTCCTCACCCACATATGTCCGGATGCCTGTCATATATCGCATTTACAATGTGGGTCACGGGAAGGGTTAATGATGTGTTACTGACAATACGTCACCCAAGAGGGATGCAGGAGGAATGCTGAGGCGAAGAAATTAGATCCCATAATCCCTTACTCTGCAGTTCTTTACTACCTGGCACATGCAACTCCACTCATCCTGAGCCTCCTGGTTCATGAAGAAAATGCTAAATTGACAGTGAAGACTGACACTAAGAAATAGTCAAGAAGATCTCTACTGAATGCAGATTCGCGCGTCTTCGCTGTGTGTGGAAAGCTTCTGGACGCAGTAATGGAAGCTGGGATCCGCTAGGTTTTTCTATACAATGATTTAAAGACTATGATTCTGTGATTCTGAATACGATGACAGAACTGGAGTCTGAAGGGCAGGTCCATAAAAATGGTGGGGAGGGGATGAGAACAGAACAAGCTGAGGCCGGTATCTGGGCGGGGTTCTTTAACCTGTAGACTTATCTGAGCCTCCTAATCTCCCCAGATGCGGCTCAGTTTTATGGCAGATTTAGGTGTTAGCGCTCGGGATAGAGGAGGATGTAAAGACTGCCACAAATCTTATGATGGAGGGCGGCAGGCGGACCCGTGTTTCATAAAAAGACGCATAGTTTAGTCTGGGTGTCATTTATAGCTGTGGGGTAGGGGAAGGCGATGGCACGAGAGAGAAAACAATGGAGGGTGGCAAATAAAATCCAACTCAGCTGCCCCAAACCGCCTGATGGCGCCAACAGATATAAAATTGTCACTCCAGCCCTAGTGCAAGTAGAGGGTCTCCGATCAGCCATGACAGTGTGAGGAGACCCCTCACTCCGATGCTGGTCCCAGAGACCCCTCACCCCAGTGCTGGTCCCAGTGCATATGTTGAAATACTGATTAGGTAGCAGAAAATGACCACAAGGGGATAAGGGATGCAAATGAGCTCTTAGCAAGCTCTGCCTCAAATGCTACTCGATGTGAGGCAGTCATCCTATAAGTCAATGTTCGACACTTTAAATAAGCCTTGAGACATGACTTGGATGATAAACAAGCCAGTATCTCATCTGCAGACAGCTGTTTCAGGGTGATTTCCCCTCATCAGTGCAGAGCAGTTATTATTGGGTGAGAGGCCTAGGTCAGGATTTGGGGGTTACTATTCTCTCGTTGGGGAGAGCACCTTAATCGGCATGAGGAGACTTATAGGCCATACATGCTCCTCTGGATTTCTGGGAAGAAAGGGATGCAAATGAGCTCTTAGCAAGCTCCGCCTCTTATGCCACCAGATGTGAGGAAGCTATCCTACAAGTCAATGTACGACCCTTTAAATAGGCCTTGAGACATGACTTGGATAATAAATAAGCCAGCACCTCGGGGTGACTGCCCCTCATCAGTGCAGAGAGTACTGGCTTAACTGGATGAGAGGCCTAGGTGAGGATTTCAGGGATACTATCTCTCCTTACAGAGAGAGCCTTAATCAGTATGAGGAGACTTGTAGGTCATACATGCTCCCTGAAACAGCTGTCTGCAGATGAGATGCTGACTTATTTATTATCCAAGTCATGTCTCAAGGCCTATTTAAAGGGTCAAACATTGACATCTTGTGACATTAAAGGAAGATCTTGCCAAGAGCTCATTTGCATCCACTTCTTCACAGTATTCCAGAGGATCACGTATGGCCTATAACTCTCCTCATACTGATTAAGGAGCTCTTTGTAAGGAGAGATAGTACCCCACAAGGGGATATTCATAATAGGGATCGACCGATTATCGGAAGTACCGATATTATCGGCCAATATTAAGGATTTTGAACATTATTGGTATCGGTATCTAACCTTGCCGATATGCCGATAATGCGTATAAAGCGAATACTAGTGAGCGCTTATGGAAGCACTCACTAGTATGCATCGGGTGCCGGAAGCAGGGAAGAAGCGCAGCAAGCGCTTCCGATACTCACCCTCCCTGGTCTTCTTTGATGGGGCCCGCGCTGCACAGTCCTGACCCCGTACAGAGTCAGGACGTAGTGCGCGCACTATGACCTGACGCTGCCCGTTGTCAGGTGACAGTGCACCGCGGGCAGGAGAAGGCAGGGGAGTCAGACTCCGGACCCGGAGATTAAGAGCCGCGGCGCAGGAGAGGTGAGTAGTTTTTATTTTATTCATCTGAAGTCTGATAAGGGTTAAAGTCTGATCTGAGGTCTAATAGGGGTTAAATAAAGTCTGACCTGAGGTCTGATAGGGGTTAAATAAAGTCTGATCTGAGGTCTGATAGGGGTTAAATAGAGTCTGATCTGAGGTCTGATAGGGGTTAAATAGAGTCTGATCCGAGGTCTAATAGGGGTTAATAAAGGGGGGAGAAGGGGGGATGGTGTGGAAATTGGCATTTGGCACTAGTATATTATAAATGTAAATTATAAATTGACTACAAACTAAGGGCTTTATTAATTTATAATTTACCGTACATTTATAATATATATAATACTAGAGCCAAATGCACATTTCCACCATCTCAGTGACTACCAACTAATATAATATATATTATGAGATATAAAATATCGTTATAAATCATCGGCTATCGGCCTGAAAGGTCACAGATTATCGGTATCGGCTCTAAAAAATCTATATCGGTCGATCCCTAATTCACAAGCAGCGGATTTTTAAGACTGAAAATCAGCTCCAATTTCTGTGAATCTGCCAGGTGTGAATTCAGCACAAGATGGAGCAAGAAACGGAGGCGACATAAAGACGCAAAGTGCTTCTGGGAATTTATACGGATGACCTTTCCTCCGGATCGATGGGGACCAGCGCCGACCAGTTGTTAGAAGAGGCCTGCACTTTGTGAGCGCCCGCGGCCTCTTCCTGGGCCATATGACGTCACTGCACATCGGTCACATGGCCTAGCTGCAGCTCAGCCCCATTCAAGTCAATCGGTCTGACCTGTGCTTGGAAAGCTTTCGGGGGCCCACAGCCTTAAACAGGTGCAGGGCAGGAGACTTCGACGCCCGCCAATTCCAAAATCAAGGCAGTAAAGCTCTGAGGCTTCTGTCACGGACAAGTCCTTGTCATATGGTGGCAGTAAAATCAATGGGGACATTGCTGCAGAGTGTATGGACCGAGGTGATATCAGCCACCGCGACTACCTGGGACTGCGTCACACGTCAGAAGACACACTAAGGTGAGAGCGAGGAACGCGGCCTGGAAAATATCCTCTACATTATCAGACAATAATAATTCTCAAAAATACAGAATACGTAAAATAAATTAATCTATTAAATACCAATAAATTAATGATATGTCATCTTGCAGGGGTCACATGACCTGGGCGATGATCATGACCGCTGGTCACTAGTCTCCTCCTGTGATCTACACTCTCCGATGTCAACCAGTCCGGCAGTGATCTGGTCTCTGTGCCAAAGGACCTCAGCCAACCCGTTCAGCACCGGAGCAGCATCCGCCAGTTCTGCCCCTCCGTCCAGGCTGCGACCATCGCTGAGCCGTGGACCATTGACGCTCCTCACCCGCATGACTGGCAGCTGCCACGTCTGCTGGAAGTCCCTGATGTCCTGCTCTGTGACGTCTGTGTGCATGAACTGGTCCAATCTGGTGGTGGGTTAAGGAATGAACTGGATCGATGCACTCCGGATAGGTCCCTAAAGGGGAAGCAATAAATATACACACCCACGGGCGAGAATGAATTATGTCTGTGCCCGCACCCGATTCTGTGCAAGGATACTTGGTGCCAATCACCACGCGTGCCGCGTTCTCTTCTTGGCTCATGGTCCGGGATATCAGGGCTGGTACATCCTCGAATGAGGAGCGATCAGTGAAGGAGAAGAGGAAGAGGATGGCATCGGCTTTTTCCTTACAGGCCTGTGGAGGCAGAATTCACATCATCCAAATGCCAGCGCAGGAGCAGAACCCAATCATCTCCTAATCAGTCATTTCCAAAGACTCAATCCAGCATGGACGGTACCTACAGGCAAAACGTGATCAAACTTCTTTAGCGCCGACTCCCCACAATCCCAGAACTGGAAGGCGAAGATGATGGGGCGGGCACTGTCCCTGGGGCGCACCGGCCAAAACAGGCAGGACGTCTGGATTCCTGAGTGGAGAGAAAATAACTGACAGTTTACAATCATCCTGTCCTCCCCACCACAATGCACTGATACATAGCAACCAGGTGAACGAGCTATGCTGTAGTATAAAGCATGGTGGCAGTAGCCTAAGCCTCTGGTGAGTCAGGGGAGGAGACTGATATCACTCTCCAAAGGACACCAGCTGAACTGGAGTCACCAAGTACTGATAAAGACGGAGACTCTCCTATCTGACGGGGGGTCTATAATGCAGCATTATCAGTCACCTTCTGCATCCTCTGGACCTCACCTGTGGTTTCATGGTGCATGGTGGGAACCTCCAAGCCGCACAGTTTAGCAATAAGGGACGTCTTTCCTACACCGCTTTTCCCACAGACAAAGACTTTGTAGCTGGCAAGATCTGCGGGAAGCTGTGGGGGGAGAGACGGCCTCTCGAGCAGCCCTGTGGGGGATACGGGACAGTACAGCAAAATGAGGGTCACTAAATGCAGCCATAATATAATATATGAGAGATGTAATATCAGATGGACCAGCAGAGGGCAGTGTGGCTATGACAATAGAAGAATGCTGTGTCATCAGATACTTCAGTAGAGGGCAGTGCGGATATGACAATAGACAAGTGATGTAATAACAGATGGAAGACCAGCAGAGGGCAGTGTGGATAGAATAGACAAACTCTGTAAGGGCTCTTTCACACTTGCGTTGTCCGGATCCGTCGTGTACTCCATTTGCCGGAAGTGCCTGCCGGATCCGTAACACCGCAAGTGAACTGAAAGCATTTGAAGACGGATCCGTCTTCAAAATGCATTCAGTGTTACTATGGCAGCCAGGACGCTATTAAAGTCCTGGTTGCCATAGTAGGAGCGGGGGAGCGGTATACTTACAGTCCGTGCGGCTCCCGGGGCGCTCCAGAATGACGTCAGAGCGCCCCATGCGCATGGATGACGTGCCATGCGATCACGTCATCCATGCGCGTGGAGTGCCCTGACGTCACTCTGGAGCGCCCCGGGAGCCGCACGGATGGTAAGTATGCTGCACCCCCGCTCCCCACTACACTTTACCATGGCTGCTAGGACTTTAGCGTCCTGGCAGCCATGGTAACCATTCAGAAAAAGCTAAACGTCGGATCCGGCAATGCGCCGAAACAACGTTTAGCTTAAGGCCGGATCCGGATTAATGCCTTTCAATGGGCATTTATTCCGGATCCGGCCTTGCGGCAAGTGTTCAGGATTTTTGGCCGGAGCAAAAAGCGCAGCATGCTGTGGTATTTTCTCCGGCCAAAAAACGTTCCGGTCCGGAACTGAAGACATCCTGATGCATCCTGAACGGATTTCTCTCCATTCAGAATGCATTAGGATAAAACTGATCAGGATTCTTCCGACATAGAGCCCCGACGACGGAACTCTATGCCGGAAAAGAACAACGCAAGTGTGAAAGAGCCCTAATATCTATTGGACCAGCAGATGGCAGTATGGATATAATGAAAATAACAGACACAAGTTGTAATATTGGAGGGGCAGCGTAAATGTGCTAGACGGAACAGTGTGGTATAAAAAACGATGTGATATAAAAATACATAATAAAGATCATGAGGATAGCTATACTAGACCGAAGTTGTGATATCAGACAGACCAGAAGATGGCAGTGTACCTACACTAGACCGAAGTTGTGATATCAGACAGACCAGCAGATGGCAGTGTAGCTATACTAGACCGGAGATGTAGTATCACACGGACCAGCAGATGGCAGTGTGGCTATACTAGACCTGAGGTGTAATATCACACACGCACCAGCAGATGGCAGTGTGGCTACATTAGACCGGAGAGTAATGTCAGATAAACCAGCAAGAAGCCGGTGTTCTTGATTTACCGAACGTCCTCCTCTTCTTCTTGCGCAGGATGCAGGTGAGATAGTCCCGGCCGTCACTTGACTGCAGCCAGTCCGGTATAATCAGTGTCCCCGGTCTGGGGACAGGGACCGAATACATAGCCGATCGAACATCCGGAAAACGACTGCAACCAGGGAACTGTCGCAGCGTCCTGACGTCAAGGGTGCAGTGCACCAGATCACGTGATTGTGGAGAACCGTCCAGTTAATCATGTGACGCACAGGTGGTCATGGCCGCCACCCCGATTTATTAAGACGTCTTTGTGTTTAATACTGATGTGCGCGAGACCTGTATATAGTGTGTATGAGGTGCATGTATGTGACCTGTACATAGTGTGTATGAGGTGCATGTATGTGACCTGTATATAGTGTGTATGAGGTGCATGTATGTGACCTGTACATAGTGTATGAGGTGCATGTATGTGACCTGTACATAGTGTGTATGAGGTGCATGTATGTGACCTGTACATAGTGTATGAGGTGCATGTATGTGACCTGTATATAGTGTGTATGAGGTGCATGTATGTGACCTGTACATAGTGTATGAGGTGCATGTATGTGACCTGTATATAGTGTGTATGAGGTGCATGTATGTGACCTGTATATAGTGTGTATGAGGTGCATGTATGTGACCTGTATATAGTGTGTATGAGGTGCATGTATGTGACCTGTATATAGTGTGTATGAGGTGCATGTATGTGACCTGTATATAGTGTGTATGAGGTGCATGTATGTGACCTGTACATAGTGTATGAGGTGCATGTATGTGACCTGTACATAGTGTGTATGAGGTGCATGTATGTGACCTGTATATAGTGTGTATGAGGTGCATGTATGTGACCTGTACATAGTGTGTATGAGGTGCATGTATGTGACCTGTATATAGTGTGTATGAGGTGCATGTATGTGACCTGTACATAGTGTATGAGGTGCATGTATGTGACCTGTACATAGTGTGTATGAGGTGCATGTATGTGACCTGTACATAGTGTATGAGGTGCATGTATGTGACCTGTATATAGTGTGTATGAGGTGCATGTATGTGACCTGTGTGTATGAGGTGCATGTATGTGACCTGTATATAGTGTGTATGAGGTGCATGTATGTGACCTGTACATAGTGTCTATGAGGTACATGTATGTGACCTGTGTATAGTGTGTATGAGGTGCATGTATGTGACCTGTGTATAGTGTGTATGAGGTGCATGTATGTGACCTGTATATAGTGTATGAGGTGCATGTATGTGACCTGTACATAGTGTGTATGAGGTGCATGTATGTGACCTGTACATAGTGTATGAGGTGCATGTATGTGACCTGTATATAGTGTGTATGAGGTGCATGTATGTGACCTGTACATAGTGTATGAGGTGCATGTATGTGACCTGTATATAGTGTGTATGAGGTGCATGTATGTGACCTGTATATAGTGTGTATGAGGTGCATGTATGTGACCTGTACATAGTGTATGAGGTGCATGTATGTGACCTGTACATAGTGTGTATGAGGTGCATGTATGTGACCTGTACATAGTGTGTATGAGGTGCATGTTATGTGACCTGTACATAGTGTATGAGGTGCATGTATGTGACCTGTATATAGTGTGTATGAGGTGCATGTATGTGACCTGTGTGTATGAGGTGCATGTATGTGACCTGTATATAGTGTGTATGAGGTGCATGTATGTGACCTTTATATAGTGTGTATAAGGTGCATGTATGTGACCTGTGTATAGTGTGTATGAGGTGCATGTATGTGACCTGTACATAGTGTGTATAAGGTGCATGTATGTGACCTGTGTATAGTGTGTATGAGGTGCATGTATGTGACCTGTGTATAGTGTGTATGAGGTGCATGTATGTGACCTGTACATAGTGTATGAGGTGCATGTATGTGACCTGTGTGTATGAGGTGCATGTATGTGACCTGTATATAGTGTATGAGGTGCATGTATGTGACCTGTACATAGTGTCTATGAGGTGCATGTATGTGACCTGTATATAGTGTGTATGAGGTGCATGTATGTGACCTGTACATAGTGTATGAGGTGCATGTATGTGACCTGTACATAGTGTATGAGGTGCATGTATGTGACCTGTACATAGTGTATGAGGTGCATGTATGTGACCTGTATATAGTGTGTATGAGGTGCATGTATGTGACCTGTATATAGTGTGTATGAGGTGCATGTATGTGGCCTGTATATAGTGTGTATGAGGTGCATGTATGTGACCTGTACATAGTGTCTATGAGGTGCATGTATGTGACCTGTACATAGTGTATGAGGTGCATGTATGTGACCTGTACATAGTGTATGAGGTGCATGTATGTGACCTGTACATAGTGTATGAGGTGCATGTATGTGACCTGTACATAGTGTATGAGGTGCATGTATGTGACCTGTATATAGTGTGTATGAGGTGCATGTATGTGGCCTGTATATAGTGTGTATGAGGTGCATGTATGTGACCTGTACATAGTGTGTATGAGGTGCATGTATGTGACCTGTACATAGTGTGTATGAGGTGCATGTATGTGGCCTGTATATAGTGTATGAGGTGCATGTATGTGACCTGTACATAGTGTGTATGAGGTGCATGTATGTGACCTGTACATAGTGTGTATGAGGTGCATGTATGTGACCTGTACATAGTGTGTATGAGGTGCATGTATGTGACCTGTACATAGTGTGTATGAGGTGCATGTATGTGACCTGTACATAGTGTATGAGGTGCATGTATGTGACCTGTACATAGTGTGTATGAGGTGCATGTATGTGACCTGTACATAGTGTGTATGAGGTGCATGTACAGTACAGACCGAAAGTTTGGACACACCTTCTCATTCAAAGAGTTTTCTTTATTTTCATGACTATGAAAATTGTAGATTCACACTGAAGGCATCAAAACTATGAATTAACACATGTGGAATTATATACATAACAAAAAAGTGTGAAACTGAAAATATGTCATATTCTAGGTTCTTCAAAGTAGCCACCTTTTTGCTTTGATTACTGCTTTGCACACTCTTGGCATTCTCTTGATGAGCTTCAAGAGGTAGTCACCTGAAATGGTTTTCACTTCACAGGTGTGTCCTGTCAGGTTTAATAAGTGGGATTTCTTGCCTTATAAATGGGGTTGGGACCATCAGTTGCGTTGTGGAGAAGTCAGGTGGATACACAGCTGATAGTCCTACTGAATAGACTGCTAGAATAAGTATTATGGCAAGAAAAAAGCAGCTAAGAAAAGAAAAACGAGTGGCCATCATTACTTTAAGAAATGAAGGTCAGTCAGTCTGAAAAATTGGGAAAACTTTGAAAGTGTCCCCAAGTGCAGTCACAAAAACCATCAAGCGCTACAAAGAAACTGGCTCACATGCGGACCGCCCCAGGAAAGGAAGACCAAGAGTCACCTCTGCTGCGGAGGATAAGTTCATCCGAGTCACCAGCCTCAGAAATCGCAGGTTAACAGCAGCTCAGATTAGAGACCAGGTCAATGCCACACAGAGTTCTAGCAGCAGACACATCTCTAGAACAACTGTTAAGAGGAGACTGTGTGAATCAGGCCTTCATGGTAGAATATCTGCTAGGAAACCACTGCTAAGGACAGGCAACAAGCAGAAGAGACTTGTTTGGGCTAAAGAACACAAGGAATGGAGATTAGACCAGTGGAAATCTGTGCTTTGGTCTGATGAGTCCAAATTTTAGATCTTTGGTTCCAACCACCGTGTTTTTGTGCGACGCAGAAAAGGTGAACGGATGGACTCTACATGCCTGGTTCCCACCGTGAAGCATGGAGGAGGAGGTGTGATGGTGTGGGGGTGCTTTGCTGGTGACACTGTTGGGGATTTATTCAAAATTGAAGGCATACTGAACCAGCATGGCTACCACAGCATCTTGCAGCGGCATGCTATTCCATCCGGTTTGCGTGTAGTTGGACCATCATTTATTTTTCAACAGGACAATGACCCCAAACACACCTCCAGGCTGTGTAAGGGCTATTTGACCATGAAGGAGAGTGATGGGGTGCTGCGCCAGATGACCTGGCCTCCACAGTCACCGGACCAGAACCCAATCGAGATAATTTGGGGTGAGCTGGACCGCAGAGTGAAGGCAAAAAGGCCAATAAGTGCTAAGCATCTCTGGGAACTCCTTCAAGACTGTTGGAAGACCATTTCAGGTGACTGCCTCTTGAAGCTCATGAAGAGAATGCCAAGAGTGTGCAAAGCAGTAATCAAAGCAAAAGGTGGCTACTTTGAAGAACCTAGAATATGACATATTTTCAGTTGTTTCACACTTTTTTGTTATGCATATAATTCCACATGTGTTAATTCATAGTTTTGATGCCTTCAGTTTGAATCTACAATTTTCATAGTCATAAAAATAAAGAAAACTCTTTGAATGAGAAGGTGTGTCCAAACTTTTGGTCTGTACTGTATGTGACCTGTACATAGTGTGTATGAGGTGCATGTATGTGACCTGTACATAGTGTGTATGAGGTGCATGTATGTGACCTGTACATAGTGTATGAGGTGCATGTATGTGACCTGTATATAGTGTGTATGAGGTGCATGTATGTGACCTGTATATAGTGTGTATAAGGTGCATGTATGTGACCTGTACATAGTGTGTATGAGGTGCATGTATGTGACCTGTACACAGTGTGTATGAGGTGCATGTATGTGACCTGTATATAGTGTGTATGAGGTGCATGTATGTGACCTGTATATAGTGTGTATGAGGTGCATGTATGTGACCTGTGCACAGTGTATGAGGTGTATATATGTGACCTGTACATAGTGTCTGAGGTGTATATATAACCTGTATGTATGTGACCTGTATATAGTGTGTATGAGATGCATGTATGTGACCTGTACATAGTGTGTATGAGGTGCATGTATGTGACCTGTACATAGTGTGTATGAGGTGCATGTATGTGACCTGTATATAGTGTGTATGAGGTGCATGTATGTGACCTGTATATAGTGTGTATAAGGTGCATGTATGTGACCTGTATATAGTGTGTATGAGGTGCATGTACAGTACAGACCAAAAGTTTGGACACACGTTCTCATTCAAAGCGTTTTCTTTATTTTCATGACTATGAAAGTTGTAGATTCACACTGAAGGCATCAAAACTATGAATTAACACATGTGGAATTATATACATAACAAAAAAGTGTGAAACAACTGAAAATATGTCATATTCTAGGTTCTTCAAAGTAGCCACCTTTTGCTTTGATTACTGCTTTGCACACTCTTGGCATTCTCTTGATGAGCTTCAAGAGGTAGTCACCTGAAATGGTCTTCCAACAGTCTTGAAGGAGTTCCCAGAGATGCTTAGCACTTGTTGGCCCTTTTGCCTTCACTCTGCGGTCCAGCTCACCCCAAACCATCTCGATTGGGTTCAGGTCCGGTGACTGTGGAGGCCAGGTCATCTGGCGCAGCACCCCATCACTCTCCTTCATGGTCAAATAGCCCTTACACAGCCTGGAGGTGTGTTTGGGGTCATTGTCCTGTTGAAAAATAAATGATGGTCCAACTAAACGCAAACCGGATGGAATAGCATGCCGCTGCAAGATGCTGTGGTAGCCATGCTGGTTCAGTATGCCTTCAATTCTGAATAAATCCCCAACAGTGTCACCAGCAAAGCACCCCCACCATCACACCTCCTCCTCCATGCTTCACGGTGGGAACCAGGCATGTAGAGTCCATCCGTTCACCTTTTCTGTGTCGCACAAAGACACGGTGGTTGGAACCAAAGATCTCAAATGTGGACTCATCAGACCAAAGCACAGATTTCCACTGGTCTAATGTCCATTCCTTGTGTTCTTTAGCCCAAACAAGTCTCTTCTGCTTGTTGCCTGTCCTTAGCAGTGGTTTCCTAGCAGATATTCTACCATGAAGGCCTGATTCACACAGTCTCCTCTTAACAGTTGTTCTAGAGATGTGTCTGCTGCTAGAACTCTGTGTGGCATTGACCTGGTCTCTAATCTGAGCTGCTGTTAACCTGCGATTTCTGAGGCTGGTGACTCGGATGAACTTATCCTCCGTAGCAGAGGTGACTCTTGGTCTTCCTTTCCTGGGGCGGTTCGCATGTGAGCCAGTTTCTTTGTAGCGCTTGATGGTTTTTGTGACTGCACTTGGGGACACTTTCAAAGTTTTCCCAATTTTTCGGACTGACTGACCTTCATTTCTTAAAGTAATGATGGCCACTCGTTTTTCTTTACTTAGCTGCTTTTTTCTTGCCATAATACAAATTCTAGCAGTCTATTCAGTAGGACTATCAGCTGTGTATCCACCTGACTTCTCCACAACGCAACTGATGGTCCCAACTCCATTTATAAGGCAAGAAATCCCACTTATTAAACCTGACAGGGCACACCTGTGAAGTGAAAACCATTTCAGGTGACTACCTCTTGAAGCTCATCAAGAGAATGCCAAGAGTGTGCAAAGCAGTAATCAAAGCAAAAGGTGGCTACTTTGAAGAACCTGGAATATGACATATTTTCAGTTGTTTCACACTTTTTTTGTTATGTATATAACTCCATATGTGTTAATTCATAGTTTTGATGCCTTCAGTGTGAATCTACAATTTTCATAGTCATGAAAATAAAGAAAACTCTTTGAATGAGAAGGTGTGTCCAAACTTTTGGTCTGTACTGTATGTGACCTATACACAGTATAAGGTGCATGTATGTGACCTGTACATAGTGTCTGAGGTGCATGTATGTGACCTGTACACAGTATGAGGTGCATGTATGTGACCGGTACATAGTGTGTATGAGGTGTATATATAACCTGTATGTATCTGACCTGTGTATATGTATAACGTGCATGTGACCTGATCTCTATACGTATAACCATGTGCATGTGACTTGTGTAGTGTATATGATGTGCAAATATGTGACCTGTGTACGGTATATACGTATGACATCCATGTATGTATCTGACCTGTATACAGGATCAATGTTGTGTACATTTCCCATCTTTCGGTTGCTTTGCTGCCATCAAGTTGTAAATGAGTTCATTTTTTAATGACCTGGTAGAATGTCTGACTTTCAGCATCGGATACGAGTTCTATGATCTCCTGTGAATAAATCTGGATCTATGAGATTTACAAATCACTGCCTGGTTTTATTTACATTTTACACAGAAACCAACTTTTCTGGCATTGGGATTGTATGTCACCTGTATACAGTCTACGTACGGATGGGTCTATGTAGGTGACCTGTATGCGGTCTCTACATACGGATGGGCGTAGGCACGTGACCTGTATACGGTCTCTACGTACGGATGGTTGTAGGCACGTGACCTGTATACGGTCTCTACGTACAGATGGTTGTAGGCACGTGACCTGTATACGGTCTCTACGTACGGATGGTTGTAGGCACGTGACCTGTATACGGTCTCTGCGTACGGATTGTTGTAGGCACGTGACCTGTATACGGTCTCTGCGTACGGATTGTTGTAGGCACGTGACCTGTATACGGTCTCTGCGTACGGATGGGTGTAGGCACGTGACCTGTATACGGTCTCTGCGTACGGACGGTTGTAGGCACGTGACCTGTATACGGTCTCTGCGTACGGACGGTTGTAGGCACGTGACCTGTATACGGTCTCTGCGTACGGACGGTTGTAGGCACGTGACCTGTATACGGTCTCTGCGTACGGACGGTTGTAGGCACGTGACCTGTATACGGTCTCTACGTACGGACGGTTGTAGGCACGTGACCTGTATACGGTCTCTACGTACGGACGGGTGTAGGCACGTGACCTGTATACTGTCTCTACGTACGGATGGGCGTAGGCACGTGACCTGTATACGGTCTCTACGTATTGATGGGCGTAGGCACATGACCTGTATACGGTCTCTACGTATTGATGGGTGTAGGCACGTGACTTGTATACAGTCTCTACATATGGATGGGTGTAGGCACGTGACCTGTATACGGTCTCTACGTACGGATGGTTGTAGGCACGTGACCTGTATACGGTCTCTGCGTACGGATTGTTGTAGGCACGTGACCTGTATACAGTCTCTGCGTACGGATGGGTGTAGGCACGTGACCTGTATACAGTCTCTGCGTACGGATGGGTGTAGGCACGTGACCTGTATACGGTCTCTGCGTACGGACGGTTGTAGGCACGTGACCTGTATACGGTCTCTGCGTACGGACGGTTGTAGGCACGTGACCTGTATACGGTCTCTGCGTACGGACGGTTGTAGGCACGTGACCTGTATACGGTCTCTGCGTACGGACGGTTGTAGGCACGTGACCTGTATACGGTCTCTGCGTACGGACGGTTGTAGACACGTGACCTGTATACGGTCTCTGCGTACGGACGGGTGTAGGCACGTGACCTGTATACGGTCTCTACGTATGGATGGGCGTAGGCACGTGACCTGTATACGGTCTCTGCGTACGGACGGGTGTAGGCACGTGACCTGTATACGGTCTCTGCGTACGGACGGTTGTAGGCACATGACCTGTATACGGTCTCTACGTATTGATGGGTGTAGGCACGTGACTTGTATACAGTCTCTACATATGGATGGGTGTAGGCACGTGACCTGTATACGGTGTATGGATGCTGTGTACATATCTGAGCTATAGACAGTGTATCTGTGTACATGCATCTGATCGGTATACAGTCTATATGTACATGTTTCTGAGACGAGTTATAGATAGTATACGTATCTGATCTGTATGGTGTATATATCCTGCATGAAACAAGCCCTCATACGGCTATGTGAATGGAAAAATAAAGAAAGCTATGGCTCCAGAAAGACAGGGAGCGAAAAATGAAACCACACGGGGGCTGAAATGTGGCAGTCATACATTTGAAATGCAGAGGAAAAATAAATAAATCAATGGACACTTCTGTGTAAAGCGTGTATTAGACGGGAAGATTTTCTGCCCGATTATTGCTCGCTCGTTAGCGATCATCTTGCGGTGTAATACTGCCGCTGATTGCACAATGAACGAGCAAACGGTCAGGACTTAGCGGCAGATTGTGCTGGCCAATTACAGCCTGCCGGCAGCAAACCACTGGGGAGGAGCGATGGCACAGCGATCTCCCCTTCTAGCGAGCAGAACGCTTCCCTCCGTGCAATAGCTTGCGTGTTCGGGCTATGTTATACACTTCCTGTTAGGCCTCTTTCACACGACCGTATGGCTTTTCAGTGTTTTGCGGGCCATTTTTACTGGATTTGTTTTTTGTTTCCGTTGTGTTTTCGTTTCTGTTCAGTTTTTCCATACGGCATATAAAGTAAATACATAGAAAAAATTGGGCTGGGTAAAAAATTTTCAATAGATGGTTCCGCAAAAACGGAAAGGATACGGAAGACATACGGATTCATTTCCGTATGTGTTCAGTTTTTTTGTTTTTATTTTTGCGAACCCATTGACTTGAATGGAGCCACGAAACGTGATTTGCTGGCAATAATAGGACATTCTATCTTTTAACGGAACGAAAATACGGAATGCATACGGAGTACATTCCATTTTTTTTTTTGCGGAACCATTCAAATGAATGGTTTAGTATACAGAAAAAAAAAGCCTTAGTAAAGAAACAATGACGCTCCTGAACAGAACAAAGAGTCACCAATTATGCCCAACTGCCATTTTTGCATTTAATTTAACCCCTGTTGTGCATTTTCATAAGTATACAATATTATCAAATGATATTATAGCATAAATTAATGCTCATTGCCTTTAAGAGGAAATCAGCTTGAACCAAAGTTCTGTTATGTGACTGAAGAGGCCAAGATGAGTTCATGGCAAGTTCAGTTTATATAAGAATAATTGTGAATATGAACGGACATTGTATTTTAAAAATTATTGCTAAAGATATGGGTTTATCTATGAGGAGTATACTGGCTTCTTCAGACATGTCTGTCTGAAGGGAACAATGTTGTTTCATGGATAAGCCATGAGAAGATAAGAATTCATATCCTTAAGGCGCACCTGCTGTATGACGTTCAATTCACATTCATAATTAAATTCAATATATTTCTGTATGGTATATTTAGTTTTACAACATATTTTAACCAATAATTTGTATAATGTGTTATTGATGTGTAACAATGTATAGGTGTATATATATATATTATACCATGTATATGTCATTTAGAACGAATCCTGTAGAAGATTTAGAAACACTGAAGTAAGTTTCTGGTAATTGGATTTCTGAGAAGAATGTTATTTCAGACGATAGTTATTCATCCATGTAGATAAGTAAAATATACAAGTCCCGATGCCGAGTATCCAGGCCGTTATATATATCGTTATCAAGTTAACATATATTCAAGTCTAGGTTATAGGTAATTAAAAGTGTCAAGAAAAGACCTTCCTCAATGATGTATATTAAAAAGGTTAAGAAGGTCATGTGAACATATTATTAGGTATTTAGAATTAATGTTTAAGGTTGTGATATTCATCTGCAGTACCAAAGTGCCATCTGGAGATGCACAATATTATATTATAATTCCTTTTTTTTTTCCATGTCAAGGGTTAATATGACATCATTGTGTTATTAGCTTGCAAATACACCCACCTTACCTAATTCGAAATCCCTAATCTAGAAGGGGATGTTTCTTAGATAAGGTGGGGAATAATTACTCGTGTGCAGAGCATCAAAGGATAGATCCATTCAATCAAGAAGAAAAAAAATAAAAAATAAAAAAGAAATCTGTACCAGAAGAAAACTTGGATTTTTTTTTGGAATTACTAGGAAAGTTCTTGAGAACTGGTCCAATCTGAACTCTGTCTACCTCTGACCCGGTAACGTATATTGTGTTTACTGCTCGTGATATTAATAAGATATTTCTCTCGGTATAAAGCCAAGAGTTCCCATACTGTGGGAATATATAGTGTTAGGCGCCTCCATAATGCAGATTATTCTCTTAGCAAAGATGCATAGTGTTAATGGAAGATCTGACATTATTTGAAAAGAGAACTAAACCCTTGGAAAGTTATTTTCCATAGTCTGATTGTCGAGCTGAATTTTTTTATCATATTAATATCATATATTTTTAATTGGTCATAAGGAAACAGAGTCAAGGGATAACATTTATTTTCCTGTATAACCAGTGTTTTATTGTTATAACCTGTTTGATAAACAGGTTTCTCTTGGTATATAAATTATTGGTTTGTCATATAATTAAGTTATACTGTGCTGGTGAGATAGGGGTGTGATAGCACCACCGTGTGGCATATTTTAGGTATTATTTTGTAACTTCATAGTTTGTTTTGCAATTGTATTGATTTTATATTCTTTGTTTTATAATAAACGACATATTTTGCATATACAATTGTCCCTTTGTTTCACTGCTTGCACAAATTAAGATTCTCAATAAAAGAACTTAAAAGGTGTGTGTGTGTATATATATATATATATATATATATATATATAGAAAAAAAGCAGCACACATTGAACACGGGTGCAAGTCCTCCTGGGGGCCTGAGGCCAAGGTCCCAAATGAATATAGAAGAAAAAAGGCAGCACTCCAAATTGTGATGAAAAAAAGTGGACGGTTTATTCACCCATCTAGCAGCAACGTTTCAGCTCTCTCATTGGAGCCTTTGTCCAGCTGAATAACATGTGCATAGTGGCATACATAAATAGTGCAAACCAATTCATAATTACAAATCAATAATTAAACAATAAAGTGCAAGTGCGTCAAGAATACAAGTGTTAAAAATACAATTCATCTGTCGCCATGATTATATCCCAACTAGTTGTGAACTGGACAGAGGTGTGTACGCGGTTTGACAGGCCGTGATGCCCCCCTGATACGGCCATTCCGCTACGGAGACTGGTGCTCACCCGCCGATCTTTCGTTTGTGGATTGGTTTTATCTGCTTTAAACTGCGGAGCTCTGGACACTGTAAGCGTGTCTTGTGATTCTGTACAGGGAACCTGCCGGCCTGTATGGGCATGAGCATGCGCCCTGGTGCAAAGCTGGACAGCGGCCATCTTTACTGTGGTTCCCGTACTCTCTGCCATTATCACGTGTCTCACGAGAGCACATGGAGCGGCGCATGCGCCGATTGCCTTTCCGGACGCCAGCAGATTCCACCAGGTCTCTGTGATTCAACGTGACTCATTCAAAGTTTTTTAATGTTTTAATTGATTTGTCATTGCCATACACTGTGTACACTTTACTATATTGGATTGGCAATCATGTATGTTTATAGATTTTTTTTTTTCACTGTACCGATCACGATATGTATTTTATATGATCATGTTCACAGCTAGTTGGGATATATTCATGGCGACAGATGAATTGTATTTTTAACACTGTTGTATTCTTGACGCACTTGCACTTTATTGTTTAATTATTGATTTGTAATTATGAAATTGTTTGCACTATTTATGTATGCCACTATGCACACGTTATTCAGCTGGACAAAGGCTCCAATGAGAGAGCTGAAACGTTGCTGCTAGATGGGTGAATAAACCGTCCACTTTCTTTCATCACAATTTGGAGTGCTGCTATATATATATATATATATATATATATATATAATTTTTATTTATTTTATCCTCTTTTAGGGCCCATTCACACGACTGTATGGCTTTGCGATCCGCAAAACACGGACACCGGCCATGAGTGTTCCGCAATTTGCGGACCGCACATGGCCGCAACCATAATAGAAAATGCCTATAGGAATAGGACATGTTCTATGTTTTCTGCAGAGCCACAGTACGGAATAACAGACGCGGACAGCACACAGTGTGCTTTCCACATCCTTTGAGGGCCCATAGAAATGAATATATCAGCAGACCTTCCGCCGAACAGCTACGGATCCGTACATACGGTCGTGTGAATGGGCCCTTATATGAAGATTCTTTTTATATAGAAGATATATGACACCCCTTCTACCCCTGGCAATTCTCCGCTTTTTTCATTTTTCTCTCCTTGCCTACCCGGACCAATACCTTTTTTATTTCTCTATTCACAGACGATTGAGGGCTTGTTTTTTTGCAGAACAGGTTGTACTTTCTAATGGCACCATTTATTATTTCATACAACAAAGTAGGAAGCTGGAAAAAAAAAAAAATTCCACCAGTTTTGTTTTTATGGCGTTTACTATACGGTAAAACCAACCTGTGCCCTTCATTCTCTGGGTCAGTACAATTACATATACCACACACAGTTTTTCTTGTATTTGAAAATTATATATAATATAATGTGTATGTTTTATTTTTATCGCCATAATTTGACCCCCATAACTTTTTTTTTTTTGTTATGTCCACAGGGCTGAGTGAGGGCTCATTTTTTGCAGGATGGTCGGTAGTTTTTATTAATACCATTTTGTGGATGTAACTTTTTATTACTTTTTTGTGGGAGTTGAAGTGAGAAAAAATAGCAACTTTTTTTTTTTTTTTTTTTCTGTTACACTGAATATTTTAATGGTAGGGGTGTTTTTACACATGTTGCTATGCCAGTCGTTTGTTATTTTTATAGCTTTTTTTTTCTACTAGGTTGTAGGCGCCCAAACATCATACAATCGTTATATTACCGCTTCTAAGTGTCAATGGAAATAAATCCATTGAACATATAGATTCAGTATATTGCAATGTAGTGCTGCCACCTGCAGGCCTACATTGGAATATTCTTGCGAAAAGCATCAGAGCCGCAGCATGCCCTTGCCTTTCACTGGCAATAAACAGCTCCCCCCAATCGTCACATTGGGGAGCTGTTCCAAGGTCGGAATTGCAGCACTTCTGGGTTTTGTGCTCAGATTACGTTGGCACATTTGATCACAGCATCTGAAGTGTTAAATTCCTGTGATCGGCTTTACCGCCGATGGCAGACATTAGTCCTGGATATTTGTTGTATGGCACACATGACCCCCAGTCAGGCCAGGATTGTAGCCGCCATACAGTTTCAGAAAATGGGGAGGTGGTTTTAGGAATATCGGGAAAAGACAACGGTAATAGTGGCTTACTGTACCTTTAACAAAGGAGTGGCGCTACAAAGCCCCGTTGATCCACCCAACCAACTCAATTATATATAAAAGGAAGTTAAAGATTGGGCTGAGCACTCAAATACTGGAATACTGCATATATAAGGTAATAAATTAATATTTATTCTCTGCAAGGCATACACAATAAAAGCAATATAAAACTGACATATAACAAACATATACGCCCTAAAATAAACTCTGCAGTAAATGGATCCAAATAAATGTGGCGATATATTGCAATGTAATATCAGTTGATCCTCTCACATGAAGGGGTTAAAATACGTGAAGTAGTAGAATCAGCAAGGTTCGGTACGTATATGTCCGTATTTGTTATACATGTTAGTTTTATATTGCTTTTATTGTGTATGCCTTGCAGAGAATAAATATTATTAATGTATTACCTTATATATGCAGAATCCCAGTATTTGAGTGCTCAGCCCAATCTTTAACTTCCTGGTTTTAGGAATATCCCCTAAAGACCTTTCCTTAGGCCAGTCAGATGGAGGTGCATCCAACATAGTCCATAATGCTGCAGTAGCGGACACAACACAGTGTGTGCCAATGCACCGCTGCTTCTGGAAACACCCGTCGCTGCGCATCAGGCTGGACACTTAAATCCTCCCCTACCAATCAGGGGGTCTGCCACTCATGCCACCATTAACCCTAATGACAAAAAGAAAGCCAGTGTGGCAAGGAAAGCTGAGAATCGGGGAACTTTATTGCAATCCATCCCCCATCAGGGGCAAGTGTCAAAAAGTTGCCCATGTATAGTGCCAATCCCTGTGTGAGAAGGTCCGCAGCAGCTGCTATCTGACTGCTTGAGTGAGGAGGGGAGGGGAAGTGGATTATGGGGGGAGTGGAGGACCATGCATCAAGACTGTATAAAATACTGTAGCAATAATGTAATCAGCTGAAAAGTATCCCTTCTCCTCCTCTGATCTGGGGTGAAATCCCCAAAAAGGAGGTCAGGAGCTGTGAACCTCTTCATGGTTTGTGCCCATAGTGTATGTAGGCACCATAGACCCCCAGCATCCCTGGTGTGTGGAGAGCGCTCCACTGCTGCCCCCAGAGATTATCCTCCGCTCTGCACAGGGAAGCTGCAACACAACATGGCTGCTCTGCAACTTCACCGAGCCTGTAAGCCCCCTCACCTATAGTCTTTGCATCTGGAAGGAGAATAATAAAGAACTACTCCACCCAGTAGGTACTTGGATGGGATCAGGATATCCCACCTCACAACCCTGTCTCTTTAAAGTGGACCTGCCACAACATGTGGCAGTGCACAGCTCAATGACGGAGACCTCAGGAGATACACATTTAAAGGGGCTATCGCCATTTAACCCTTGGGAATAAAGAACTAGCAAGTACTTACCTGACAGATCACACAGTGTTACTTTGGTTCTCCCAGATGGGCTGTTTACCTGGCTGCAGCGGTCATGTGTTGTCGACGTTACGTCACCGCTGCAGCTTGGTAAATAGAGTCCAGCCGGGAAAACCTAAGTAACGGGGCGTGATCTGTCAGGTAAGTACTTACCAGTTCTTTACAGCAGGCTGATCTTGAGTTGTCTGGTTTCCTCCTGGCACCGGATAAACCCTTTTCACAAATGGCATTTAGTGGCATCCATATCCTATGTAGTACTCTTTTTGCAGTCTGCTGCGCTATTTCATGCCGCAAAAAACAGTAACCACGCCATGCAGTGATAGAACGGAGGCCAAAATGGCGCTCTTAGCCTCTGTCCAGGCCTATGCATCTGTTTTATGTATGTGTCCAGACCTTTCCCGGCATATACAACCATCTGGTCACAATGTGAAAGAAGTCTCTGGGACTGTGGACTCTGCTCTATCAGTATATGGCGGGTTTGCTTTATGACTAGTATACAGAGCGGTGTGCGAATCACTGCGGCATCAGGTCCCCACTAGATAAAATCCATCTTGTATTCCTGTACAGACCCAACACATAAAGACAACCCCTCAGAGAGGCTCCTGCAGGGAAATCCTCAGCTCGTTTTGTGAATTTGGCTTTATTTAAATGTAAATCTTGCAAAATAGAACATTCCTCTCACACCCTGCACCCATCCAGCGACCTGCATGCCAGGGGAAGATGGGTGCTGAGGTTTTAAAATCACCAGAGAGTTGCAGCCACTCTTACAGCTTCCATTTAGAACTAAAGGGGTGGATTGTAGCAACCATTACTAATAGGAAAGTGGATAGCCACAGGTCAGTTATGTATATCAGGACTGGGACTCCCAGCAGCCCAGTGACCACCCCACTTTCAAGCCCGTCCAACCCTCCGATATAATAGATTGCAGCACTGACTAAGAAGCTTTACACAGGTGTTGCAGGAGCCCATAGCAGAGAGGTGTCATATCAGGAGGGGGGCAGGGAGAGACACGACTGTCACCTCAACCCCAAGGCCCTATTTTATGCACTGACTCCTATCCAAGATCTAAGGGACCATATCACAAGGGGTCAAGTAGTGTAAAAAGGGAGTTGGGTGGGGGACATCTCCAGGTAACAGTCTCTGACGTCCACATTATCTCTTAGCTCCTACAAAATACAAGGCGTTGGTTTTGGGGTAATATTTCACGTTCTGTTTTTTGTCCATGAGACCACCAAAAATGATAAGCTCCCCTCGACCCTGCACAACAGTATGTAGACTGGTCTCGGGGGGTCCCACCACAGAGCTGTTGCTGAAAATCTTCCATTTTACACGACCCCATTCCCGGGTTCCCTGAATGTCCAAGGCATACATCTGCATAGGCTTGCAGTTCACGTTCTGATATAAGGGCTTCCCCACGTTGAGCGACTGAGGAGGGTGATGTCCTAGACGACGGGCGATAGGGGGCAAGGAATGGCCATCACTTTGGGCCGGGACTGGACGTGTTGAGGCTGCTTCAGAGCCGCTGCTGGGAGAACCAGGGGAGGTGAGGGTAGGTGGGCTGGTGGGGTTAGTTCCCCCATGTGATGAAGAGGAGGAAGGTGAGGAAGTTACAAATGCTCGAACAGCTTCCAGTCCCCGACGAAGTGCTCCAGGCGACACGGCTCCAGAAAACGTGGAAGTAATGTGCGGGGGAGTGTGGACTCCATTTGTCTGTTCAGGCAGGTTTCTACTTGTAGGGTCCAAATCTAAATCCCCCCTTTTCCATGTGCAGTCTTCTGCACTGAGACATAAATCCTTTTGCTCTGGAAGGGATCCTCGACGGGCAGGAGGCAGGGGAGGTGCCTTATGCTCACAGCTCTCAGCGGCAGGGGGGGAAATGACCTGCAAGGGGCTGTCCAAAGCTGCAGCGGGAGACACACTGCCCCCATTAAGGACAGGTGATAGGCCATCACCCCTAGCTGGAGAAAGGCTTCCTTCACGGGACCCACCTCCAGTGTGCCTCGGAGGTCGGGGTCTGAGGGTCCCCCAGCGTCCATTTACACAAGGGGCTTCATCGGATGCACGGACCGGGGAGTGTGATCTGTACTCTCTAGTCTCAGGCGCCAGGGCAGGTGGAGTTGCACTGATTGGTGAAGGACGGGAATTCAAGCTTGGACTAAGAGGAGCGCGACCACTGGGTGCCTGACTGAACACCACCACACACTGACCCACCTACAGGAAAGGGGAGAGAGCATCATTACTACTCTGTATATATATGAGGGATCAGACTGTGTGTGATAACAATACAGAATTTAGACCAAAAATGTACTAAGATTAATGGCCCTAGAATCCACTAATTAGCTGCATAAAAGTCCTATGGCCAATGGACAAGGCAAATAAAATTTAGGTGGCCATGGGCAACCATGGAGGACGTACCCTACAGGCTGGATGGCACCACAGTTCTGGGGCTCCATGATCCTCATTTTCCACTTTCAGTTGCTGCCAGGTCCAGGGATTTGTGTTCATGTGCAGCAGCCAGGCATCTTTAAAAAGCTGAAAGGGAGTAACATGACGATAGTCACAGAATGTAACACTACGCAGCAGAGCACAAAGGGCTGGACTACGGCACATTGGGTACTCACAGCATTGGGTCCTCCGCAGCCACCCAGGATCAGGATAGTCTCGCTGTCGATAATAATCTATAAGCGGGAAGGTCAATGACATTATCATCTCATATTAACCAATGTGTAAGAGGGGACATAAAGACAAAAGCGTACCTGAGACTGTCCTCCTCGGGGGTGGGGGCTAGGCCTGGAGATGTTTGGTTTGGACCAAGACCACTGCTCCATGTCGAGCACCCAGACATCATTGCTCCTGAAAGACCAGCATATTATTATTCATTTACTGCTCACAGGTTACAAACTCTTTACATTTCAAGGGCAGCTTGTATGAATTCCAGGGGGAAGAGATGTGTATCAAGAACGGCGGGATATGGCAGTATACATATGACTGGTCCGTCTCATACAGGAGCAGTAAGTAATGGCATATGCACTCTGGTGTGGACATTTCCAGTAGATGAATATAGTGGATGTCAACTTACATTTGCCGAGAACCAAGAGATCCCCCGAAGACGATCATCTTATCACCGATAACGCAGGATGAATGCCCAGCCATCGGCGGAGGCCCATGGGTGGTCACAATGCAGTTCCACCTGGAAAGATGCCTTGAGGTTAATTACAATGATAAACTAATGCTGGCATATCAGGTGAGACAGTGTGGAAGCCAATGTTCACCTCACTACAAAGGCCTCCAAATGGCGACCAAAACGCAACCAAGTTTGCAACCGGCGAAAATAATTTACAGTTTTGTCACCATCTGCTTGCCCTCACAGTGACCAAGCGCCGTACATGTGCTGGACTTTAATCTGGGCCACAGAACATGCAAAAGTTCCTGCACTATGACAGCCAGGGACCAGAGAAGACAGCAGTGGTTTATTACTGCTTTTACCTTCTCATTTCCTTAGTACATAGCGATCAATGAGTGCTATGCGGCGAACAGAGAAAGTGCTGCTTCCCCTAATGAACTTGGCGATTATGTGATCGTCAAGTGTCTCGTGTATAGCAGAGCTGCAAGGCCTTAGGGTACTTTCACACTAGCGTTTTTTTTTTCCGGCATAGAGTTCCGTCACAGGGGCTCAATACCAGAAAATAACTGATCATGTATATCCCCATGCATTCTGAGAGGAGAGTAATCGGTTCAGGATGTCTTCAGTTCAGTCATTTTGACTGTTCAGGACAGAGATAATACTGCAGCAAACACCGGATCTGTCATTTTTTTCCCCAATAGGGATGTATTAGTGCCGAATCCGGCTTTTAAAATACCGCAATGCCAGAAAAAAAGAAGTGCCGGATCCGAACGAAACAAAATTTATTAAAAAAAGCCCTCCCAGAGGTCTTTTGAAAACCCCTTGGGGGGCATATTATAAAGCTAAAATGATATAAAAATAAATAAATGCCTTTACCTCTAATAAAACAGAGCGGATCCGTTCTTCTGGAACAGCTACGTTCTGTAGTGTGTTGTGCCTTTTCATAGGTAAATGCATTGATATCCAATTTATTCTAGTCAAGATGGATGTTCATTGCCTTTAAGACCCATGCTCGAGTATAGTTACAATTTTGTATGTCTTGAGTAGGCCAAAGTAAGGTCGTACAAAGGTTTCTGCTTTTTATTGTTATTCTTCTCATGAATGTACCAGTCTGAGAAGAATCCTCCTTGTCAACGTATACATTTATGACGGGAGATAAAGATAAGCTCTATGCAGCTGGTGATAATTACCTATACAATTAGGTATTTATTAATGAAGCTAAATATATAATATGTATGTATTCATTTAATGAGCCTTAGTTAGTCCTTAGCATAAGACAATCAGTAGGATATAATATATATATATATTATATATATATATATATATATATATATATATATATATATATATATATATATATATATTATATTATTATATGTTACAAAGACAACATGTATCCAGTATATTATATATATTTCTCATTAGGAGAATATTTGTCTCTAAAAGAGTGCCTGTAAAGATGTGTGTTCTGTAACAATTAATCACATCTTTGGTATGACAGGAGGTACTGATATCTCTGTGAGAAAACAAGGCCATTCATATCATTATGATACATAAATCAACAGTGTGAGAAACATTCAGAGAGACGCCTAGAGGTCTGTCTCTAATTGCTACAAGTGTCAGAATTAATCCCTATAGCTTTGAATTAAAGCTTCTAAGGTCAAACGTATAAAATACATTGTATTCAGACTTACATAAGTTAACTCTTTATACTATGATGCAAATAGCTTATACAGCAGTGCCACCTAGGTATCAGTAGGTGACATTACAACAGTAGCAAAAGTGCATTCTGGGTAAGGTTATGATGTCACATTTTTTTATCAATGGTCACGCCCATCCGACAATGATTGGAAAGTTCCAAACTAGGAAGGTGTGTCTAACTGATAAGTTTGTGATAATAAAACATACACAGAGGGAGGAGAAAGAGAAAACAAGTGGAGCTCTCTAGAGGGGTCTATCAAGGGACCACCCAGCTTTCCTAGGAGCAGAAGTGAGATTCCTACTAGGACTTGGTAATAGACACAGAAAATTATATTTTATTTTATTAAGACTAATTTGATAGTGTGGGTGAAATTATACCATCTAGATTGGCGAATAAATAAATAATGAAATTAATTGATCATCTCCATATTGAGATGTAGTCTTAGGATATTGTGAGACTTCATTCTACCTGCAGAAGAAACTAGACTCATAATCTAAAGATCCTAGATGCCTGTTATTTGTCTTAATGGTCTTACCAAAGTTATATGTGTGAAAATAGTCCAGGATGGGGCGGAAGGATACAGTTATCTCTTCTAAGTTATATCCTTGGATGGATTTTCCCATGCCTGAAGTCATGTGATGTGTAGTTGGTTAGAGGGGGGGGTGGAATGTATTTAGCATTCCATATTGATGTCTAGGATTAGACATGCCCGTCCTGATATCATGAGGTTTTCTCTGAACAGTAGTAATGTATATAACTTATGTTCATATTTTGATATCCTAACCTAATAATAGCTTGGTTATAATGTGACAAGTTATTTCCACTCACATGTATTGTTAAGCTTGTAATGCTTTATATTAACGCTATATATATTAATTTGCATGTATCATTGTGTTTATTTACTTATATATGTTTATAATCTTGTAACCAATAAATCTGCATATTTTTATACCTGTGTATTATTGTATAATGCAGAACTACATGTTTATCATTAACGTCATCTCAAGTCAAAAGAACTTATTTATCTGAGGAAATAGTCGGACTCAGATGTGAATTCTATAGATTAGTTTGTCTACAATTCACCAGGTCATGATTTTTAGAATTTATGACAAATTTTATACATTTTATTTTTTTATGGTTAATTATTTTCATGACCATAATTAATAATTCTTAATTGAATTACTACACCCCAACAAGTGGATGGAGCTGGTTACCAATTGCTTCAATTAAAGCAGCGTTGCAGTAACCGTCTCTGACCACTACACAATGGAGGGAGCCGTGTAGCTGGGTGTCGGAGTCACTAGAGAACAGCTGATTGGCAGGTGTTCAGGGTGTCGGACCCCCGCTGATCAGATAGGCCATCACTTGTGAGTTCCATTTCAAAGTTCTGTACAGTTGGGCTCTACACAGTTATCCTCAACCCTTTCATGAGCAGACCTAAAAAAGGCCTGAATGTCCAGGCAATATTTCACGATTTTGTGCACGTGGTGGTTTAGTGACCCTAACTTTATTTGTCTACTAAAATAATTTTTGCAATGTGTTTTATTTGACACTTAGGGCTTTTTATTATTATGATTATTTTTTAGATTCTCCCCCCTTTTAGGTTTAATTTGGGGAAAACTGGGGCTCCACAGTAGCCCCAGTTACATGGGGAAAAAAGCCCCCTGTGGGGGCATTACACAGGCAGAGCTGATCAGGGTCTTCTTAAGACCCTGCAGCTCTGCTCCTGCCCAGAGACACCCGGCGGTCACATGACCGCCAGGACTAATAAAGGAAGCTCATGCAGCGCTCTTCTGTCGGCACTGGAGAAGACAAGAGCGGTAATAAACCGTTCCCGTCTTCTCCTCAAGGTACCCGCTGTGTCCGACAGCCAGGACCCGACCTGCTCCTGCTAGATTGCAGGAGTTTAACCCCAGCGCTAGGATTAAAGAGCTGCCTGACTGTTTATATACAGGTCCTTCTCAAAAAATTAGCATATTGTGATAAAGTTCATTATTTTCTGTAATGTACTGATAAACATTAGACTTTCATATATTTTAGATTCATTACACACAACTGAAGTAGTTCAAGCCTTTTATTGTTTTAATATTAATGATTTTGGCATACAGCTCATGAAAACCCAAATTTCCTATCTAAAAAAATTTGCATATTTCATCCAACCAATAAAAGAAAAGTGTTTTTAATACAAAAAAAAAGTCAACCTTCAAATAATTAGGTTCAGTTCTGCACTCAATACTTGGTCGGGAATCCTTTTGCAGAAATGACTGCTTCAATGCGGCGTGGCATGGAGGCAATCAGCCTGTGGCACTGCTGAGGTGTTATGGAGGCCCAGGATGCTTCGATAGCGGCCTTAAGCTCATCCAGAGTGTTGGGTCTTGCGTCTCTCAACTTTCTCTTCCCAATATCCCACAGATTCTCTATGGGGTTCAGGTCAGGAGAGTTGGCAGGCCAATTGAGCACAGTAATACCATGGTCAGTAAACCATTTACCAGTGGTGTTGGCGCTGTGAGCAGGTGCCAGGTTGTGCTGAAAAATGACATCTTCATCTCCATAAAGCTTTTCAGCAGATGGAAGCATGAAGTGCTCCAAAATCTCCTGATAGCTAGCTGCATTGACCCTGCCCTTGATAAAACACAGTGGACCAACACCAGCAGCTGACATGGCACCCCAGACCATCACTGACTGTGGGTACTTGACACTGGACTTCAGGCATTTTGGCATTTCCCTCTCCCCAGTCTTCCTCCAGACTCTGGCACCTTGATTTCCGAATGACATGCAACAGTCCAGTGCTGCTTCTCTGTAGCCCAGGTCAGGCGCTTCTGCCGCTGTTTCTGGGGAATGCGGCACCTGTAGCCCATTTCCTGCACACGCCTGTACACGGTGGCTCTGGATGTTTCTACTCCAGACTCAGTCCACTGCTTCCGCAGGTCCCCCAAGGTCTGGAATCGGTCCTTCTCCACAATCTTCCTCAGGGTCCGGTCACCTCTTCTCGTTGTGCAGCGTTTTCTGCCACACTTTTTCCTTCCCACAGACTTCCCACTGAGGTGCCTTGATACAGCACTCTGGGAACAGCCTATTCGTTCAGAAATTTCTTTCTGTGTCTTACCCTCTTGCTTGAGGGTGTCAATGATGGCCTTCTGGACAGCAGTCAGGTCGGCAGTCTTACCCATGATTGCGGTTTTGAGTAATGAACCAGGCTGGGAGTTTTTAAAAGCCTCAGAAATCTTTTGCAGGTGTTTAGAGTTAATTAGTTGATTCAGATGATTAGGTTAATAGCTCGTTTAGAGAACCTTTTCATGATATGCTAATTTTTTGAGATAGGAAATTTGGGTTTTCATGAGCTGTATGCCAAAATCATCATTATTAAAACAATAAAAGGCTTGAACTACTTTAGTTGGTGTGTAATGAATCTAAAATATATGAAAGTCTAATGTTTATCAGTACATTACAGAAAATAATGAACTTTATCACAATATGCTAATTTTTTTAGAAGGACCTGTACATGCTGCTATCTGCACGGGGTATATAGTCAGTGGGCAGTCGAGTCAAGGGGTTAATAATACTAACATTAAAGGGGTTATCCGAGGCTGGAAATTATTTATTGGTCACATGGCGTAGGTGGAGCTCAGCCCTATTGAAGTGAATGAGGCCGAGCTATTATACCAAGCACAGCCGCTATCAAATTGGTGGCACTGTGCTTGGTGAGCTGAAAGAAGGCCGTGGCACTACTGCCTTCTCAAATAGCTGATCAGTGGGGTTCCTAGTCGTTAGACCACCGATCAGATACGTTTATTGGTCACATGGTCTAGGAGCAGCTCAGCCCCATTGAAGTGAAAGAGGCTGAGCTGCAATAGGTCATCAGTATAAAGATCTAAGAAAACCCTTTTAAATTTGGTGACAAATTATTTTCTGGCTCCTAGGTATTCTTTTTTTTTTTTTTTTTGTCTGGGGCACTGCTACAGATCACATACTGGAAACTGGCAGTCTGTCACTGACTCTGCAGATCTCAGGTCACCATTTACAAGCAGATGGCGGTTACCCTCTCCGCATGCCATGACAGAAAAAAATCACATCTTACCAGTTTTTAGATGGGGAGTATGTATGAATCTCATCAAAGAAGCGTTCGGGCTGATGTAAGGGATACGGGCTAGGGCGCGTCCATCCACCAAACAGAACTAGCAGCTCCTTGTATACAACAAGTGTGGCCCCTGCCTTTGGAGAGGGATAGGAACCTGTGAAAACACACCAGGAGTTAGAAATAGGAGCAAAGTGGTGATATTATAAGAAGCATACACATCATTCACCGTGTATATGTGTAATTCACCGGCATTATCTCTGCCTTTACGCATAGGTGCAGTGCAAGTCTTCTGTACTGAATGGCCTAAATATAGTGACCCCCTCCCCTGCCGCTCCCAGACAGGAATCCAGACAGGACCATTATGAAAGCACTCATGCCAGCAAGTGGTGGGAAACAATCCTGCCCAGGTCCCAGGAGATTATATTATATATATGCTGGGGTGAGGGAGGCAAATCTGAGCGCCCAGTATAAGGCCTTTTGCACACGAGCGTGTGCGCCCTGTTGCCGTATTGCGGAGCCGCAATACACGGGTGCCGTTCAGTGGGCATTCCGCATCACGGATGTGGACCCATTCACTTCTATGGGTCCGCAAATCCGGAGATGCGGAACCAAAGCACAGAACGGAACCCTACGGAAGCACTATGGAGTGCTTCCGTGGGGTTTCGTCCCGTACTTCCGTTCCGCAAAAAGATAGAACGGCCGGATCGCGGACCTATTAAAGTGAATGGGTCCGCGATCCGCTGCCCCACGGACTGTGCTCGTGCATTGAGGCCCGCATTTTGCTTAGGATGTGGGGGGGCGGGAAGGTCCGGGGATTTCCCAATAATCCCTTAGGGCTCGTGCACATGAACTTATTTTCTTTAAGTGTCCATTCCGGTTTTTTGCGGACCATAAAAAAAATAAAAAAAAATAAAAAAAAATTATGGAATTTACTCTGTGTGCATTCCGTTTCTGTATGTCCGTTCCGCAAAAAAATTTAAAACATGTCCTATTATTGTCTGCATAATGGACAAGGATAAGACAGTTCTATTAGGGGCCAGCTGTTCCGTTCTGCAAAATACGGAATGCATACGTCATCCATATTTTTTACAGATCAGTGTTTTGCAGACCGCAAAATACATATGGTCATGTGCATGAGCCCTAAGACACAGGGTTTGGCTGTGGGAAATGTCTCATTGGGGCTGCAATTAATTCTGCTCCATCAGCGCCAACCACTGGCTGCTCTGTATTTACAAGGAAAATGCAGAACCCATTGTAACTAGGACGAAATCTATTGCCTAAAAGTGAAATCCATCATGTAACCACTTCTTACACCCCTCCTTCCATCCTAAACAACAGAGGTGCTTCCCACAGCGGGAGGCCTGAGCCCTGCCGTTATAAAACACCAGCCTTCAGACTCCATGTCGGGATGGGTAAGACGCTCTACCTGGGCACAAGTTATGACACACAACTCCTGGGCAGCTTTCCAGAGACTATGAGCTAATGACTGCAAACCTGCCCGCAGCCCGGCCTTGTCCTGACAGCAGGGTGGGATTGTGGTGCGGCCCCTCCCGTGGGATATCGCTCAGCAGCGTATTCTCAGGCAGAGAGCTGGGAATAATAATCTCTCGCTCACGTTGCTATAGGACAAGGTAATGTGTAATCTGTGACAAGAAAGCAGCCTGTCCCTGACAAATGATAGATGCGTCATCCCCTGAACCACCCCACACGGGTATATTGCATGATTACAGTCAGGACAATTTATGCCCCTGCAGAACAGTAGCATCCGGTACAAAATTAGTCCTCGATCTGTACCACAAATATGAGGAGTGATGACATCACAGCTGTCACATGACAATGGTAATTACATGCAAAATCAATGGAGATGGTGAGTGGGGGGGGCGGCAATTTCTCAAGCCTTGCTCTCCGGAATTCTGTTTTTAAGAGTCCCAAAATAGTGCTCAGATTTTTTGGACTTATTTGCACAAAAATTTGGCACTTTTATGTCACTCACTCCAGTTCTGAAAAGTGGGTGTTGCGCTGATGTAAGCCCGATTTATCAACTGCAAAGAGTCCAAAAATTTGCCACAATTGAGCTTCAGTAGAGAATAGTGAAGTAGAAAGTGGAGTAACATCCTAAGTCAGAAGAGTTAGACTTAAAGGGATTGTGCCATGAAAAATATTCAACATTTTTCAAACCAGCACCTGGATCCGAATACTTTTGTAACTGCATGCAATTAAAAATGTAGTATAGTATAGCCACTTGATATTCAATAAAATGAATCTGTATAGCGCCACATGTTGCTTGTTCTTTTCTCAGTTTTCTACGTCCACCTCACTGAGGTGGTCGCACGTACTCAGTTTAAATCTTCAACTGTCACCAGCTGCATCAGTTATAGGCAAAGCGCTACAGCGGAAAGGACGCGCCCCTGAGCTGTCAGTCCAAAAAAAGTCTAGCAGAGCAATTGGAGACCTTAATTGAGACATCTCTGGGCCATGTGAGGTACAGGTCTGGTTCTAGCTTTGTTAGAAAGACTGTCATGGGAAAACCCTGTGATGGCTGACCTCCGGCACTCCAGCTATGGCAAAACTACAACTCCCAAAATTAACATTTGCTTGGCTGTTCTCAAAACTCCAAAGAAATGAATGGAGCATGCTGGGAGTTGTAGTTTCACCACAGCTGGCGTGCCAGAGGTTAGCCATCACTCAGATAACGCTTTTAAAAGGGATTGTCCAACAACCTGCAGCCCTGATAATCAGCTTGTTCTACAGCTCTGTCCACGGTGCAGTAGATAGAGCTGGTTACGGCAGCGCTGCTGCAACTGATATGAATGGGAGCAGCTGCAATAACCAGCTCCATGAATTGCACAATGTTCCAGTACTAGTGCCACTGCAGAACAGCTGTTGGGGGTGAGGTGTTTGCAGGATATCAACTGGAGAACACTTTTAAAGATGCATCAAATTTATCAAACAATGTGCGACATTTGATAAATATGGTGCAAACTACAGCGACGCAAACTGCTGCAAAACGGATTCTCATCATCTCCGGCTATGACCTTTGTCTACTATTTATAAGCTGCTGCAGCGACAGAAAAGACAGTTATAAAAAACAGCATCTAAATCTGCCGCTTCCCTGGACCACCACCACGGAAGCCACACACTCACCTGACGCCAGAGGTCGGATCCATTCTTTGCTGTTGAGGTCCAGCCGCCACAAGTCATTGAAGGCAGCGTTACAGCTACTCTGTGTGCACCCGCCAAACACATACATGGACTGGTTAGAGTCGTAGTAACAAGCACCTGACAAAAGTAAAACATAAATCCTTATTACTGTTTTATAGGGCACTACTAGAACCCAGTGTGTAACGTGGAGGTTGTGGTCATAATATCCATCTATCCATAAACAAAATGAATAAAGAAGACACAAGACAAATAATCCTCACAATCTAAAAGCAGAAGACTGAGTTCTCGATATAGGTGCACGTCCCGCACCTATCAGGCGATGGGGGCATATGTCTGAGATGACACAACCCCTTCGATGCTGAGGTAAATGTGTAGCAGTCTGGTTTTCACTCCCCTTTCCTTAATCCCCATCACCACCTATCCCTTGGTGGACTTATGTCTTTTTTCAACTGTACCATGTAATGATAGCAGTAGACGGCAGCAGTGACCCTGGACTGCTATACAGGAGATTCTCTATCTACATGGATATACCTTCTGATAATCTAGAACAGTGTTTCCCAACCAGTGTGCCTCCAGCTGTTGCAAAACCACAACTCCCAGCATGCCTGCACTGCCAAAGGCTGTCAAGGCATGCTGGGAGTTGTAGTTTTGCAACAGCTGGAGGCACACTGGTTGGGAAACACTGATCTAGAACATTCATCAGGTCACCTTGACCCTAAGTTCACACCTGAGCGTTTTACAGCGCGTTCAAACGCGCTGTAAAACGCTCAACACGTGAAAACCATTGCTTCCCGATGGCCCTGGTTCACACTTGAGCGTTTTACAGCGCGTTTGAACGCGCTGTAAAACGCCCGACGCATAAACAAGTTCTTGAGCTTTTTTTGGGGCGTTTGTCGCGCGTTTTGGCCATAGACTCACTGGACAACACTGCAGTCAGACAAACGCGCGTCAAACGCGCGTTTACTGATGCAAAAAACGTGCATAAAAACGCGTTACAAATGCGCGCGTAAAATGCGCGTCTCAGAAACGCTCAGGTGTGAACCCAGGGTAAAGAGAAGGTTTCATCAGTTTTGCAAAAGTCTAATTAGGGTGTTACCTTATAGGGCTGTCCCCACCGCCACTGATGCCATGGCTGTTTTTTTAAAAGACCCCCCAGCTCGTCCGCTGTGACGCTCTGCACTGCGATTGGACAGCGCGCTACAGCCAGGGAGAAGGAGACGCCCACTGAGAAACCCTGGCGTCTCTTCCGCCCTGTTCCGATGCTAGTAATTGGCATACTGAGTGGGGAAAATACCGGAGGACACAGCGGGCGAATGGAGCGCGCACCCAGGAATAATAAGCACTATAGGATCCCTGCTTTATGCCCTACCTAACGTGCTACTTATCTTATAAAGTCTGGACCCATGAAAGGTCCTCTTTAATTGTGGCTTATGGTCCATTCACACGTCCGTGGTGTATTGCAATTTGCGGATCCCCAATACACCCGGCCGGCACCCCCAAAGAACTGCCTATTCTTGTCCGCAATTGCGGACATGAATAGGACATGTTCTATCCTTTTACGGAGCTGCGGACCGATGATCAGGGCCGCACTCCGGAAATGCGGATAGCACATAGTGTGCTCTCCGCATCCATTCCTGCCCAATGGAGAATGAATGGGTCTGCACCTGTTCCGGATATTGCGGAACGGATGTGGACCCATTCCACGGACGTGTGAATGGACCCTTAGAGTGACAGTAACATGTCAGTTCTGATGGGTTGGGTGTCCAGGGCTCCACATGTAGCCTGAAAAAAAGTCTCACATGGGTCAAACACGACAAGCAAGGACACTCACTGTGTGAGAAGCGCTGAGTAATTGGGGTCCCGGGGTAGGGGTAGGTCCTGCTTTCCCACTGAATATTTCCATCGTGGACAGCTTTAATGAATCCGTGGTAACACTGGTGAGCGACCCCTGGTGGAAGAAAAAGGGATTATTACAGAGATGCTTTGTGGCACACAGACATTTTGGATGGGAAGTTGAACAACTGCAGCGGAGGGTCCAGACTTTACACTGTCCCACCTCCGTGTCCATCACTCAGATGTCTAGGTCCCTGATGCAGGGCTCCATTGGTGCACCCGCAAGCCACTGTGACAGCTTTCTCCCATGAACTGTGCCTGGCAGGAGCCACCATGTGATCAGAGAGCAGCACTGGATAAAGTAATTAACAAAGGGGGCAGTGTAACAACCTTACTCATGAAAGGACCTGTCCCCTCTCCTGACTTGTCTGTTTTAGTTACCACTTGTGTTCCCCATGTAATAACAATTCTGGTGCTATTCCTTTATTATTCCTGCTAGAAGTTATGAACGAATTGCTATCAGTTTGCAATGAAGGTCCAGATGGGTGTTACCAGTTGGGAAGGGGGGGGGGGGGGCTCTGCAAAGTCTGACATTATCCAATCAGGTGCTGCCAGTGCCAGACTGTGCAGGAACAACCCCCCCTTCAACTAGTAGCAAGTAGTTTCTAAAACAGTTGTGTCGGGAGAAGATACAGTTGCTTCTTTAAATGCCCCGCACCATAGGGGAGATCATGCAAAAGAGAGTAGCCTGCTACCAGATCTTGGATCAGGCATGCTGAAAGCTAACAGTCCTATCTATCTGCCCCAGAGTCTGCCGTTGCATGAGAATCTGGCGGCACATATACACATTAGATGGAAGGCTGGCCCTGCTAAAAACTGGTGGGTTCAGCTGACATCTACGTGTGTTGCCAGCTTAGGTTGTAACAGGAATAATCGGATATAATTTCCAGGGCGTCCCACAAAACTAAGCCTATGGGGTGAATAGTCTTACCCTCAGTCACCCACATCTCCTGGTCAGTCGTCATTCTCTGCTCATCAAATGTCACGCATGCAGGAGGGAACGTCCATTATAATGGACAGGAAAAGCGAACACTGGGTGAATGAAATGGTGATGTCTACGATTGCGCCCACATCCCCGCTCCTCTGTCTTCATGTATCACAGGCTACAGAAGGCTATTTAGGGCTATCCTGAAATGAGGGGGGGCAACAACATGGAGCTCCCAGTTACATTCTGGAGACTCCCAGGAGTCGGGATAAAATAAGAAGCTGTTGGTGCGTCTGGCGGAGGTGCAGAATACGAGCTGCACGGATATTATTACTATAGACTATAAATGGTAAGGAGCCTGAACACAGACATGGAAAAAATAATCCTGGGGAGAAACACTGTCTGAAATGGTAACTGCGGAAAACATTCAGTTTAGCTGCAAAGCGACCAGAAAAACTGAGAGGTTACACTCATTTAAAGGGCATCTTTCAGCAGATTTATACCTATGACGCTGACTGAGCTGTTGCATGTGCACTTGGCAGCGGTCGGCATCTGTGTTAGTCCCATGGTCATATGTGCCCGCATTGCTGAGAAAAATTATGTTTTAATATATGCAAATGAGCCTCTAGGAGCAACGGGGGCATTACCATTACACCTAGAGGCTCTGTAACTGCTGAGCCCTCTTCACTTTAGGAGAAGTCAGGGTCAGGTGTGACAACATCATCACACCTGGTCCTGTCAATGTAAAAGCCTCTAGGTGTAATGACAACACCCCCTTTGCTCCTAGAAGCTCATTTGCATATATTAAAACATCATCTTTCTCAGCCATACGGGCACATGGGACCAACACAGATGTCTTCAGCTGCCAAGCGCACATGTAACAGGTCAGCCAGTGTCATAGGGACAAATCTGCTGACAGATGGACTTTAAAGAGTATATAGACTCTTGAAACCAGTTTTTTTTTTTTTCCATTATTGCACCAATGCATCCAAAAGGAAGCAACTTTACAAATAATCTTGATTAAGAAAACAACTTTCCGATTTGAGTATACAGCTCCCAAGCAGACCTGTGTGTCTCATGGCTACAGACTACAAACAAACCCTGTCTAGTCTGACTGCAGTCATGTGTTACTCTCTCTGTAGGTTATCCAGAAGAGGAGGCAGCGGAAGTAACACGCACCTAGAGGAGCACCAGCACCGGAACTACACCGCTCTGTCCATTGTGTAGTGGATGGTGCTGGTCACTGCTGCGCTGCTCCCCTTCACTTCACTGGGTGACCAGTTCTGTCCATTATACAATGCATGGAGCTGTGCAGCTCAGACGTCACACTAATACCCTATGCCTTTATAGATTTATTAGAAGCCATACTACAGAGAGCTAGTGGTCACGGGTCACCAGCTCACCGTAGTAGTGCTGCCGGTAAGGAACCGGCAATTATCAGACAGTAAGGCAGCCGCATACCCTGTGCAGCATGTCTGCCTGTTAATATACCTAATATGGATGACCCAACAGGTGATCAGTATCTGATCAGTAGGGATCCGATTCCAGCACCCCCACCGACCAGCTGAATGTAGAGACCCACTACGCCTTCTTCCTAGGCCAGTGATGTCACATTTAGGCTTGAGCGAGTCAGATTGCTCTATCTGAATCCAATTAGTTTGAAAGCATAAACAAATTTAAATTACTGTTCCAAAATCTCATTAAGGGTGCATTCACACGACCATATAAATGGATCCGCATCCGTTCCACAATTTTGCAGAACGAATGTGGACCAATTAATTTCAATGGGGCCGCATAAGATGCGGATAGCACGCGGTTGTTCCGTTCCACGGACCCGCAAAAAATATGGAGCATGTCCTATTCTTGTCCGTGGTTGCGGACAAGAATAGGCATTCTCTATATAGCACTGGCCATGTGCGGACCGCAAAACACTTACGGTCGTGTGAATGGACCCTTACGAAGCCGCTTTCCATCTTCGAACAGTAATTTATGTGCATAAAAAAAAGACGAGAGACGAAGAAAGTCATGCGTTATTTGCAGCAAGATTTGCCAGGCCTCAGCGGAGCCCATACATTTCTGTGCACAACAAATCGGGTTCAGATAGAGCCTAGTAATGCACAGATATTATTACAGAATACAAGTAGTGATCTAAACATTGCATGTTATAGTTACCTAGGGTGACTTAAAAAAAAAATATAAAAAAAAAAGTACAAAACTAAAAGTTTATTTAAAAAATATACATTAAAAAAAATTAAAAATTAAATAACCGAAAAAAAAAAAAAAAAAAAAGTCACACGCTCTTAATATAGCATCAATAAAAACTACAGATCGCCCCGCAAAAAATAAGCCCCCACACAGCTCTGTAGATACAAATTTTAAAAACAGTTATGGGGGTCGGGATATGGCAATTTTTTTCCAAAGTTTTTTTTCCCCAGTATTAAAAAACAAGAAATACTATATAAATCTGATATTGTCATTGCACTGACCCCAAGAATTGAGTTTTACTGCATAGCGAACAGCTGTAAAAATGAAACCTATAAAAAAACTGTGGTGGAATTGCGTTTTTTTTTCTAATTCCACCCCATTTGGAATTTTTTTCCAGCTTCCCACTGTATGCCATAGTAAATGGTGCCATTAAAAAGTGTAACTTGTCCTGCAAAAAACAAGCCCTCATATGGCGATGTAAACGAAAAAATAAAAAAGGTCATGGCTCCGGGTAGGCAAGTAGTAGAAAATGAAAACACAATGACTGAAAATCCCAAGTTTTTTTAAGCTGAAAATATGATGCCGAGTACAATAGAAATCAGCAATGCAAATGTATTTGACGCATATCAATTCCCCCTTTTGCCTGGGACACGTGAAATGCACATCACAGGTTACAGGTTAGCCTTTTTTGTGGATTTCAAATCAGCAGAGTAAAAATATATGCTGTATGAACGCATGCATTTCCCATTCAAATCAACAGGACACACTTTTGGGCATATTTCACATGTACTTTGGTGCAGAGATACAAGTAAGTATTTTCTGTATCTGGGCAGTTTTTCAGTCTGAATAAGGTTTCCATTCACCGATAGCAAACCGATCTTAAAAACAGAGAGGAATTGAAATACAAAAAGTCTGAAAGCTGAATAATCTGAAAGCCTCATAGAATACACACAGCACCTTGTGAAGGGAGTGCCAGACGAGGAGAGACGTTCACAGAACCCAATACCGCAGACGGAATATCAGCCATACACAATGGGACTGGCGAGATGGCACACGTGCATCGCTGTGCCCTCCAGCGTGGACAGATGGTAAGCATCCTATGCACTCACCAGGAGACATGTGGGCAAAACACACTAGAGTTTACAGCATAAGGCCTCTTGCACACGGCCGTTGTGCGGCCATTCCGTGCGGCGGCTGGGATGGATCGAGACCCATTCAACTTGAATGGGTCCGTAATCCGTCCGCACCGCAAAAAAAAAAATAGAGCAAGTTCGATTTTGTTGCGGTACGGAGGCATGGACAGAAACACCATGGAAGCACTCCGTAGTGCTTCCGTGGGGTTCCGATCCGTGCTTCCATTCCGCATATGGGTCCAAATCCGTGATGCGGAGCGCACACGGGCCGGTGCCCGTGTATTGCAGACCCGCCTTATACGGGCCGCAATACGGCCACAGGCACACAACAGTCGTGTGCAAGAGTCCTAAGGGCATGACCACACTGAGTGGTCGCGAGCTGTTCAGGGTGTGGCCAGCTGCGTTCGAGAGCTGCACAACTAATTAGACCTCAGGTGCCTGCAGGACAGAAATCAGACGGAATTCCGGGTTCCATTATTTATTCTCCATTCAACTATATTAGGACAGATTAAAACAGACAGCGTTCCTTTTGGCTTCGGTTATTTTCCATTATATGCGTTATAATGGAATGCTATAACGGAATTCAACACGTTTATGTGAACCCGCCCTTATTGAACTAATGAAGACTGCACTGTATAGAGGGTGTTGAAGGTGCAGCGCAGCCATTAACAATGAAGACTTCAATAAATATGAGGCTGCTGAGGCCAAATTGTCTCATGACCACGCCGTGTGGTCGTACCCCAAGTGCTTTCATCTTGAAACCATAGTTCACCTGATAGATGTGCATTGGAGATCCATCGACCATCCGCACCGCAAGAAAATAGAACATGTTCTATTTTTTTGCGGTGCAGAGGCACGGAGAGAAACCCCACGGAAGCACTCCGTAGTGCTTCCATGGGGTTCCGTGCCTCCGTTCCACACCGCAGCTCCGGATTCAAGCGGGGAGCACACGGCCGGTGCCCGCATATTGCGGACCTGCTGTTTGCAGGCTGCAATACGGCACCTGCCGGGCAACGGCTGTGTGCATGAGGCCTTAAAGAGATTCTTCAGTGGCCAAGCAGAGTGCAGGGTTAAAAAAAAAAAACTCCCTCTTTCTGTTGTGCTTCTGTTGCGAGACTGAGACATGCCGTCCATGGCCTCAGTGGTGGCAGCAGTCACGTGGTGTCTGCATATGTCACAGTGATGCCGCTGATGGGCCGGCTGCGGAGACACACATGTAGAAGGTACAAGAGGACATAGTATTAAATTAGAGGGGAGGAAAGGTTTAAAAGTAATATCAGGAAGTATTACTTTACTGAGAGAGTAGTGGATGCAGGGAATAGCCTTCCTGCAGAAGTGGTAGCTGCAAATACAGTGGAGGAGTTTAATCATGCATGGGATAGGCATAAGGCCATCCTTCATATAAGATAGGGCCAGGGGCTATCCATAGTATTCAGTATATTGGGCAGACTAGATGGGCCAAATGGTTCTTATCTGCCGACACATCCTATGTTTCTACATCACGCTGGAACTGGAATCAGAGGAGCAGGAAGCTCAGCACTGGAGATAGGAGTGGTTTTAGGTCTCAGAGAACCCCTTTAACCCATTCACGCCCGATGACGTACATGTACGTCATCAGGCGTGTGTTTAAAGATGGCGCCTTAGCCGCGGGTGGCCGTCTGCTTCTTTTAGCAAACAACCGCGGATAATGTCCGCACCGGCATGAATGCCGATCGCGGACATTTGACTCCTCAGATGCCGTGGTCAACCCTGACCACGGCATCTGCGCGCGCTTTAAACCGTAAGCAAAAGCTATCGGTTATGCCCCAGCTCCCCTGTGTGGCGATCGGAGGAGCCGAAGTGTGTATGCAGCAGCCTCTGTCTTTATGAATGACAGGAGGCTGCTGCATAGTATTTCCTATGGAGCCCTTGCCTGTAATAGGGCTCCATAGGAAAGTACTAAAATCAGAGATTCCAGAGTCTATGATAATAGCAATCAAATGACTGCATGTTATAGTTTCCTATGGGAACTATAAAAAAAAAAAAAAAAGGTGTAAAGATAAAAAAAAAAAATACACTTCATGGGGGGGGGGGGGGCGCGATGTGCGAAAACGCCCATAGTAAAAAAATATTCCCCATACGGCAAACAGCAAAACGGAAAAAAATGGCCAATTCACTGTTTTTGGTCGCTTCATTTTGTACAAAAAATTTAATAAAAAGTGATCAAAAAGTCATACACACCCCAGAATGGTATTAATGAAAAGTTCAGATCACCCTGCAAAAAATTAGCCCCCATACAGCTCCGTATACATAATTACAAAAACGTTATAGGGCGACAAAAGAAAAAAAACTGATTTTTTTCCCCACTTTTTAATTTTTTATCACTAACAAAACCTAAGAAAAACTATACATATAAGGTATCGCTGGATTCGTACTGACCTGTAGAATAAAAGTTTTATCGCACAAATGTAAATAAAAAAATCTAAACTGTGGTGGAATTGCCTTTTTTTTTTTTTATTTCACCCTATTTGGAATTGTTTCCCTGCTTTCCACTACATCATATGCAATATTAAATGGTGGCGTTGGAAAGTACAACTTGTCCTGAAAAAAAAACAAGCCTCATATGTCTTCATGAACAGACAAATAAAAAAAAGTTATGGCTCTGGGAAGGCAGGGAGCGCAAAATGAAAACGCGAAAAAAAAGAAAAAAAATACAGGCTTGAAAGGGTTAAATAGCACCGACACTCATGTACTAAAACGGTTTCTGAACAGAGATCACGAAAAGCTGAATTTAGGCTATATAGACATGGCTATGGGTAACGTGCGCTCTGGCGGTGTGGTGTGTAGGACATGCTGCTGCTCGGACCGTGTGCACACCATGTCTTACCTTTAATGAGCCGATACCACTGCTTACACACTAGGGCTGCAGTTTTATGTTCCTGATATGGAGACAGGAAGGACAGGATGTATTCCAGGACCTCCTCCGGCAGCTCAGACATTGAGCGGTGGTGTTTGGTCACCTCAGCTGTCGCCTGTGGCTCTTCCTCCTGCTCCATGGTCCCGTCTACAGCATCCTCTCTGTCAATGGCCATGAACGCGTCATCCTCGCTCTCAGAAGAGCTGGCCATGGCATTCCACACACGTCCTGCAAGTGAAACGAAACGTTAATATAAAAAGGCACTGAGTTAAAGGGGTTCTCCGAGACTGAAGACAGATAGTAACACTGCAGTACAGCTCCCTCTAGTGCTGAAGCCCGCTAATAGCAACTGCATCCTGACACCCAGTGCTGATTTTCTATGCCCAAACCAGCAGACCGAGGGCACGGGGTCCAAGCTTTCTTTCTTCGCATACAGCTCATATGACTGGCTGTATGAACCGCCCATTTTGCACATTTGTTTAAATGCAAACGGAAGAACACGGCACAATATAGCGAGAAGTAGATGACCCCCCCAACTGCCCGTGCGATCTGACCACCACTCCTGTCCCTACGAGCGGGCACATCAAGCATCGGCTGCACTCACCTCCAGCCCTTCTGATCGTCTGACTGAACTGCAGGTGACTGCCCTGTCACTCAAACATACTAATTGTGCCCTCGAGTCCTGGCACACACAGATGCCGGCTCTGAACACAATCAGACGGCGTTATCTGCCCGGGCACGTCGATGATCTTCCGTGGGAAAGTAGTGAAAGACAGGAGATGGCACCAGCAGCGGCCGTGGTACCACAAGTATAAGCATGCCCACAGCTGGGACTACTTGATTAGAGGCGCAGAGTGGCACGTGCCCTTCAACTCGGCAATCGTCTCATGAAGACACAGAAGTTATCGCTGGTTCAGGATTACACAAACATGGCTGCTTTCTTCCAAAAACAGCGCCACCTCAATAGATGAGGTGTAGTCATTACCCGCAGGCAGGTGCGGCAGTCCATTCAGCTCTATGGGACTGGCAGAGACAGCAGGGTACAAGCACTCTGCTATCTCCGGGGGTCCCACAAAGTTGAAGGGAGCGAGTCCAATGCATTATTCAAATGGGGGTTCTGGTGACCAGCCCCAGCAGTCAGATCCCCTCCATTCATACCCTTATCCCCTACCCTGTGGGCAAGCCCTTTAAGAAGACACCAGCCATGTTTTTTTTATAATCCTGGACTGCCCCTTTAAAACTCTAAAGTATATAAAAGGTCTCAGAAAGTCGCAACCACTAAAGATCTAATTATTGCGGGGGAGGAGTGCATGTAAATTGGCCCACAAGAGCCATTCCTCGGCCGGTGCTGTAGTACACCATGTGCATTGGCCGGCGGCAGGACGGAGCGGCCTCCTGCGCAGCGAGCACAGTGAACCGCACAGCTGGGGGGACAATATACTCGGCAGGGACATCTGACGGGGCTGAGCCGCTGCCGGGGACAAAGGAAAGACAGGATGGTAATTAGCACCGATGATAACGAAAGTGCCCACATCTGATGGCTCCATACCCGCCCTGACTCTACACTGCAAGGGAAAACGGAGGGGTACAAGGGGGGCCCGCAGACTGCGCCCTGAGAAAGCCGCACAATAATAGACGAGAGGTTCCTGTTTTACACCATAAAAATAAGGGGCCAAAATCTACCAGAGGTGCTCCGAGCTGGGTCCCAAATTTTGCAATCTTTACCACGGAGCGGTTGTGACACCGGACCCCATGTACGGTATGAATACGCGCCAAATAGAAACCCTACAGAGAGCGAGGCTCCTATACATTACACAGCACAGGAGCTTAGACACCAAACACGGGATTTCCTTAAAATCAGAAAGGTGATGAGGGTGTCAGGCCGTGCCATCCTCCACGACTGAGACCCGGGACCTAAAGTAAGTGACCGATACAAGGTATGTGCCACCAGGGGGCAGCCCGGCTGGGAAACAGACATGCGAGCCAATCAGAGGGCTCCTGGCATCGGCTGACACCTGACTGAGCGCTGACAACTATCCTGCTGGAATAACAAAGAGACATCTCTGCAGACAAAGGTTTCTGACCAGGACAACATTTTAATCAGATGTGGATTACGAAGCTGACATCTGACAACCCACCAGAGCCGACAACTCAGCGACATCTGACAACACCCCCAGAGCCGACAACTCAGCGACATCTGACAACACCCCCAGAGCCGACAACTCAGCGACATCTGACAACACCCCCAGAGCCGACAACTCAGCGACATCTGACAACACCCCCAGAGCCGACAACTCAGCGACATCTGACAACACCCCCAGAGCCGACAACTCAGCGACATCTGACAACACCCCCAGAGCCGACAACTCAGCGACATCTGACAACACCCCCAGAGCCGACAACTCAGCGACATCTGACAACACCCCCAGAGCCGACAACTCAGCGACATCTGACAACACCCCCAGAGCCAACAACTCAGCGACATCTGACAACACCCCCAGAGCCAACAACTCAGCGACATCTGACAACACCCCCAGCAGCCCGAATACATAATTGACATCTGACAACCCTCACATAGTAAAATCTGACCTCCCGTCTGCAATCGGAGCATGCAGTCGATATTTGACAACTTTCTAGGCTGGCTGAGTATCGAACCGATATCTGACAACCCCTCGGGGAGGCGCACATCTGGCACCTTACACCCAGAAGTCTGTTTATAGGTGACAACACCCCAGCAAGCGGATGTAGTTAATACACGACAACCCCAGTCCTGGCAGGAAATATAGTCAAATCTGAGAACCTTCCCCCCGGCAGGCTGAGCATGGAGTCCATATCTGACAACTTTCCGGAACGGTGGAGCATGGAGCCAACATCTGAGAACTCACTGGAAAACTACAATCCGGAACCAGCCACCCACAGGCATACAAAGCCGACATTGAGCAACCAACCTACCCACGGGTGCCACGTCTGACAACACCCCAGCAGGATGAGGATGTAGCTTCCATCTGACAAACTGCACCCAGAAAACTGCCACCATAGTTTACACCTGACAACCCCCTTCCCCTGGCAGACTGCCACCATAGTTTACACCTGACAACCCCCTTCCCCTGGCAGACTGCCACCATAGTTTACACCTGACAACCCCCTTCCCCTGGCAGACTGCCACCATAGTTTACACCTGACAACCCCCTTCCCCTGGCGGACTGCCACCATAGTTTACACCTGACAACCCCCTTCCCCTGGCAGACTGACACCATAGTTTACACCTGACAACCCCCTTCCCCTGGCAGACTGCCACCATAGTTTACACCTGACAACCCCGTTCCCCTGGCAGACTGCCACCATAGTTTACACCTGACAACCCCCTTCCCCTGGCGGACTGCCACCATAGTTTACACCTGACAACCCCCTTCCCCTGGCAGACTGCCACCATAGTTTACACCTGACAACCCCCTTCCCCTGGCAGACTGCCACCATAGTTTACACCTGACAACCCCCTTCCCCTGGCAGACTGCCACCATAGTTTACACCTGACAACCCCCTTCCCCTGGCAGACTGCCACCATAGTTTACACCTGACAACCCCCTTCCCCTGGCGGACTGCCACCATAGTTTACACCTGACAACCCCCTTCCCCTGGCAGACTGACACCATAGTTTACACCTGACAACCCCGTTCCCCTGGCAGACTGCCACCATAGTTTACACCTGACAACCCCCTTCCCCTGGCGGACTGCCACCATAGTTTACACCTGACAACCCCCTTCCCCTGGCAGACTGCCACCATAGTTTACACCTGACAACCCCCTTCCCCTGGCAGACTGACACCATAGTTTACACCTGACAACCCCCTTCCCCTGGCAGACTGACACCATAGTTTACACCTGACAACCCCCTTCCCCTGGCAGACTGACACCATAGTTTACACCTGACAACCCCCCCCCCCCCCCCCCCCCCTGACAAATCTGACAACCCACCACAGCAGGTATGTGGCCATAGGCTGACACATCGCTTCCAGCATCTACTTGACAAGAGCCAGATTCCTAGACATCCATAAATTAGACAGAATGGATTCACAGCCAGAGACAGACCAAATGTTTAAAGAGACAGTCACTGAGGGGAAGAGACAGTCAGAAGATGAAGACTAACCAATAGACACCGATGGAGAGAGACGGTGACTAAGGGGATGGGGAGCTATGACCGGCCACGAAGAGACAGCCGCCGTGGATGAGACAGTCAGCAGAGACGAGGCGGCTACCAGAGACATGTATGACAGGAGGCATCCCGCCTCAGGCTGCACTCTCTCACCTGGCGAGGCGCGCTCTCTCCCAGCCTTGGTGCCGGTTTCCTCCCTGGTCACGGAGCCGCCATCTTCAGTAGCATAAGCGGCGACAGAAGAGGAAGGGCCAGAGCCGGCCGGGGGGCGCGCACGTACATGCGTCAGCATTCACACGCACGTCGCACGGAGAACGTCCACCGCGCTCGCCAACGCCACGAAGAGCTGGTCGATCGCCTGACGCGCGCATGCGCTGTACAACCCGGATGGCTGAGGCGCCATATTGGGAAGGTCAAAGGCTGAAGACTAGTAATGAATCAGAAAACATTCACTATAAGCGGGTTACAATAGGGGATAATTCTTATCCCTTTCTTTAACTGTATCAACCACTCAGCCTGAGCCCCCATAATAGTTACAGTGCCCCCACCATGAATGACAGGAAGAGTTCCCCCACAATAAATGACACCCACAGGGCCCCCACAATCAGTGACAGGAACAGTGCCCCCACAATCAGTGACAGGAGTAGTGCCCCCACCATGAATGACAGGAACAATGCCCCCATAATCAGTGACAGCAACAGTGCCCCCACAATCAGCCAAGGTGTCCCCAACCTGAATTAAAGCCACAATGCCCCCCATAAATAATAGCCACAGTGCCGTCACAGTGAATGACCGCCATAGTGCTTCTGCAATGAATGGTAGCTGTGGAGACCCCACAAAGAATGACAGCCACAATGCTCCTTTCACAGTGGCGCCCCAATTACCTCCATACCCTGACAGCCACAGTACCTCCCTAACAGTGATAGCCATATTGCTATTATAAATGACCACCATAGTGCACACAGTCAAAGTGTATCCAAAAGTGACAGCTACAGGTTTAAAGAAATGTAAAAAAATCTTAGCTTCTAGCAAAAAAAAAAAAGACTTGAAGAGTCAGGGGGGCTGTGTGATACATGGCCATGCACCCACTTCCGTATATATGACAATGAATAGAAGGTGAGCCAACAATTCAGCCCTTAGCCAAGTCTGGAGGAAACCTACAAGCTGCTAAACCCGATACCACGGTGCAGTGTGCGGCCTGAATGCACATTATCATCATGTATGATCCAGATACTGAACGAGCAGAAGAAATGCTGGGAATACACATAAGACAGGGGTCTCTTCTGAGACTCCCCCATAAACACGCACGCTCAGCTCGGCCTCACATGTACGCTTCAATGTGTAGAGGCAAGTAAGCCGCCACCAGACACTTCTGCAGCGAAAATGCTTGAAAAAGGCCTTGTTTAACCGAAATGTCGCATCTAGAGATGAGCGAATTTCCAGTTATGAAATTAGTTTGCGATTCGTTTACTGGTAAAAGGTGAATTGTGTTATGGATTCCGTTACCACGGACCATAACGCAATTCTATAACGGAGGTTATTTATTCCGTCATAATAGAAGCCTATGGGCTGCATAACGGATCTGTCCCGTTTCCGTTATGCAGGAGAGGATTCACCACCAGCTATGGGTCTTTATTAAGACTAGCGTCTAAAACGCCAGTCTTAATAAATGTGCCCCTAAATGTTTGGATGGTCCCTTTAAGGAGGTAGGCCCAAGACTGAAAATGATCACCTATCCACAGGAAAAGTAAAATGTTTCTGATTGGCTGGGGTCGGACTGCTGGGGCCCCCATGTTCCTAGTCTGAATGGAGTGGCAGTCAAGCTCCATTTAAGGCCTCATGCACACGACCGTTGTGTGCATCCCTGTCCGTTGTTCCGTTTTCCGTGATTTTCTGCGGACTCATTGACTTTCAATGGGTCATTTCAAAACTCGGAAAATGCACCGTTTGTCATCCGCGTCCGTGATCCGTGTTTCCTGTCCTATTTTTTTGACGGACAACGGTTCGCGGACCCATTCAAGTCAATGGGTCCGTGAAAAAACACGGAGGCACACAAGATTCTCTTCCGCGTCCGTGATCCATAGGCTACTTTCGCACAGACGGATCCGCAGATCCGTCTGCATAACAGCTTTTCAGATCTGAGTTTTCACATCGTGAAAACTCAGATCCGACAGTATATTCTAACACAGAGGCGTTCCCATGGTGATGGGGACGCTTCAAGTTAGAATATACTAAGAACTGTGGACATAACTGCCCCCTGCTTCCTGGCAGCACCTGATCTCTTAAAGGGGGCTGTAATCCGCACAATTAACCCCCACAATTAACAATTGTGCATATCATAGCCCCCTGTAAGAGATCGGGTGCTGCCAGGCAGCAGGGGGCAGACCCCCCTTCCTCCCCAGTTTTAAATTTATTGGTGGCCAGTGCGGCCCCCCTCCCTCCCCTCTATTAAATTCATTGGTGACCATTGCGGCCCCCTCCCCCCCCCCCCCCTAATTAAAATCACCCCCCCAATCATTGGTGGCAGCGGAGAGTTCCGAATTTTAGAAGCATTATACTTACCTGCGCTGTCTGTGGCCGGCCGGTCGCTCCTCCTACTGGTAAGTGACAGGTCTGTGCTATAAGCAATGCGCCGCACAGACCTTTCACTTACCAGTAAGAGGAGCGCCCGGCCGGCCACAGACAGCGCAGGTAAGTATAATGCTTCTAAAATTGCTAAGTAACCATGGCAGCCAGAACTGCAGTAGCGTTCTGGCTGCCATGGTAACCGATCGGAGCCCCAGCGATTAAACTGGGACTCCCATCGGAACTCTCCGCTGCCACCAATGATGGGGGGGGGTGATTTTAATTAGGGGGGGGGAGAGGGGGGCGCACTGGCCACCAATGAATTTAATACAGGGGAGGGAGGGGGGGGGGCCGCACTGGCCACGAATGAATTTAATACTGGGGAGGGAGGGGGGGCCGCACTGGCCACCAATGAATTTAAAACTGGGGAGGGACCTGAGGGGTTAATTGTGCGGATCACAGCCCCCTGTAAGAGATAGGGTGCTGCCAGGCAGCAGGGGGCAGTCATGTACACAGTTCTTAATATATTCTAACTTGAAGCGTCCCCATCACTATGGGAACGCCTCTGGGTTATAATATACTGTCGGATCTGAGTTTTCACGATCTAACTCAAATCCGATGGTATATTCTAACATAGAGGCGTTCCCATGGTGATGGGGACGCTTCAAGTTAAAATATACCATCGGATTGGAGAAAACTCAGATAGGGACTCCTGACTTTACATTGAAAGTCAATGGGGGACGGATCCGTTTGCAATTGCACCATATTGTGTCAACGTCAAACGGATCTGTCCCCATTGACTTGCATTGTAAGTCAGGAAGGATCCGTTTGGCTCCGCACAGCCAGGCGGACACTAAAACGACTTTTTTTTTACTTTCCTTCATGTCTGGTGATTCTCCAAAAATCAAGGAAGACACACGGAAGAAAAAACAGACACGGATCACAGAACAACAGAACCCCGTTTTGCGGACCGTGAAAAAATACTGTTGTGTGCATGAGGCCTAACTCTATGGAGCTGCAAGAGATAGCCAAGTACAGCACTTGGCTAATCCCAGCAGCCCTACAGAGTTTAAAGGGTTCTCCAGGACATTATGTAAATTCTCTGACTCACCTCACCTGTGGAGGGGAGAGAATTTCAGAAGTACTTACCCTTCCGTTGCGCCGCCAATTCAACAATCTCGGCTGTGACCATGGGACTGCCCGACTGGCTGCGGGCTCTTCTGTTGAGCTGTATTTACATGATGCAGCTGAACAGGAGCACATCCAGTCGGAGGAGCCTGCAGCCAGTCACGTGATTACAGTCGAGATTGCTGAATCGGCAGCATGATGGAGGGGTAAGTATTGCGGAAAGTCTCTTCCTTCCATAGGTTAGCTAAAATAGAGAATTTAGGTAAAGCCCCAGAGAACCCCTTTAATGCACATCCATTCACATAGGGACTCAGTGAACCCTGTTTTCACAATCAGCTGCGGTCCCAGCAATTGGACACCCACTGAACATAAACGTACAACTATTCTGCAGATAAGTGATACTTATCAGTGTTGGGCCAACTTCCTTAAAGGGGGTTTCCAACCATTTCAATTGTAAAAGCTCCATACAATAAAAAAAATAAAAAAAGCCATACTAACTTTACCATTCCCCCGTTCCTGTTCCAATGCTACCTGGCTTTTCTCAACTGATCACCTAGTCTGCGGATAGGTGGTAAACTTCAATCTTTTGCCGACCCCTCCAACCTAATCTTCTTAATCAGAATCTGGATCTGCTAAAGGGCTCATGCACACGACCGTATGCCCTCCGACACATGCGGGCCATATGTCCCGGAGCGGCATTGATCGTGCGCACGGGAGCACACAGCATCATAGATTACAATGATGCTGTGCACGTTGGGCCGCCCACGGGGCTATTGTCCCGTATTCATATGATCTTATTTGTGCGGGACAATGGCCCCGCGGGCGACCCGACGTGCACAGCATCATTGTAGTCTATGATGCTGTGTGCTCCTGTGCGCACGATGTATGCCGCTTCGGGACATATAGCCCGCTCACGGACCGTATGTCTCGGAGGGCATATGGTCGTGGGCATGAGCCCTTATTAACAGGTCGGGATCTCTGAATGGGAAGAGTAGGAGCTGCTCATTTTCATCGTTAGGAAGAGAAGTGAACTGGTATAAAACTAATCTACTGCCCCCTATGGATATAACACAATAATATTATAGAATATGGCATATGTCCAGTCTATTCAGTGCTGCTTTCTGCTGTATCAAACTTTATGTAATTTTCCATTTATTGATCTGGGCATTAAAATTAAATAGGATGTTTTTGAATGATGGCCACTGTCTGTCCTCAGCAATGACAGAGAGGGCAGAAGAAATACAGCATAGCCTCTTCAACCGGGGAATCCTGCCAATATTTAATGTCCTCTATATTAAGCAGAGACATTGTGCTATTCCTCTACCCACACATTGTAACTAAATGATATAAAGCTATTTATAATGACCAAGAAAATAATTACATACTGTGATCCTAAACTACCAAACACGTATCTGCTCTGCTTGGGGCAAACACAAGCTCTGGAGATAAAGTAATATCTACTAACTACTATAATACTGCTCCTATCTACAAGAATATAACTACTATAATACTGCTCCTATGTACAAGAATATAACTACTATAATACTGCCCCTATGTACAAGAATATAACTACTATAATACTGCCTCCTATGTACAAGAATATAACTACTATAATACTTCTCCTATGTATAAGAATATAACTACTATAATACTGCTCATATTTACAAGAATATAACTACTATAATACTGCCTCCTACATACAAGAATATAACTACTATAATACTGCCTCCTACATACAAGAATATAACCACTATAATACTGCTCCTATGTACAAGAATATAACTACTATAATACTGCCTCCTACGTACAAGAATATAACCACTATAATACTGCCTCCTATGTACAAGAATATAACTACTATGGGGCGGAGCTTGACTTCCGGCCAAGCCAGACGCATGTGAGAGAGCTCCTCTCCATGTGAGCCAGCAAACTAGTTAATTTTGCTACCTAGCTTTGAAAGAATGGGCAAAGTGGGTCGGTACATACCCAGTGAAACGCCTGAACACCTGAGATCGGACCGCGGTCCGCAAGAAATGGACAAATTTCTACATAAGAAGGCTCCGGCCGTGAGGGCCGCCAAGATGGCGCCTCTGGAGCAGGAGGACTGGCCACAGGAAGCGGAGGGGGCGGACGGCGTCTCATCAGATCTGGATGCCGGACCCCGCGCCTCCACCTCGGCGCCTATTTCACGCCAATTCATCCAACAAGCCCTATCGTCGGCATTAGCCCCGGTGATTCAAGATCTCACCGAAATCAAGTGCGACGTGAAGCACATCGGGCACCGCGTGGAGAAGCTGGAGCACACGCAGGCAGCCATCCTGACTTTTGCTCACACGCTGGGCGACAACAGTGCCGCACTCGCTGCCTCTTTAGATACAGCTTACGCCCTGATAGAAGACCAAGAGAACCGCAGCCGACGTAAGAATATCCGGCTGCGAGGTCTCCCAGAGCGGGTACTGCATGAAGCACTGCCTGAGGCGGCGTCCGCCATCTTTTCCGGCCTGCTAGGTGCAGAAAGAGCAGCTGAAATCTGCGTGGAGCGCATCCACAGAGCGCTCAGGCCGAAACCGAGGGACAATGACCCACCGAGGGATGTGGTCTGCGGTTTGCTACGATATGTGGACACAGCAGCGATCCTAAAGGCGGCAAGAGAACAGAAGGAACCGCTCTACGAAGGAGCCAAGATCCTCTTATTCCAAGACCTAGCACCCTCTACTTTGAGTAAGCGAAGGATCCTACGACCGCTTACGGATCATCTGAGGGCTGTTAAAATGCCCTACAAATGGCTATTCCCGTTTGGTCTGACTTTCGCATCGGAGGGAAAGAGGTGCACGATCCGCACACCAGCGGACTTGCCTGCGGCGTGGACTCTGCTCCAGACGACCCCCCTGGATATACCATCATGGCTCCCGTCGGCTGACACAGGAGTCCCTCTGCCTGATTTGCCAGAAGAGCAGAAGTGGGTTAAAGCTTCTACTAAAAGAAAGTCCAACAACAGGCCGTGAGGTCTGCCGCACGGTTTGCAGATGTCTATTTCACTCATGGACGGTAGCTCACTGGGCTACTGCTGCTGGACTGCTGGACGTTACAGACGATCTCCGGGTCCCTGAGCATTAGTGGCGGCCGTCTGAGCCTTTTTCAGTTTGTTTGTGGCCTACCTCAGTTAGCCGGCGGTGGTCGGATAGGTAGGGGCTCGTTCTGAGTGGCCCTGAGCAGTTGGACCGCGGGCGGTGGACTCTTAGGTCAGGTCGGCCCCACGGGGCGATCCGTGAGCCACTGTTGTATCGGCACGTCACTACTGCAGTGGTTTGTGCACATCCACAGGTTCCACATGTTTAGCATGCATGTCTATACTGCATATGTTTATGAGCGTACTGGTCTGATAGCTATGGCGTGGCTGTAAGGAGTGTTAGTCCTTGTGACTGGCCTCTAGTTCAGTCAGGCCATTCATCTAATGGCTGCGAACCAGCTTATTGTTATTAATGTTATGTTTGCTATGGCTCACAGGACAAGCAGGCTTACTCCCCCCGTATAGCCGCTTGCCCTAGACCATTATGGCACTCACCAGGAACTTACTGGCGCAACCCTGGTGCAAGCGCCTTACAATTGGCTGGCTTGGGCCATTCGCGCTTTGCCTTGCTTTGCTGGGCTGCGCGCTAGGCACAAGCCACCCAAACCCTATGTTGGAGATTTTCTCCACTTCCCGGTTGTTCTTGAAGTTGGATACTCCATTTTGTTTCCCTGGTCACACGCATGATTTTAAGCAACTAGCAGCTCTAAGGTCTACACTTGTAATACGTCATGGCATCGATTAAGTGTACTTCCCTTAATGTCAGAGGTTTTAATACACCGCAGAAGAGGTCACAGGTTGTTCGTATGTTGAAAAAATCTCACACTGACATATGTTTTCTACAGGAATTACATTTCAAGTCGGCACATGTGCCTACTCTCCCTAAGTCCTACTTCCAGCATTGGTTCACCAGCACGTTCAGTAGTGCAGCTAGGGGAGTCGGCATTGCCATATCAAAGACAGTTCCCTTCCGGTTATCATGCGTACAGGATGACCCAGAAGGGCGATATGTATTTGTTAAGGGTTCAATAGGCACCCAGGTAGTGACATTAGCCAGTCTATATTGCCCAAATCGAGGTCAAACGAAATGGCTCATCAATACCTTGAAGACGTTTGCCTCCTTTGCTGAAGGAATTAGATTAATAGGCGGAGATCTCAACATGACGCTGAACCCCATAATGGATGCGTCCGATGGCTCTTCCCAATTGACCCAGGTGGCTCTAGGTAGAGTTAATGCCTATCTAGCGGAGGTAAATTTAGTGGACTCCTGGCGGTTGCTTCACCCTGCTGACAGAGACTACACTTTCTTCTCGGCACCGCATAATACTCATAAGAGGCTGGATTATGTCCTGATCTCGGGCAGCTGTGCTGACAGGGTGGAGCAGTCTACCATTGAGCCCATAACGGTCTCAGACCATGCCCCGGTGTCGACTTCGCTTCATTTCCCTACGCTACCTACACAAACTAAACAATGGCGTCTAAATGAGACACTCCTAGATAAACAATCAGATGTAGATACCCTCAGTCAGAAACTAACGTGGTTCTTTGCTGAAAACTCTACTGATGGGATGCCACTGGCTACTGTCTGGGAGACACATAAACAGGTCATGAGAGGCGAGCTCATTGCACTAGGCAGTAGGGTTAAAAGAACTAGACAGGAGCACTTAAATTCCCTCCTTAAGCAAATAGCGGATATCGAGTCCGTACATAAGCGCTCTAGAGCCCTAGAGGCCAGGGATCGACTAGCAATTCTGCGTAAGCAGCTGACAGATCATCTAAATGTGTGTTATGCAAAAACATACCAATATTCGCAATTTCGCTTTTACGCGCATGGGGACAAGGGCACGAAATTGATGTCCTCTCTCCTGAAACAGAAGAAGGACTCAATGTATATAGCAGGGATTAATAGGAGAGATGGTACCACTGCCCACAAAACGTCAGATATAGCCACTGAGTTCCAAAAATTTTATCACGACTTGTACGGTCTCCCTGAGGAAGTAGCAGGGTCCACTGTAGATAGGGCTTCCCTAATTGATGACTTCTTACACCGCTTACAGCTCCCCACTCTAAATGAAGAGGAGGCTCAAACTCTTCTATCCCCAATAACGGAGAAAGAAGTTATGGGCGTTTTAAGCTCTATGCCAATGGGGAAGAGCCCGGGTCCCGACGGTTTCCCGGTGGGATACTATAAGAAATTTTCAAAAATCCTGGCTCCCCACATTACTGCCTGGTGCAATGAGCTCCTGGGTGGCTCACAGTTACATACACAGTCCCTGGAGGCCACAGTCACTATTCTCCCCAAACCCGGGAAAGACCCTAAGTTGTGTGGCAGCTACAGACCAATTTCGCTTTTGAACGTTGACATTAAGGTCTGGGCGAAATTACTTGCCACTAGAATCAGTACCCTTCTCCCGAAACTTATTAACCCTGAACAAGCAGGCTTCGTCCCTGGCAGGGAGGGCAGTCACAACTCCTGCAGAATCCTATCCACCATACAGCTAGCAAAGAAAAAACAACTCCCCCTGGTTCTGCTGGGTATAGATGCGGAGAAGGCCTTTGACCGGGTGAATTGGGCTTATATGATTAAAACCCTGCAAAAGTTTGGCTTCCCTGCGCAATTTCAGAGAGCTATTATGTCTCTGTATGGTGACCCTAGCGCCCGGATCAGAGTTAATAGCACTTTGTCATCTCCCTTCCCTATTAGGAATGGGACGAGGCAGGGATGCCCCTTATCCCCTGCCCTGTATATATTAGTCATGGAAACCTTGCTGCAGGCCATCAGAGATCATCCTGGCATCAGGGGACTCAAGTTAGAGAATAGCCACATAGAATATCTTAATGCCGCTTATGCAGACGACCTCCTAGTCATGGTCTCCAACCCGGTCGAGGCCTTCCCGCATCTGTTATCCCTGTTTGAGCAGTATGGACAGGTGTCCAATTTTAAAGTAAACTATACAAAATCAGAGGCCATGAATGTATCAGCTCCGACCAAGCAAATCCACCTGCTGAAAACGAAAACCCCTTTCATATGGCAAACATCTCACTTGTCCTATCTGGGAATTAAGATTCCTTGTAGAATGGATGAGCTTTTCCGGCTGAACTTTGCTGCACTACTGAACGATGCTCAACAACAGCTGCACACACTGAGAATTCCATATATTTCATGGATGGGCCGGAAAAATCTGTTAAAAGCATTTATTATGCCCAAGATACTGTACGCCATGCAGATGCTGCCTGTCTTTCTTCCCTCCTCCTTCTTTACACAAATTAGAAGGCTCTTCAGCACCTTTCTTTGGGGGGGGGAGGGGGGCGAGACTGGCACATCGCACGCTGATTCTGAGAGGGAGTCAGGGAGGTATGGCACTGCCTGACGCCCAGCTATACTATAAGGCCATCCACCTGAAGAGATGGCTACACCTCCACGCCCCCTGGTCTACCATCCTGGGTAAGGAGCTTGAGATAGCCCAGCTCGACAAAAAGCAGAGAGCGGGGTTATGGGGTCTGAACTCATCCTCACTTCACTCACATGTGCTGCTTAAAGGCACGGCGGCCGTTATCAGACAACTGAACAAGGACAAAAGCCTGTTGCATACTCTCTCACCGCTGATGCCGGCCGACCTTGCCCCATTTATTGTGAGGCCCTCTGCTGACACTGTATCACCTGTGTGGAATAAACTACGCAACTACACTGTCACAGAGTTCTTAGATGGGGCATCAGGTACTCTCCCTGCTCATCACCCCCTAAACCACACTTTATATTCTAGCAACTTTCTGGATACCATAGAATATAACTCGGTCAGCAAACCATTATTAGCTTCTAGATTGCCCACTCCAGAAACAACGTGGCTTGAGAAGTTGCTACACTTAAAATCCCCCCCTAGTAAAATAATATCTAAGCTATATCTAGCTCTTAATGTCCAGCCTTCTACGGGAGTCCCACAGTATCTGAAAACCTGGGCATCGGAGCTCAATTTAGAATTTTCGGAAACAGACATATTACGCATACACGCTCATTCTCACGGGTTCTCAAGATGTGTGAAAGTGCAAGAGCACTCATACAAAGTGATGACCCAGTGGTATCAGACCCCCAAACAACTGTTTGTGAAAGGTCTTAGTCAGTCTGACACGTGCTGGAGGTGTAAGGAGGCGTCGGGGACACAAACACACATATTCTGGTCCTGTCCAAAGCTCCGCCAGTATTGGGACGGGGTATCGGCTATGATAAATAGGGTACTGAATGCTTGTATTCAGCTATCGCCTGAACTGGTGCTTCTCTGGCTTCCCACACCGACCTTCACACCTTCCAAAAGGAACTTGGCAACGCATTTGATACAGGCAGCAAGGCTACTCATACCACAGAGATGGCTCAGCGAAGACTCACCGACACTCTCACATTGGGAGCAGAAAGTAGATCAGCTATGCAGACTGGAGGAGCTGGCGGGGTGGGAGGCCAGACAACACGAGAAATTTCTGAAAGTTTGGGGACCATGGTTGTCATTTCGTAACAATAGAGTGGGTGGCACAGACTCACAGAGCATTAGTGGGGCACGTTAACCTGACATAACCTGTGTTCCCCTGTGGTCTCACCGCTATGCCAATTGACATCGACTACGCCTGCTAGTACAAGGTTTAGATCAGAATACTTGAACGAGAAGCGTCATTATTATGCGTGTACAGGAGGGCCTCATTTGGGGCCTGCACACCCCGTTTTCCCTTCCAACATTCTCCCCCCCCCCCCCCCTCCCCTCCTTCCCTATCCTAGTTTGGGTTTAGAACTGCCTAAGGTTGTTCCTAGTTAGCTAACATAGGGACGGATATGATCTGCACAACCTACACTTAGCAGATATCTATTGAATAAAGTTTTTTCTGCGCCTTTTGCACAGTCAGTCCTTCATTTGATAGCACTTGGTGGTATCTTACAATGTATAATGTAGCTTTACAAAGATTTGCGGGTTTTCATCAGAACTGTAAACTTCCAGATGTTAAAATCAGTGTACATTGTCATGTGTTCACATGTATATGTTGCATTCATCTGCTTTGTATATGCATTCATGTGATTTGCTGCTACCTTGTATGTGCAAAGGTGGTAAGGGGGCGGATCGTTCCACCCGATTTTGTTATTGCTCAATAAAAAGAAATTTGACAAAGAATATAACTACTATAATACTGCCTCCTATGTACTGTACAAGAATATAACTACTATAATACCGCTCCTATTTACAAGAGAATAATTACTATAATACTGCTCCTAGTTGAGAGGTTGTGTCTCAGTAGCTCGCCTCATTTCTGGAGCAAGCCCAGGGAGGGGCCACCCTGGGCAGGGATGCTCCCCAGGCAAAGCCCAGGCTCCAAGGCCTTAATTAATTCCCAATCCTCCTTCAGAAGAAGATGAATGTGTAGAACGTCAGCAGTCCAAGTACAGCAAGAAGCCAGGATGGGAAGTAATTGCAGAGAAGAAAGAAGCAGTAAGTAAGAGTTTAATGAATCCACCTACCAGTGTGAATGTGCAGCTTTCAGAAGGAAAAAGTGACAGCAAAACCACAGTGCAGGAATACTCTGAAGCAAGAGGCCAGCAGAGTTTGCAGGAGGTGAAGCAGACTCCATTGCAGCCTGCAGGTGTGCAGCCCTCACCTTCCCTATGCAGACAGAGAAGAATATCCTTGGAAAGACAGACCATACAGCAAAATCTTCAACAAAATGTCCTGATACAGAGTGACCGTACAAGATCTGGGAGCAGCACCAAAAAGTAGCAAAAAGTGTGGAGGAGACCAAAGATGGAAAAGCAGGAAGGTTTCAAGGTGCAGCCACTGGAAAAAACCTGGGAGCCGGTCTCCAATCTGGAGATTGTGCACCCACTGCAGTGGCGGCAGCCGCAGCAAGTCCGAAGCCACAAGTGTCTTCACCAGCAGTGCAGAGGCTTGGGCTGGAAACAAGCGGAGGAACAACTACTACACCTGTGAGAGACCATCCTATGAGTCCACAGCCTGCAGTACCCAGCAATGGACAGTCTACTAGAGGGGGAGAGCGTGCTCCTGAGCTCTGCCTGGCTGATGAGATCCCAGCACTGGTGCAGAGAATGGAGACTCTGAAGCAAGAGAAACTGCAGTGTCAGAAGCAGATAGACTGCATGTACAAGCTGAAGGCAGCAAACCCTGACCACCAGGAGCTGCATGACCGCAGGCTGAACTCCCTGACCATACAGCTCGCCGATGCTGTAAAGGAGATGGACTCTGTCTTGGAACAACTAGGACAAGTTGGAGAAACTTACAGGAAGCAGCAGCGCTTTGAGTCAGAATTTTTCAAAGATGGTGCCCGGCAGTCCCATGAAAAACCTTTACTGCAGCCAGCAAGTTTTTCCTTTTAAAGGGTTTCTACCACTTCAGTTTGACCAAATTAGCTTTCAGACACTAGCGATCTGCTAGTGTCTGATCTCCATAACCATGCAATTCTTAGACCTTTGTGTGGAGCCGTTTCATTAAAAAACTAACTTTTATTCCTATGCAAATGAGCCTCTAGGTGCTATGGGGGCGTCTTTTCAGCACCTAGAGGCTCGGTCTACTCACACTGTATGCCCGCCCATCTCGTCTTGAATGCCTGCCTCCATCACAGCCATCTGACAAATTCACGCGCCTGCGCCGTTCACTTCTGTCTTCGGCGCAGGCGCAGTGAGTGAAGGCCACTCTCCTGATGCCGGCTTCCTCACTGTGACGTAGTCGGCGCAGGCGCAGTGAGGAATCCAGCACCAGGAGCGTATCATTTACTCACTGCGCCCGCGCCGATGACAGAAGTGAACGGCTCAGGCGCGTGAATTTGTCCGATGGCTGTGATGGAGGCAGGCATTCAAGACGAGATGGGCGGGCATACAGTGTGAGTAGACCGAGCCTCTAGGTGCTGAAAAGACGCCCCCATAGCACCTAGAGGCTCATTTGCATAGGAATAAAAGTTAGTTTTTTAATGAAACGGCTCCACACAAAGGTCTAAGAATTGCATGGTTATGGAGATCAGACACTAGCAGATCGCTAGTGTCTGAAAGCTAATTTGGTCAAACTGAAGTGGTAGAAACCCTTTTTAAAGAAGGAAGCAAGCATCCAGCACCTGCAGCAGTTCCTAGCACAGCACTACAAGTCCCAGCATCCAGCACCTGCAGCAGTTCCTAGCACAGCACTACAAGTCCCAGCATCCAGCACTCTGCAGCAGACAGTGGACATCTACCAGAAGGTAACTCTGTAGTAGCAGTGCAGTCGCCACAAGCATCAGGGAGCAGCACTGTGCAGATGGACTGTGGATTCCTACCAGAAGGTAACGGTGCAGCAGCCCATCAGACTTCTGTTACTGAGCCGGGCCCTCAGGGTTCTGCTGTGCAGGACTGTACTGCTGAGGACTGTGAGGACATTCATGTGTCTGATGATATTGCTGATACTCTGTGTAATAATACTGCTAATCATCTGTGTGATAATGCTGTGTCAGTGGAGAGTGCACCACAGTCTGTGTGGGATCTGGGGAATCAGGCCAGTCTGTGGTGTGACTGCTGGTGACACTGATGGTGGGGAGGGGGCAGTACAGTCTAATGCGCAGGAGTTCCCCCTTTAGTTACGCAGACAGTACCAGAACCCCCTAGTGAAGGAGGCCAGCAGTCTACACAGGGCACACAAGGACGGCAGGATAGTGGACCTGGTCACACCTCCTCTGGGAATGCCTGGAGCCGTGGCTCACCATCTTTTACATCAGGGATCAGCAACCTCCGACACTCCAGCTGTTAAGAAACTACAACTCCCAGAATGCCTTATTCACTTCAATGGGAGTTCGAATGAGCTCCTCCCTGGCTAAGAGTGGTGCGCTCTGATTGGATTCGCTCACAGCCAGGGAGAAGAGAACCGCCCCCTGTAAAACTGCGAGTCTCCGCCTTGTATAACCGAGTCGGCTCATTATAATATAGGGCGCCAAAATCAAAATGCTAAAAATATATTAAAAAAATATATAAAAGTTTAAATCACCCCTCTTTCCGTATAATTAAAACATAAATACCTAAATAACAATAAATATAAAGATCATGGGTATCATTGTGGCTAAAAACACCCATACTATTAAAAAAGGGGAAAAAAATCCAATACGGCGAATGGCGTAACGGAAAAAAGGGTCAAAATTGCCGATTTGCCATTTTCTCATTCTCTTACCCCAAAAATGTAATAAAATGTGATCAAAAAGTCACGCACACCTCAAAATGGTATCAATAAAAACTACAGATTGTTCTGCAATCAGTAGACATAAGTATAAAAAAAGTTATGGAGGTTAGAATATAGTGATATAAAAAAATGATCAAAGTTTAAATTTATTTTTACAATATTTAGACATAAGGAACTTAAACATATGGGGTATCATTGTAATCGTACCGACCAAGCAAATGAAGGGCATGGGTCAGTTTTGCCATAAACGAAACACCGCGGGAATAAAACAGTGGAGGAATTGTGTTCCCCCCCCCCCCCCAATTTCACCCCATTTGGAGGTTTTTTTTACTGCTTCCCACTACATTTTATGCCATAATTAATGGTGGCATTAGAAAGTACAACCTGTCCTACAAAAAATAAGCCCTCATACAGCTATGTGACCGAAAATATAAAAAAGTTATGGCTCAAGGAAAATAGGGAAGAAAAATGAAAACGCAAAAATAAAAAACCTTCGGTATCCTAAGGGTTAAGTACTATCATTGGCATGCAAGAACCCGGATGTCTCTACACAGTGAGACCTTTCAACAACACAGGACCGCATTCAGCCAAATACTGCCTTAGCTCAGGTGGATAAGATCATTAGAGATCAAGAGGAACCATAAAAACAGACAGTTATGGAGAAATATATCTCTGGATTAAAAATGATTATCTCATTTTTCAGTTTGAATTATATATTTTTTTTTTTCCCTTCTTCAACAGATGTGGACTCTTTAAGTTAAAAATTGTTTTATTGTGTTTTCCATAATGGAGAAATCATTGTATGAGCTCTGAATGTGATTTCTGTTTTGAACTGATGGAGAAATGTTGTTTCATTAAATTGTATTTGTTTAGTTTTTTACAATCAAAATTGCTTCCTATATACAAGAATATAACTACTATAATAGTGCCTCCTATGTACAAGACTATAACTACTATAATAGTGCCCCCTATATACAAGAATATAACTACTATAATACTGCCTCCTATGTACAAGAATATAACTACTATAATAGTGCCTCCTATGTACAAGACTATAACTACTATAATAGTGCCCCCTATATACAAGAATATAACTACTATAATACTGCCTCCTATGTACAACAATATAACTACTATAATACTGCCTCTTATGTACAAGAATATAACTACTATAACACTGCTCCTATGTATAAGAATATAACTACTATAATACTGCTCCTATGTACAAGACTATAACTACTATAATACTGATCCTATGTACAAGAATATAACTACTAAAATTATAGCTTGCTGCTTTTCCAAGACTGCTTTACCAAGAGCTGATCTACAAGAGCATTGAAGATATTCAGGAGATACTCAGGAGGTAATCTGGAGGTGGATACAATCTAAACAAGTAAGATTTGTTTGTTTAAAATCTTTCTGTGCAGGAATTGTTATGCTTTTATTTCAGGTTCCACTCTTCAGAGGTTTGGATACTGTCTGATCTGTAGACAGCTCTCCATAATGCAGCAGGAAATTACCTTTTTGAAATATGAGATTTTTAAATTAACCACTAAACAAACTCTGGCTGAGAACATTGCAATGCCACTGCCACAGAGGCCCCCTAGAAATGGAAGATGGGTTACTGTAGGTTCTGGTAGACTGAGAGTTGTGGATAGAAGGCATGTCCCACAGTCTGTGGCTCTCCATAATTCATTTGCAGCACTTTCAGAGTACAAGAGCAACATGGAGGATGGCTCAAGCACAGTGGGTGAGAAACAATCATCTCCCATGCCTAAAGTATGTAAGACTGCAGCCAAACACAAAAAGGAGAAGGTGAGGATTGATAGTAAGCAGCTGTTGGTGGGCGATTCCATCATAAGAGGTCTGAAGTTTGAGGAGAATGGTGTTGTGAGATGTCTCCCTGGTGCTACCGCTAGCAGGGATAGACGACGGATCCTTAATATTGTTAGGCAAGCAAAGCAGGAAAGGGAAGTGGATGTTATTCTCCATCTTGGGACAAACGATCTGGCTTGCAATGAGGTTTCAAAGGTGAAAGAAGCTTTTCACACACTTGGAAAGGATGTACGGGAGGTTGCATCAACTGTTTAATTCTCTGCAGTTTTGCCTGTGCATAACCTTCAGCATGACAGGAAGATGCGCATTAAGGAATTCAATGTATGGCTTGGTGAATGGTGTCTGAACCAAAGGTTTGGCTTTGTGTCTCATGTTAGCTCTTGTTGGAATGGAAAAGAACTGTACAAGAAAGATGGTTTGCATCTTCCTCTCAAGGGAACGAATGTCCTCGGTGAACAGTTCCAAGTATTTGCTAAGAAGCATTTAAACTAGGAAAGGGGGGCAAAAGAGTGATAATCCAGCAGTCCAACTGCCCCCCGGAACAATGCCAGAAGAGGCCAGTAGCACAAAGAAGAAATTACAAGCTCAGAGTCTTGTCTACAAATGCTCGCAGTCTAGGGAATAAGATCAATGAACTTGAGGCTATAATCGCATCTGAGAATATAGATGTAGTGGCTGTTACTGAGACGTGGTTCAAAGGGAGTAATGACTGGGATATATCAATACCAGGGTTCTCTCTATACAGGAAAGACAGAGAAGGCAAGAAGGGGAGGGGTGGCCCTGTATGTGAAAGATAGCATAAAATCGAATTTGATACAAGTTAGCTAGAACAATTTAGAGTCAGTTTGGGTTACCTTGCAGCTTGATAATCATAAGGTAACTCGTGTAGGTGTGATATATAGACCACCTAGCCAAGTCAAAGAATTAGATGATCTACTAGTTGAGGAAATAGCTAAAATGACATTGAAGGGGGAAGTTATCATTATGGGAGACTTCAATCTTCCAGATGTAAACTGGAAAACCCAAAATAGCTAGTTCTGCCAGGAGTACAGATATTCTAAAATTCCCTACTGGGATTATCTCTACAGCTAGTAGTTGAGAAGCCAACCCGGAAGGAGGCCATTTTAGAGTTAGTATTCACAAATGGGAATTTGGTATCTGATATTACTGTAGGGGAAAGCTTGGGATCTAGTGATCACCAGTCAGGGTGGTTTACTATAAGTACAGTGACTGAGTCACACCACACAAAAACAAAAGTTTTAGATTTTAGAAAAACTGACTTTTCTAAAATTAGATTAGTGGTACACAAGTTCCTATCAGACTGGAACAGTTTCATTGGAGTCCAAGAGAAATGGGACTACTTAAAAGTGGCACTATTGAAGGCGACAGAAAATTGCATTAGGCTTGTCAGTAAAAGCAAAAAAAGGAAGAGACCACTGTGGTACTCAGCAGAAGTGGCCAAAATCATTAAAAACAAAAAGAAAGCATTTAGGAATTAAAAAAATAAAAATAAAATGAGGATGAAAGGCAAATTTATAAGATTAGGCAGAGAGAGGCCAAACAAGTTATAAGAGCTTCTAAAGCACAGGCAGAAGAGAAATTAGCTCAGGCAGGGAAAAAAGGCGATAAGGCATTCTTCAGATACATAAATGAAAAAAGGAAACTAAAACAAGGAATTACCAAATTAAAAACAAAAGAAGGAAGGTATATGGAAGAAGATAAAGAACTAGCTGACTGCCTCAATAAATACTTCTGTTCAGTTTTTACAAAGGAAAATGAAGGAGAAGGACCTCAGTTAGGAAAGAAGACTAATGAATCTTTTGATGCATGTGTCTTTACAGAGGAAGAGGTTCTAAGTCAACTGTCTAAAATTAATACAAATAAGTCACAGGGGCCTGATGGGATACACCCAAAGCTATTAAAAGAGCTCAGCGGTGAACTAGCAAAACCATTAACAGATTTATTTAACCAATCACTGGCAACAGGAGTCGTCCCAGTAGATTGGAAATTAGCAAATGTTGTGCCCATTCACAAGAAAGGTAGTAGGGAGGAATCGGGCAACTATAGGCCAGTAAGCCTGACATCAATAGTGGGGAAATTAATGGAAACCATACTTAAGGAGAGGATTGTGGAACATCTAAAATCCTATGGATTGAAAGATGAAAAACAGCATGGGTTTACTTCAGGGAGATCATGTCAAACTAATCTTATTGATTTTTTTTGATTGGGTGACTAAAATAATAGATGGAGGAGGTGCAGTAGACATCGCTTATCTAGACTTTAGTAAGGCTTTTGACACTGTCCCACATAGAAGGCTTATCAATAAATTGCAGTCTTTGGGCTTGGACTCCCATATTGTTGAATGGATTAGGCAGTGGCTGAGGGACAGGCAACAGAGGGTTGTAGTCAATGGAGTATATTCAGACCAAGGTCTTGTTACCAGTGGGGTACCCCAGGGATCTGTTCTGGGACCCATATTGTTTAATATCTTTATCAGCGAAATTGCAGAAGGCCTCAATGGTAAATATGATGTGTTAAATGGCTTCCCTGCTCCTCTGCTGGTCCTTTTGGTCGGTTGGTTCCAGCAGAGGAGCAGGCTTCACAGTGAGTACACCAAACAGCACACTTTAGCCCCAGATCACCCCCCTGCACCCCAATTAACCCCTTGATCACCCCTTCTTGCCCCTGTCAATCACTAGTGAAAGGGAAAAAAGTGATCAGTGTAAACTGTCACTTTTTTTTTTTCACTGGTATTGACTGTTAGGTTTTAGGGATAGTTTAGGCCCCTTGGTTAGGTAGTTTAGCGATCGGTTAGCACCCAGCCCACCGCACCGCAGTCACTTATTCGCTGATTAGCGTATCGCTAATCAGCATTTGTACTTTTATAGTATCTGTAAGTGATCAAAACTGATCACGGTCAGATCTATAATAGTATTAGTGTCACCTTAGTTCGCCCTCCACCCAAAACTCAGTGTTTGCCCGATCAGGCCTGATCAGTCGCCCACACGTGCGTTCACCCACGCCCGCCCCGCCGCAGTGACAAGAAAATTATTATTTTTTGATCACTGCACATTCACTTCACAAGCGCTGCGGCGATAAAAAAAATCAGTTTTGATATTTTTTATCAACCGCAGCGGCCTCCGGTACTTCGCTAGCCTCCCATTTGTAAGACAGGCTTGCTTTTTTTCTTGGGTAGTCTCAGGGAATACCCCCTAAATTTAGTTGTCCAAATGGCAAACAAGGGGTATTCTTCTGAAGAGGCCTACAGGCTTCTGACCCAGTCGGATGAGGAATGGGAACCCTCATCTGACGAATCCAGCGGGTCAGAATATGAACCTGTAGAAAGCGGTGGCTCTCTGACACAAAGTTCGGACGAGGAGGTTGAGGTCCCCGATACCACCAGACGTACCCGGCCCCGTGTCGCCAGACCACAGGTTGCGCAGGATCCGCTTCAAGGGCAGCAGAGTGGGGCTGGCGCTGTCTGATTACGTGGTGAGGCATACACCAGCAGCGCAGCCCATCCTGGACCTAGTACCAGCACTGCCGTACAACATGGTGAAGTGGCGAGCACCAGAAGGGCAGTTGAAGCTGGTACGGTGGCACGTGCATTAGTTACCCCGTCGCAGCCACCGCAAAGACGGGCCCGTAGACCCCCTAGAATCCCTGAGGTGCTGGCAAACCCTGATTGGCAGTCCCCAACTTCAGCCGCACCTGTAGTTCCCCCTTTTACCGCCCAGTCTGGAGTTCGGGTTGAGACAGCTCAGATCGGTTCGGCCCTGGGATTTTTTGAGCTGTTCTTGACTGCGGAGCTCTTGGACTTAGTTGTGGCAGAAACAAATCGGTATGCCACACAATTTATAACCGCCAACCCGGGAAGCTTTTATGCCCAGCCTTTCCGGTGGAAACCAGTCCAAGTTTCCGAAATTAAAATTTTTCTGGGCCTTCTCCTCAACATGGGTCTAACTAAAAAGCATGAATTGCGGTCATATTGATCCACGAACCCAATTCATCACATGCCCATGTTCTCTGCTGCTATGTCCAGGACACGATTTGAGACCATCCTGCGTTTCCTGCACTTTAGCGACAACACCACCTCCCGTCCCAGAGGCCACCCAGCTTTTGACCGGCTCCACAAAATTCGGCCCCTCATAGACCACTTCAACCAGAAATTTGCAGATTTGTATACCCCAGAGCAAAACATCTGCATAGACGAGTCCCTGATACATTTTACCGGGCGCCTTGGCTTCAAACAATACATCCCAAGCAAGCGCGCCCGGTATGGGGTCAAATTGTATAAGCTCTGTGAAAGGGTCACAGGCTATACCCACAAATTTTGTGTCTATGAGGGAAAAGATCAGACCCTGGAGCCGGTCGGTTGCCCTGACTACCTGGGGAGCAGTGGGAAGACAGTCTGGGACTTGGTGTCACCCTTATTCGGCAAGGGGTACCATCTTTATGTGGACAATTTCTACACAAGTGTGGCCCTCTTCAGGCATTTGTTTCTAGAACAGATTGGCTGCTGTGGCACCGCGCAAACTAGTCGCGCGGGCTTCCCCCAACGGCTCGTTACCACCCGTCTTGCAAGGGGGGAGAGGGCTGCCTTGTGTAACGAAGAACTGCTCGCGGTGAAATGGAGAGACAAGCGTGACGTTTACATTCTCTCCTCCATTCACGCAGACACGACAATCCAAATTGAGCGAGCAACCCGTGTCATTGAAAAGCCCCTCTCAGTCCACGACTATAACCTTCACATGGGAGGGGTGGACTTCAATGACCAGATGTTGTCTCCGTATTTAGTGTCCCGCCGCACCAGACGCTGGTATAAGAAGGTGTCTGTATATTTAATTCAATTGGCTCTGTATAATAGTTTTGTTCTCTACAGTAAGGCTGGGAGAACACGATCCTTCCTCAAATTTCAGGAAGAGATCATCGAGAACCTCCTGTACCCAGGAGGTTCCGTGGCCCCATCCACCAGTGTAGTTAGCCGTCTACACGAGCGACATTTCCCCAATGTCGTTGCTGGTACCTCAACCCAACCGTCACCCCAAAAAAGATGTCGTGTCTGTAGCAGGAGTGGAATAAGGCGTGACACCCGCTATTTCTGTCCTGACTGCCCTGAGCACCCTGCCCTATGCTTAGGGGAGTGTTTCCGGAAGTACCACACACAGGTACACCTAGCATAGGGATTGCATCTAACCAGGACAGGCACACAGGGCTATTAGGGCCCATTTACACACAGAGCTGCTGCAAACCTCTCCTTTCACCTGGGACAAAGTGCATAATGCACTTCGCCACATCTTTGGGCGATTTGCGCTTTGCACATTGTCCCATGGGGAAGGAGAGGTTTGTCCTATAAAGGTAAAAAATAAAAAAATAAAAAAATCACCAGTAAGCAAAAAGGTTAACGTTCAGTTCAAAAAGTTAAAGTTTATATGTTCTGTTCAAAAGTTTTTATAAAGTTAATAAAATTATTGCGTTGCGGCCTGTTTTTTTTCTTTTTTTTTTTTTACCTTCCAGGTGGACCAACCGATCGACTAGCTGCAGCACTGATGTGCATTCTGACAGAAGCATTGCGCTGCTGTCAGATTACACACAAGTCGGTGTATGCGGCTTCAAGGCGAGATTTCTACTCTGCAGTTAAAGATACGTTTGCCAAGGCATACGAGCTGAGGAGGAGGCGGCGTTCATATGCTTTGGCAAACACTTTGTATATAAAAAAAATATAAAAAATCCCGGCAATGATTTATTCATCCACATCGATTGATGTGAATGGAGAAATCTGGTTTGCCAGGGCATACGAGCTAAGTGGGTATGGATGTTGGGCGGAGCTCCTATGTCCTGGCAGACGCCTTTCCCCTCCTTTTTTTTTTTTTGGCAGAGATTGTTTCATCCACATTGATCGATGCGAATGAAGAAATCTGTGCCGTTCATTTTTTTCTTTCAGCCCAGAGGCTGAACGGAAAAAAAAAATCTCATTACCTGTATGCTCAATATAAGGAGAATAGCAGAAACTCCTAATGCTGGCCATACATGTAATGATTGCGGAGACCCTCAAATGCCAGGGCAGTACAAACACCCCACAAATGACCCCATTTTGGAAAGAAGACACCCCAAGGTATTCGCTGAGGGGCATATTGAGTCCATGAAAGATTGAATTTTTGTCCCAAGTTAGCGGAAAGTGAGACTTTGTGAGAAAAAACAATAAAAAAATCAATTTCCGCTAACTTATGCCAAAAAATAAAATAAAAAATTCTATGAACTTCCCAGGCCCCTCATTGAATACCTTGGGGTGTCTTCTTTCCAAAATGGGGTCACATGTGGGGTATTTATACTGCCCTGGCTTTTTAGGGGCCCTAAAGCATGAGAAGAAGTCTGGGATCCAAATGTCTAAAAATGCCCTCCTAAAAGGAATTTGGGCACCTTTCCGCTAACTTGTGACAAAAAATAAAAAGTTCTATGAACTCACTATGCCCATGAGCGAATACCTTAGGGTGTCTACTTTCCGAAATGGGGTAATTTGTGGGGGTTTTCTACTGTTTGGGCATTGTAGAACCTCAGGAATCATGACAGGTGCTCAGAAAGTCAGAGCTGCTTCAAAAAGTGGAAATTCACATTTTTGTACCATAGATTGTAAACGCTATAACTTTTACCCAAACCATTTTTTTTTGACCCAAACATTTTTTTTATCAAAGACATGTAGAACAATAAAATTAGCAAAAAATGTATATATGGATGTCGTTTTTTTTGCAAAATTTTACAGCTGAAAGTGAAAAATGTCATTTTTTTGCAAAAAAATCGTTAAATTTCGATTAATAACAAAAAAAAGTAAAAATGTCAGCAGCAATGAAATACCACCAAATGAAAGCTCTATTAGTGAGAAGAAAAGGAGGTAAAATTCATTTGGGTGGTAAGTTGCATGACCGAGCAATAAACGGTGAAAGTAGTGTAGTGCAGAAGTGTAAAAAGTGGCCTGGTCATGAAGGGGGTTTCAGCTAGCGGGGCTGAAGTGGTTAAACAGCAGACACCTGGGGCTAATGTATGTGATTGACGATAACGTTGATTGCACACATTTAACCCCCTCTATATATATAAAAATGAGTTTCTGTCTGTCTGTCCCGACGTCTGTCTGGACGTTCTTTATGCACGACCAAACGACTGGACCGATCTTCACCAAATTTGGCACACAGATACATCAGGTGTCCGGGAAGGTTTTAGACCGGGTCTCCGCTCTCTAGGACGTACTGTTCCTGAGATTCCCCAAAAAATGACCCACATTAGCAATTACAAGCCTGCAAGTCTTTCTCTTCAAATCCCAACTGCCATAAACACAGTTTTACTCCAGGTTTCCATTACAACTTAGGGCTCTTTCACACTTGCGTTGTCCGGATCCGGCGTGTACTCCATTTGCCGGAAGTGCCCGCCGGATCCGTAACACCGCAAGTGAACTGAAAGCATTTGAAGACTGATCCGTCTTCAAAATACGTTCAGTGTTACTATGGCAGCCAGGACGCTATTAAAGTCCTGGTTGCCATAGTAGTAGTGGGGAGCAGTATACTTACCGTCCGGGGCGCTCCAGAATGACGTCAGAGCGCCCCATGCGCATGGATAACGTGATCCATGCGATTACGTCATCCATGCGCGTGGGGCGCCCTGACGTCACTCTGGAGCGCCCCGGGAGCCACACGGACGGTAAGTATACTGCTCCCCCGCTCCCCACTACACTTTACCATGGAAAACAGGACTTTAGCGTCCTGGCAGCCATGGTAACCATTCAGAAAAAGCTAAACGTCGGATCCGGCAATGCGCTGAAACAACGTTTAGCTTAAGGCCGGATCCGGATTAATGCCTTTCAATGGGCATTAATTCCGGATCCGGCCTTGCGGCAAGTCTTCAGGATTTTTGGCCGGAGCAAAAAGCGCAGCATGCTGCGGTATTTTCTCCGGCCAAAAAACGTTCTGGTCCTGAACTGAAGACATCCTGATGCATCCTGAACGGATTTCTCTCCATTCAGAATGCATTAGGATAAAACTGATCAGGATTCTTCCGGCATAGAGCCCCGACGACGGAACTCTATGCCGGGAAGACAAGAACGCAGGTGTGAAAGAGCCCTAAGCCATTTTTCTTTACTGCTTAAAGGGGCGGTCACTGTGAAAGTCACTGTTAAAGGGGCGGTCACTGTGAAAGGCACTGTTAAAGGGGCGGTCACTGTGAAAGTCACTGTTAAAGGGGCGGTCACTGTGAAAGTAACTGTTAAAGGGGCAGGCACTGTTAAAGGGGCAGGCACTGTGAAAGTCACTTTTAAAGGGGCGGGCACTGTGGAGGTCTCTGTTAAAGGGGCGGGCACTGTGAAGGTCACTTTTAAAGGGGTGGTCAATGTTAAAGGGGCGGGCACTGTGGAGGTCATTGTTAAAGGGGCGGGCATTGTGGAGGTCATTGTTAAAGGGACGGGCACTGTGGAGGTCATTGTTAAAGGGGCGGGCACTGTGGAGGTCATTGTTAAAGGGGCGGTTACTGTGAAAGTCACTGTTAAAGGGGCGGTCACTGTGAAAGTCACAGTTAAAGGGGAGGTCACAGTGAAAGTCACAGTTAAAGGGGCTGTCACAGTTAAAGGGGCGGTCACTGTGAAAGTCACATTTAAAGGGGCGGTCACAGTTAAAGGGGCGGTCACACTGAAAGTCACAGTTAAATGGGCAGTCACTGTGAAAGTCACAGTTAAAGGGGCGGTTACAGTGAAAGCCACAGTTAAAGAGGCGGTCACAGTGAAAGTCACAGTAAAAGGGGCGGTCACAGTGAAAGTCACAGTAAAAGGGGCGGTCACAGTGAAATTCACAGTTAAAGGGGCGGTCACAGTGAAAGTCACAGTTAAATGGTTGGTCACAGTTAAAGGGGCGGTCACTGTGAAAGTCACAGTTAAAGGGGCGGTCACTGTGAAAGTCACAGTTAAAGGGGCGGTCACTGTGAAAGTCACAGTTAAAGGGGCGGTCACTGTGAAAGTCACAGTTAAAGGGGCGGTCACTGTGAAAGTCACAGTTAAAGGGGCGGTCACTGTGAAAGTCACAGTTAAAGGGGCGGTCACTGTGAAAGTCACAGTTAAAGGGGCGGTGACAGTAAATGTCACAGTTAAAGGGGCGGTCACAGTGAAAGTCACATTTAAAGGCGCGGTCACTGTGAAAGTCACATTTAAAGGGGCGGTCACTGTAAAAGTCATAGTTAAATGGACGGTCACAGTGAAAGTCACAGTTAAAATGGCGGCCACTGTGAAAGTCACTGTTAAGGGGGCGGTCACTGTTAAAGGGGCGGTCACTGTGAAAGTCACTGTTAAAGTGGCGGTCACTGTGACAGTCACTGTTAAACGGGCGGTCACTGTTAAAGGGGCAGTCTCTGTGAAAGTCACTGTTTAAAAGGCGGCCACTGTGAAAGTCACAGTTAAAGGGGCGGTCACGTGAAAGTCACAGTTAAATGGGTGGTCACAGTAAAAGTCACAGTTAAATGGACGGTCACAGTGAAAGTCACAGTTAAAGGGGCCGTCACAGTGAAAGTCACAGTTAAAGGGGCGGTCACTGTAAAAGTCACAGTTAATGGGGCGGTCACTGTGAAAGTCACAGTTAAAGGGGCGGTCACTGTGAAAGTCACAGTTAAAATTGCGGCCACTGTGAAAGTCACTGTTAAGGGGGCGGTCACTGTTAAAGGGGCGGTAACTGTGAAAGTCACTGTTAAAGGGGCGGTCACTGTGACAGTCACTGTTAAACGGGCGGTCACTGTTAAAGGGGCAGTCTCTGTGAAAGTCACTGTTTAAGAGGCGACCACTGTGAAAGTCACAGTTAAAGGGGTGGTCACAGTGAAAGTCACAGTTAAAGGGGCGGGCACTGTAGAGGTCACTGTTATGGGGGAAACTGTTGATGTTTTTTTACGACACACGGAAACATAAAATGAAATAGATGAAATATACCCATGCGAAGCCGGGTCCTTCTGCTAGTATATATATATAAAAATGAGTTTCTGTCTGTCTGTCCCGACGTCTGTCTGTCTGTTCTTTATGCGCGACCAAGCGACTGGACCGATCTTCACCAAATTTGGCACACAGGTACATCAGGTGTCCGGGAAGGTTTTAGACCGGGTCTCCGCTCTAAAGGCGTGGCCTAACCGGATAAGGGGCGTGGCTTAGTGGGACCTGGGGGCCGGGTTTTAAGTCTTTTGAGGGTGGACACATTGTGGCAGGGGGTGTGTCTGGGCTCCTTACTGCAAGAGTGACGTCCCTCTGGGCACCTTATTGGCTCATTTACATATTAAATACACTGGATTTTCAGAGGATAAAAACATCTATTGCTGGAACAAAGGCATATCTGGAAATAAGGTACTAAGTGCTATTAGGCCATGGCTTTACTTCAATATCGATTATCCTGGTGACAGATTTCCTTTAAAACTCATCTACAGCAGTGATAATAAATGGCTGGGTTGTTATGGAAACCTGAAGTAAAACTGAATGTGGAGGCTGAAGGACCTGAGAGCTTCTATTGGCTGATAAGGGTCATGTGACCAAGCTTCTATTGGCTAATGCATTTTTTTGGGGGGAATATCTCGGGAACGGTATGTCCTAGAGAGCCGAGACCTGGTCTAAAACCTTCCCGGACACCTGATGTACCTGTGTGCCAAATTTCGTGATTGTAAATACGACGGTGCGGATTTTAGCGGACACACACACATACAGGTCCTTCTAAAAAAATTAGCATATTGTAATAAAGTTCATTATTTTCTGTAATGTACTGATAAACATTAGACTTTCATATATTTTAGATTCATTACACACAACTGAAGTAGTTCAAGGCTTTTTTTTTGTTTTAATATTGATGATTTTGGCATACAGCTCATGAAAACCCCAAATTCCTATCTAAAAAAATTATCATATCATGAAAAGGTTCTCTAAACGAGCTATTAACCTAATCATCTGAATCAACTAATTAACTCTAAACACCTGCAAAAGATTCCTGAGGTTGAACTGACTGCTGTCCAGAAGGCCATCATTGACACCTCAAGCAAGAGGGTAAGACACAGAAAGAAATTTCTGAAGGAATAGGCTGTTCCCAGAGTGCTGTATCAAGGCACCTCAGTGGGAAGTCTGTGGGAAGGAAAAAGTGTGGCAGAAAACGCTGCACAACGAGAAGAGGTGACCGGACCCTGAGGAAGATTGTGGAGAAGGACCGATTCCAGACCTTGGGGGACCTGTGGATACGGTGGACTGAGTCTGGAGTAGAAACATCCAGAGCCCCCGTGTACAGGCGTGTGCAGGAAATGGGCTACAGGTGCCGCATTCCCCAGAAACAGCGGCAGAAGCGCCTGACCTGGGCTACAGAGAAGCAGCACTGGACTGTTGCTCAGTGGTCCAAAGTACTTTTTTCGGATGAAAGCAAATTTTGCATGTCATTCGGAAATCAAGGTGCGAGAGTCTGGAGGAAGACTGGGGAGAGGGAAATGCCAAAATGCCTGAAGTCCAGTGTCAAGTACCCACAGTCAGTGATGGTCTGGGGTGCCATGTCAGCTGCTGGTGTTGGTCCACTCTGTTTTATCAATGGCAGGGTCAATGCAGCCGCTATCAGGAGATTTTGGAGCACTTCATGCTTCCATCTGCTGAAAAGCTTTATGGAGATGAAGATGTCATTTTTCAGCACGACCTGGCACCTGCTCACAGTGCCAACACCACCTTTTGAAGTCAATACGTCTGCAAAAAATGCGGATGCAACACGGACTGTGTCCGTATTTTGTTGATCAGCAAAACGGATAGTCTTGTGCATGAGGCCTAAGCCAAAACCGTGAAGGGGGTTTTCCAGGACTTATTTTTTGATGAACTGTGGTTAGAACAGGTCATTGGTATCAGATTGGTGGGGGTCCGACTCCTGTTTTTACTACCTGCGGCATGGGGGGCTAGCTAGATCCATACACCGTGTAGTGGTCCTGTCTGTTTTCTGCCGTGCTGCTCCTATTCAGTTTTCCCCAGTGTCAGATATTGATGACTTGGACAGGTCATCAATAAACAAGTGCTGAAAAAACCCATTTAAGGCTACATTCACACGCCTGTATGTGTTTTGTGGTCTGTAAATTGCGCATCCGCTAAACACGCCTATGCTTTTCCGGAATTGTGCACAAGAATAGGACATGTTCAATATTCTTTGCGGGGCCACGGAACGGATGCGGACAGGACACATTGAAATGAATGGGTCCGCACCCGTTGTGCAAAAATGCGGAACAAAACATGGCCGTCTGAATGAGCCCTAAGTGTTATTGTACCTTTTTGAGGAGGCTTTCAAGAACTTGGGATAGGCCACCAATATCAGATCTGACACCATGCACCCCCGCCGATCAGCTATTTAGGGAGTAGGTTCAAAGATGGAACTGGAGCGCTCCCTCCGCTGTAGTGGTGGACGTGGGTACTGCAGCCCTGCTCCTGTTCAGGTGAGCTGATGCTAATGACCTGTCCTGAGGATAGGCCATTCATATAAAAGTAGTGGAAAAATGATTACTCACCGGTAATTGGATTTTCCAGAACCCACGACAGCACCACGAGAGAGAGAGGATCCGCCCCCCCAGACAGGAAACCTGCAGAATAAAAGGGCGGACACTCTCCTCCCAGTTCAGTGTGATATCCAAGCATCGGAGGAAGTCCGCCCACATAATGTTTAGATAATCCATGATAATCAACTTAAAGGGGTTATCCCATCTTAGACAATGGGGGCATATCGCAAGGATATGCCCCCATTGTCTAATAGGTGCGGGTCCCACCTCTGGGACCCACACCTACAAGGAGAACAGAGCAGAGAAAGTGGAGGAGGGCGCACTGCGCATGCGCAGCCGCCCTCCGTTCATTTCTATGGAGCCGCCAAAAATAGCCGAGCGCTGGCTCGGCTATTTCCGTCGGCCCCATAGAAATGAATGGGAGCGTTGGCCGCGCATGTGCGGTGCGCTCCCATTCACTTCAATGGGAGAGGCGGGGAGCTGAGCCTGGTAAATGGTTTACTGACCATGGTATTACTGGGCTCAATTGGCCTGCCAACTCTCCTGACCTGAACCCCATAGAGAATCTGTGGGATATTGGGAAGAGAAAGTTGAGAGACGCAAGACCCAACACTCTGGATGAGCTTAAGGCCGCTATGGAAGCATCCTGGGCCTCCATAACACCTCAGCAGTGCCACCGGCTGATTGCCTCCATGCCACGCCGCATTGAAGCAGTCATTTCTGCAAAAGGATTCCCGACCAAGTATTGAGTGCATAACTGAACATAATTATTTGAAGGTTGACTTTTTTTGTATTAACCGCTTACCGCACACCTAACGCCGAAAGGCGTCATCTCTGCGGCGCTCCCAGGCTACGCTAACGCCGATTGGCGTCATCTCGCGTGAGCCGAGATTTCCTGTGAACGCGCGCACACAGGAGCGCGCGTTCACAGGAACGCATAGTTCACAAGTTCATCTGCAGCCTGCCGGCCGCGATCATTGGCTGGCAGGCTGTAGATTTTTGAATCGTCCAATGAAATGGTTATGTCAGACGCTATTTTGAAAATAGCGTCTGATATAACTGCTGCCTCGTCCTCTGGTGGTCCCTTTCGCTTGGATCGACCACCAGAGGACACAGGCAGCTCAGTAAGTAGCACCAAACACCACACTACACATTACATATTACCCTGTCATTTATTTAACCCCTTATTTAGCACCTGATCACCCATATTAGACTCCCTGATCACCCTGATCACCCCCTTGTCCACCCCCCTGTCATTGATCACCCCCCCTGTAAGGGTCCCTCACCCCTGCCAGGTAGTTAGCTACTTGCTAGGTAGTTTAGCGCCCACCGCACCGCACCGCAGTCACCGATTAGTCGCTGATTAGCGTCATCGCTGTCGCTAATCAGCACTAGTACTATATAGTATCTGTAAGTGATCAATACTGATCGCAATCAGATCTATATAAGTACATTAGGGTCACCTTAGGTTCTACAAAAAACGCAGTGTTCGCCCGATCAGGCCTGATCTTGTGCGCACACTTGCGTTCAGTCCGCCCCACCGCAGTGACAGAATTTTTTTTTTCTGATCACTGCAAAAAACGTAAAATCGCTGCGCCGCTATAAAAGATCACTTTTGAGCTTTTTGGATCTTTATTAGCGATCGCAGCTTTACTTCGCAAGCACTCCTTTTTACTAAGCAGGTTTGCTCTTTTTCCTGGGTAGTCTCAGAGGAATACCCCCTAAATTTAGTGAACCCAAAATGTCAAACAAGGGGTATTCCGCTGAAGAGGCCTACAGGATTCTGACCGTGATGGATGAAAGCGATAGGGACGCCTTATCCGCTGAATCCAGTGGTTCAGAATATGAACCTGTGGACAGCAGTGGCACTCTAACGGCTAGTGAGGATGACGAGGTAGAGGTCCCTGCTACGGCCAGACGTACCCGATCCCATGTAAGAGTTCTGCCTACCCTGCATGATGATCCTCATTTGCAGCAGAGTGGTGCTAGCGCTGATCTTGTTTATGGTGCGGCATACACCAGCAGCGCAGCACAGCCTGGACCTTCTACCAGCACTGCCGTATTCCCTGGTGAAGTGGCGAGCACCAGAAGGGCAGTTCCAGCTGGTACGGTGGCACGTGCAATAACTCCCCCGTCGCAGCCACCGCGTTCACAGGCCCGTAGAACCCTTAGTCTCCCAGAGGTGCTGGCAAATCCTAATTGGCAATCCCCTGATTCCGCCGCACCCGTATTGCCCCCTTTCACCGCCCAGTCTGGAGTTCGCGTGGAGACGGCTCATTTAGGATCGGCCCTTCAGTTTTTTGAGCTGTTCTTCACCGCGGATCTCTATGACCTAGTTGTGGCAGAAACCAACCGCTACGCCACACAGTTTATTACCGCCAATCCGGAAAGCTTCTATGCCCAGCCTTTCCGGTGGAAACCAGTCACTGTTTCCGAGTTTAAAATTTTTTTGGGCCTTATCCTCAGCATGGGTCTAACTAAAAAAAATGTATTGCGGTCATATTGGTCTAAAGACCCAATACATTACATGCCCATGTTCTCTGTTGCAATGTCTAGGGCACGTTTTGAGGCTATCATGTGCTTTATGCATTTTACGGACAATAGCACCTGTCATCCAAGAGGCCACCCTGCTTATGACCGGCTCCATAAAATTCGGCCCCTCATAGACCATTTGTCATCCAGATTTGCAGATGCGTATACCCCTAATCAAAACATCTGCATAGACGAGTCCCTAGTACATTTTACCGGGCGCCTTGGCATAAAACAGTACATCCCCAGCAAGCGCGCCCGGTATGGGGTCAAACTGTATAAGCTCTGTGAAAGGGCCACAGGCTATACATATCGTTTTAGGGTCTATGAGGGAAAAGACTCAAAACTGGAGCCGGTCGGATGTCCTGACTACCTGGGGAGCAGTGGCAAGATTGTCTGGGACTTGGTGTCACCCTTATTCCACAAGGGGTACCACTTATACGTGGACAATTTTTACTCAAGCGTGGCCCTCTTTCGGCACTTACATATAGTCGGAATTCAATGCTGTGGTACCGCGCGACCTAGTCGCCGGGGCTTCCCCCAACGGCTCGTTAGTACCCGACTTGCACGGGGGGAGAGGGCTGCCTTGTGTGACCAAGAACTGCTCGCGGTGAAGTGGAGGGACAAGAGGGACGTTTACCTTCTGTCCACCATTCACGCAGACACGACTGTCCAAATTGAACGGGCAACTGGAGTCATTGTGAAACCCCTCTCTGTCCACGACTATAACCTTCAGATGGGAGGGGTGGACTTCAATGACCAGATGTTGGCTCCCTATTTAGTGTCCCGACGCACCAGACGCTGGTATAAGAAGGTGTCTGTTTATTTGATCCAATTGGCGATGTACAATAGTTTTGTTCTCTACAGTAAGGCTGGGAGAACAGGATCCTTCCTAAAATTCCAGGAAGAGATCATTTCGGAAATCCTGTATCCAGGAGGGTCCGTGCCCCAAGGCCCTGATGTAGTGAGCCGGCTACATGGCAGACACTTCCCGTCTGTCTATCCTGGTACCCCAACTCAACGTTCCACAAGAAAAAGATGTCGTGTCTGTAGCAGGGGTGGAATAAGGCGTGACACCACCTTTTTTGTCCTGACTGTCCTGACCAGCCTGCCCTATGCATAGGGGAGTGTTTTCGCAAGTTCCACACTCAGGTACACTATTAGCATAGGGATTGCGTACACAGGACAGGCACACAGGGGTCTTAGGGCCCTTTCACACAGAGCTGCCACAAACCTCTCCTTTCACCTGGGACAAAGTGCATAATGTACTTCGCCGCATCTCTGGGCGATTTGCGCTTTGCACATTGTCCCATGGGGAAGGAGAGGTTTGTTCAATAAAGGTAAAAAAAAAAAAAACAAAAAAAAAATCACCGGTAAGCAAAAAAGTTATTGTTCTGTTTCAAAAGTTTATAAAAGTTAATGTTAATAAATTTATTGCGTTGCGGCCTGGTTTTTTTTTTTTTTTTTTTTTTTTTACCTTCTAGGTGGACCAAGCGATCAAGCAGCTGCAGCACTGATGTGCATTCTGACAGAAGCATTGCGCTGCTGTCAGATTACACAAAAGTCGGTGTATGCGGCGCTGCAAGACGGGATTTTCTCCTCTGCAGTGACAGATACGTTTGCCGAGGCATACGAGCTGAGGAGGAGGCGGCGTTCCTATGCTTTGGCAAACACTTTGTATATATATAAAAAAAATATAAAAAATCCCGGCAATGATTTATTCATCCACATCGATTGATGTGAATGGAGAAATCGGGTTTGCCAGGGCATACGAGCTAAGTGGGTATGGATGTTGGGCGGAGCTCCTATGTCCTGGCAGACGCCTTTCCCCTCCTTTTTTTTTTTTGGGCAGAGATTTTTTCATCCACATTGATCGATGCGAATGAAGAAATCTGTGCCGTTCATTTTTTTCTTTCAGCCCAGAGGCTGAACGGGAAAAAAAAATCTCATTACCTGTATGCTCAATACAAGGAGAATAGCAGAAAATCCTAATGCTGGCCATACATGTAATGATTGCGGAGACCCTCAAATGCCAGGGCAGTACAAACACCCCACAACTGACCCCATTTTGGAAAGAAGACACCCCCAGGTATTCCATGAGGGGCATATTGAGTCCATGAAAGTTTTAAATTTTTGACCCAAGTTAGCGGAAATTGAGACTTTGTGAGAAAAAAAAAAAAAAAAAATCAATTTCCGCTAACTTATGCCAAAAATGTTTTTTTCTATGAACTCGCCATGCCCCTCATTGAATACCTTGGGGTGTCTTCTTTCCAAAATGGGGTCACATGTGGGGTATTTATACTGCCCTGGCTTTTTAGGGGCCCTAAAGCGTGAGAAGAAGTCTGGGACCGAAATGTCTAAAAATGCCCTCCTAAAAGGAATTTGGGCCCCTTTGCGCATCTAGGCTGCAAAAAAGTGTCACACATGTGGTATCGCCGTACTCAGGAGAAGTTGGGCAATGTGTTTTGGGGTGTCATTTTACATATACCCATGCTGGGTGGGATAAATATCTTGGTCAAATGCCAACTTTGTATAAAAAAATGGGAAATGTTGTCTTTTGCCAAGATATTTCTCTCACCCAGCATGGGTATATGTAAAATGACACCCCAAAACACATTCCCCAACTTCTCCTGAGTACGGCGATACCAGATGTGTGACACTTTTTTGCAGCCAAGGTGGGCAAAGGGGCACACATTCCAAAGAGCACCTTTAGGATTTCACCAGCCATTTTTTACACATTTTGATTGCAAGGTACTTCTCACGCATATGGTCCCCTAAATTGCCAGGGCAGTATAACTACGCCACAAGTGACCCCATTTTGGAAAGAAGACACCCCAAGGTATTCCGTGAGGGGCACGGCGAGTTCCTAGAATTTTTTATTTTTTGTCACAAGTTAGCGGAAAATGATGATTTTTTTATTTTTATTTTTTTCCTTACAAAGTCTCATATTCCACTAACTTGCGACAAAAAAAAAAAAATTCTAGGAACTCGCCGTGCCCCTCACGGAATACCTTGGGGTGTCTTCTTTCCAAAATGGGGTCACTTGTGGGGTAGTTATACTGCCCTGGCAATTTAGGGGCCCATATGTGTGAGAAGTACTTTGCAATCAAAATGTGTAAAAAATGACCGGTGAAATCCGAAAGGTGCACTTTGGAATGTGGGCCCCTTTGCCCACCTTGGCAGCAAAAAAGTGTCACACATGTGGTATCGCCGTACTCAGGAGAAGTTGGGGAATGTGTTTTGGGGTGTCATTTTACATATACCCATGCTGGGTGAGAGAAATATCTTGGCAAAAGACAACATTTCCCATTTTTTTATACAAAGTTGGCATTTGACCAAGATATTTTTCTCACCCAGCATGGGTATATGTAAAATGACACCCCAAAACACATTCCCCAACTTCTCCTGAGTACGGCGATACCAGATGTGTGACACTTTTTTGCAGCCAAGGTGGGCAAAAGGGCACATATTCCAAATTGCACCTTTCGGATTTCACCAGCCATTTTTTACACATTTTGATTGCAAGGTACTTCTCACACATTTGGGCCCCTAAATTGCCAGGGCAGTATAAATACCCCACAAGTGACCCCATTTTGGAAAGAAGACATCCCAAGGTATTCCGTGAGGGGCACTGCGAGTTCCTAGAATTTTTTATTTTTTGTCACAAGTTAGCGGAAAATGATGATTTTTTTTATTTTTATTTTTTTCCTTACAAAGTCTCATATTCCACTAACTTGCGACAAAAAATAAAAAATTCGAGGAACTCGCCATGCCCCTCATGGAATACCTTGGGGTGTCTTCTTTCCAAAATGGGGTCACTTGTGGGGTAGTTATACTGCCCTGGCAATTTAGGGGCCCAAATGTGTGAGAAGTACTTTGCAATCAAAATGTGTAAAAAATGACCGGTGAAATCCGAAAGGTGCACTTTGGAATGTGGGCCCCTTTGCCCACCTTGGCAGCAAAAAAGTGTCACACATGTGGTATCGCCGTACTCAGGAGAAGTTGGGGAATGTGTTTTGGGGTGTCATTTTACATATACCCATGCTGGGTGAGAGAAATATCTTGGCAAAAGACAACATTTCCCATTTTTTTATACAAAGTTGGCATTTGACCAAGATATTTTTCTCACCCAGCATGGGTATATGTAAAATGACACCCCAAAACACATTCCCCAACTTCTCCTGAGTACGGCGATACCAGATGTGTGACACTTTTTTGCAGCCAAGGTGGGCAAAAGGGCACATATTCCAAATTGCACCTTTCGGATTTCACCAGCCATTTTTTACAGATTTTGATTGCAAGGTACTTCTCACGCATTTGGGCCCCTAAATTGCCAGGGCAGTATAACTACCCCACAAGTGACCCCATTTTGGAAAGAAGACACCCCAAGGTATTCCATGAGGGGCATGGCGAGTTCCTAGAATTTTTTATTTTTTGTCGCAAGTTAGTGGAATATGAGACCTTGTAAGAAAAAAATAAAATAAAAAATAAATCATCATTTTCCGCTAACTTGTGACAAAAAATAAAAAGTTCTATGAACTCACTATGCCCATCAGCGAATACCTTAGGGTGTCTACTTTCCGAAATGGGGTCATTTGTGGGGGTTTTCTACTGTTTGGGCATTGTAGAACCTCAGGAAACATGACAGGTGCTCAGAAAGTCAGAGCTGCTTCAAAAAGCGGAAATTCACATTTTTGTACCATAGTTTGTAAACGCTATAACTTTTACCCAAACCATTTTTTTTTTACCCAAACATTTTTTTTTTATCAAAGACATGTAGAACAATAAATTTAGCGAAAAATTTATATATGGATGTGGTTTTTTTTGCAAAATTTTACAACTGAAAGTGAAAAATGTCATTTTTTTGCAAAAAAATCGTTAAATTTCAATTAATAACAAAAAAAGTAAAAATGTCAGCAGCAATGAAATACCACCAAATGAAAGCTCTATTAGTGAGAAGAAAAGGAGGTAAAATTCATTTGGGTGGTAAGTTGCATGACCGAGCGATAAACTGCTAAAGTTGTGGAGTGCCGATTTGTAAAAAAGGGCCTGGTCACTAGGGGGGTATAAACCTGTGGTCCTTAAGTGGTTAAAAACACTTTTCTTTTATTGGTCGGATGAAATATGCTAATTTTTTGAGATAGGAATTTTGGGTTTTCATGAGCTGTATGCCAAAATCATCAATATTAAAACAATAAAAGGCTTGAACTACTTCAGTTGTGTGTAATGAATCTAAAATATATGAAAGTCTAATGTTTATCAGTACATTACAGAAAATAATGAACTTTATCACAATATGCTAATTTTTTTAGAAGGACCTGTATATTAGATATATATATATACAAATTCAAATCACACTATTTTCCCAAAATTAAAACACATAATTAAAAAAAATAAACATCATAGCTATCACTGCATGCAAAAACACCCATACTATTAAAGGGGTTGTCCGGGTTCAGAGCTGAACCCGGACATACCCTTATTTTCACCCCCGCAGCCCTCCTGAGCCTAGTATCGGAGCATCTCATGCTCCGATGCGCTCCAGTGCCCTGCGCTAGATCGCGCAGGGCACAGGCTCTTGTGTTTACAATAACACACTGCCGGGCGGTAACTTCCGCCCAGCAGTGTGTTCGGTGACGTCACCGGCTCTGAGGGGCGGGCTTTAGCTCTGCCCTAGCCGTTTTACTGGCTAGGGCAGAGCCAAATCCCGCCCATCAGTGCCGGTGACGTCACCGGGGTTCCTGTCTGCCCCATAGAGAGCCCCGGTACGTCACCGGAACTCAGAAAAATGCCTTTGCCCTGCGCGATTTAGCGCAGGGCAAAGGAGAGCATCGGAGCATGAACTGCTCCGATGCTCATGTCAGGGGGGCTGCCGGGGTGAAAATGGAGGGATGTCCAGGTTCAGCTCTGAACCTGGACAACCCCTTTAAAATATAAAAATATTTATCCCATTTGGCGAATGGCATAATGGGAAAAAAAACATCAAAATCACTTTTTGTCATCTCCATTTCCCAAAAGAACGGGTTTATCTCATAGGGAACGCTATAAAAACGAAACCCATATAACTATATAATTGTGGTATCACCGTAATCATACTGACCCGGGGAATGAAGGGAACAAGTCAGTTTTATCTCATAAGGAACGCTGTAAAAACAAAACCCATAAAACTATATAAGGGCTCATGCACACGAACATGATAACCCCTTTAATCATCTATGTTTGTATTTTAAAAAAGGTACACGTCTTGCATCACAGACAGATTTGGTGTTAGCAAATGTTTGGCAAACGAAAATGACCGCTCCTGCCGCCACTGAAAACCCACCACAGCCAGGCATCATCTCCTGCACCTTGTCTGTCATGGTTTATACTGTACTGTCACCAACTACTAGCACCACACAGCCAGACATCATCTCCTGCACCTTGTCCGTCATGGTTTATACTGTACTGTCACCAACTACTACCACCACACAGCCAGACATCATCTCCTGCACCTTGTCTGTCATGTCCCATACTATACTGCCACCAACTACTACCACCACACAGCCAGACATCTCCTGCACCTTGTCCGTCATGACCCATACTGTACTGCCACCAACTACTACCACCACACAGCCAGGCATCATCTCCTGCACCTTGTCTGTCATGGTTTATACTGTACTGTCACCAACTACTAGCACCACACAGCCAGGCATCTCCTGCACCTTGTCCGTCATGTTCCATACTGTACTGTCACCAACTACTACCACCACAGCCAGGCATCATCTCCTGCACCTTGTCTGTCATGGTTTATACTGTACTGTCACCAACTACTAGCACCACACAGCCAGGCATCTCCTGCACCTTGTCCGTCATGTTCCATACTGTACTGTCACCAACTACTACCACCACACAGCCAGACATCATCTCCTGCACCTTGTCTGTCATGGTTTATACTGTACTGTCACCAACTACTAGCACCACACAGCCAGGCATCTCCTGCACCTTGTCCGTCATGTTCCATACTGTACTGTCACCAACTACTACCACCACACAGCCAGGCATCATCTCCTGCACCTTGTCTGTCATGGTTTATACTGTACTGTCACCAACTACTAGCACCACACAGCCAGGCATCTCCTGCACCTTGTCCGTCATGTTCCATACTGTACTGTCACCAACTACTAGCACCACACAGCCAGGCATCTCCTGCACCTTGTCCGTCATGTTCCATACTGTACTGTCACCAACTACTACCACCACACAGCCAGGCATCTCCTGCACCTTGTCTGTCATGTCCCATACTGTACTGCCACCAACTACTACCACCACACAGCCAGGCATCTCCTGCACCTTGTCCGTCATGTTCCATACTGTACTGCCACCAACTACTACCACCACACAGCCAGGCATCTCCTGCACCTTGTCCGTCATGTCCCATACTGTACTGCCACCAACTTCTACCACCACACAGCCAGACATCTCCTGCACCTTGTCCGTCATGTTCCATACTGTACTGCCACCAACTACTAGCACCACACAGCCAGGCATCTCCTGCACCTTGTCCGTCATGTCCCATACTATACTGCCACCAACTACTACCACCACACAGCCAGGCATCTCCTGCACCTTGTCCGTCATGTTCCATACTGTACTGTCACCAACTACTAGCACCACACAGCCAGGCATCTCCTGCACCCTGTCAGTCATGTCCCATACTGTGCTGCCACCAGTTCCTACTACTACTAGTGCCTCTACCATTCTCACTACACAGCCAGACATTATTTGATATTTAAATCCAGCCTTGTCCATGATGTTCCATACTGTGCAGCCATTTATGTTGACGCACCACTGCTGCTTCCACCACTACACAGCGGGACATCTGCTGCTTTGCCCGCATCATGTTCCAAACTGATGACAACTCGCCACTGCCGCTATCGCCATCACACAGACAGTTATCTGGGGCCGTTATGTCCGCCCTGATCTCTTCTGTATTGGAAATGTAGGCAGCTCCCATTTAGGACCTGCGCCTCATAAAGGAATACATTTTGGAAGGCCATTTATAAAAAAAAAAGGCCACTTCTTTTTACATAGAAAAGGTCCGTCTGGGTTATGGGAAATAGACAATTCACTGTGAGCAGGCTAAACCCCATGCCTGAAGAGCAGTGGCGTAGCATGGGTTACCAGCACCCGGGGCAAGCCAAGTATTGCCCCCCCCCAACCTGTGGCCACACCCTTTTTTACAGATAATGTAGTAGATACATCTGCAGTCCTATGTAACACCACAGATAACATGGTGATAACTCTCTGTGTACAGATAATGTGGTAGATGGGTGTGAGGCCCAGAATTCAGAACACGCACAGTGTGACCTGAAGTCTGGGGCCAGGCTGCTACAGTGTGGGCCAAATTCTATATCCCCCTCCCATCACTACAGAACATACAGGCTAATACAGCGCCCCATACCTCTCACAGCCAATGATGTCTCCTTTGATGTAGATGTTCTCTTTCTTCATCTTCTCCTTTCAGATCAGACCGCCATTTTTCAGCCATTTCTCGTCTCTGCACTTTGACAAAAAAAATCTTAGTTTACTACTTTTCCATCATCCTCCCATCTTCTGGACAAATCATCCTACCATCCCCAATACTGTACCGCTGCGCTCCCCAATACTATACTGCAGAAACAGATAAGTCCCCTGATAATAGTAGTACCATGCAAATAGTGCCCTATAATAATTATTGGCACACAGTGCCCTAAAATAACTGCGCCCAGCAAATAGTGCCCCTGACACTAATAGTGTAAACATAACGTCCCCCAAAAATAATTGTGGTAAGCTGATACTGTGCCAAAGTGCCCCCACAGTAATAGTGCTCCCCAAAGTCCCACCAATAGTAATAATTCTCTGCTAGAGCACACATGGTAGTAATAGTGCTCCTACAGTGCCCCCAACTTGTCCCCACTGTGCCCCAGAAGTAATGCTCCCATAGTGCCCATACTAGTAATCATAGACCCCAGTAGTAATAAAGCCCACCATAATGCCCCCAGTAGTAATAATTCTCCTTATCATGTGACAAAATATACCCCCTTTTAATGCCCCCATTTAAGCTAATGTCCCCATAGTTCCCCCATAATATGCCAGTATAAAATAGCCCCATAGTGTTCCTCTCCCCCCTTCATCTTAGTGCCCACTGCCCCCCATAATGTACCAGTATAAAATGCCCCATATATAGTGCCCCAGTAGATGCCCTCAGTTTCTCTCATAATTTGCAAGTATAAAATACCCCCACCGTAGATGAGCCCATAGTACTCCTCTCTCCCCTTCCCCATAGTACCCACCATAATGTGCCCCAGTATAAAATGCCCCTTTACAGAGCCCCCCATATAAAAGATTCCTTCTTTGTGGTCTTAGTAGATGCCCCCAATAATCTACCAGTAAGAAGTGCCCACTATAGTGCCACCCAATAACGTGCCAGTAAAAAGGGCCCCCAATAATGTGCCAGTAAGATGTGTCCCCATAGATGCACCCAATCATGTGCCAGTGAAAAGTGCCTCCCATAGATGGCCCCCCAATCATGTGCCAGTAAGAAGTACCCCCATAGATGGCCCCCCAATCATGTGCCAGTAACAAGTGTACCCCAATCGTGTGCCAGTAACAAGTGCCCCCATAGATGGCCCCCCAATCATGTGCCAGTATTGTACCATATAAAAAAATAAACACTTATACTTACCTCCATGGCAGCGATGCGATGCAGGCCTCTTCCGCGCTGTACGGCTCAGGCGGCGCGATGACGTCCTGCACCGGCCTCTGATAGGCTACAGGCCTAGTGCCTGCAGCCTATCAGAGGAACGGGGAAGGGAGTCGCCTCTCCCTCCCCTGCAGCACATCCATCTGTATCGCTGTCCTGAGTACAGTGATACAGATGACTATGGGGATGAGCGCTTCCACAATGGAAGCGCTCATCTCCCTGTGACCTGCCGCCGCCCCCCACTTGTGAGCAGGGCCGCGCCGCCTGGGGCAATCGCCTCACTTTGCCTAATTGGCGGTGTAGCCCTGCTGGCGTCCCTTAAAATTTTGCACCTGGGGCAACGGCCCCCTCCACGCTACGCCACTGCTGAAGAGGACCTCACCAGCAGGAAAACCTCTCTGTACATAACACATAGAAAAGGTCCGTCTGGGGTGTGGATCCCATTAGTGAAGAGGACCTCCATTATGGGGGCTACATCTTGAGCTTTCCTTTCACAATGATGATGGTAAAATCACAGGTTATCGACAAAGTCTTGCAATCTGATTGTATACTTTGGTGCGAACAATTCACAGAAAACTCTTGACAAATGGAAAATTTGCGCCCATCGTTCATTTTTCTCGTACACTGTACAACTCTTCAGTCATTGTTAAATGCAGACATTTGGCAGCGATTCGAGGCTTATCTGGGGCATGATCTGAGCCTCACAGGACTCAGGGGGGGAGATGCGTCCATGATACGGATTCACGTTAAACTACTACAAGGCTTAAATATGAAATACACATAAAAACCTTACTCATCTATTTCAATTTATTGGGCAAAATTAATTGTAACTGATCCCATACCACAAAGGGTTAAGCGGGTCCTTACAGAGTATGGAGCTTAGACAATTCACTGTGAATCAGCTAAATCCCATCATAGTTCCGGACCTGACCACCAGGGGGCTGAGAGGTCCCAGCTGCTGTAGAGTGGGCTATTCCCCATACTTGGTAAGGACCAGGTCCGTACCACGCATGGAGTTTAGCCTCTGTTCGGAACCTGTCCACTAGGGGGCCGAGAGGTCCGTACCACGCATGGAGTTTAGCCAAATCAATGTGAGCTGCCTAAACACTAGGGGGGCGAGAGGTCCGTACCACGCATGGAGTTTAGACAGCTCATGTAGAGTCTTCTATTTCCCATGCCTGGTAAGGACCAGGTCCCTACCGTGTATGGAGTTGAGACACAACCCTTCCTTATTGACCCAAAGGGGCGTGGTTTCCGGTCACATGCCGCGTATCGGTTATGCGCAGTATGTGCGGTGCGTGCACGCTCTAGTCCTGCGCTTGCGCAGTAAAGGCCGGCGCTTGGCCTGATTTCCGGCGGCGGCTGAACGGAAGATGGAAGAGGATGAGGTCGCGGAGAGCTGGGAGGATGCGGCCGATAGCGGCGTGAGTAAAGTCGGAGGGCTGTGCCGTGTGGTGCAGCCTGTGGGGGGTCTCCGTGGTTGTGCTCGAGTGTCTGCAGCTGGGGGACAGCCTCAGGCAGGGCCTGCTGAGCCTAGACGGCGCTGGGTCACCCTGGCTGCACCAGGGTCTCCAGCAGTTCTGTTTTGGGGGCTTGTTTTGTTGTAGCACGTGATCTGAGGGAAGGACTGTTGTGTGGGACCCCTACACACCTTCATGTCAGGGACCCCCTCACCAGCCCCTTCCTTCCCTCCCCCTTGGTGTCTTCAGAGCTGTTGTGGGGCTTCCTGTTATCAGGACCGTCAGCACTGACCCCATAAGCACAGGTGCCATGTTAATATGTATTTGGGACCCCCCCCCCCCTCCTGGTGAAGTGTTGTGCATGCGCTCAGCGCCTGTACAGTGGTGTATGGTGTCTAGATAAGTAGTGGAGACGGGCGCAGCGAAGACCACCTCCATCTAGACCAGATTTCCATCACCCCCCACCTAAAGAAGGCACAGAATTTCTATAGCCCCCAGATCAGGACTATGGGGTCTGTACTACTAGCTTGTATCACGTACCTTGCTTGGAGGGGTATTCCAGTTAGGGGATAACTGGTGGGTGGGGGTCTGATTGTTGAGACCCCCACCACTCATGGTGGGGGTTGCCTTGTTCAGCATTACATCTGGTTGGGGCGCGCACACCTACATTCCATTCACTGTCTATTAGTGTTGAGCGAATGTGCGTTTTTTAGTTCGGCGTCTAAAGTTCAGGTTATCGAAGAATTGCGTTATGGATTCCGCATATGGTCTGTGGTAGCGGAATCCATAACGCGATTCTTTGATAACCCGAACTTAAAACACAAGTTCGCTCAACACTACTGTCTATGGGAATGCCGGAGACTGCCAATCGGTGCTCTGCTCAAATGCAGGTAGGCCGGGGGGGGGGGGGGGGGGTAGATATCCTTTGCATAGGGGATACATTGTTTTAACACAGTGCCTCTTTAAAGGGATTGTCTGAGAATTATAAAAACATGCAGGAAGGCTCACGCTTGACTACAGGTTCCCCTTTCCCATCCCTGCAGGAAGCCGTGATGTCACATCAGACGTCTACTCAGCCAATTTCTGGCCTCTTTGGTCATGTGCATGACCGGTGATTGGCCGGACATCTCCTCGTCCGATCCCGCAGAGAACAGAAGGACCTGTAGCCGGACAGGAAAGCTTTTTTTTTTTTTTCTATCCTTTTATAAGCCCCCTCTTCTCCCCTGTAGGTTTTGAATACTTGCGGACAACCCCTTTAATTACCCCAGCAGCTGAGGATGGGATCCCCTGTTTTCTGCTCTCACCACAAGGGACTGGTCATTATCAGTTGGACTTCCATGTTTTGCTCAGAGCCTCCCAGGCTCATATAGGGGGTACATTCAGTGCCCCCACATGTCCCTATACATGTACAGGTGAATTGGGGGTTTCATTGCGTTGGCTTGCAGTTAGCACCACATACACCAGTTAATGATGATATCCGCGCAGTTTGGGGTCAAATCGCTGCCGACGTGTATAGCTGCAGGTACGGGGTGATGGCGGCCAGTCTGTTTCACTATAAATAGTGTATTTCCCCTGTAAGACCTGACTCCAGCAGTGGTTATTAATACCTCTACGTATAGGACGCTTTATTTGGCAGAGGATAGCGACTGAAATCCTGAGCTGCAGCCAAGTTATGTGATCTGATACCCAGAGCTCAGCCCGCCCGATAACACCCCAGGGGATCCGCATCTCTGGAGGTGATGGGAATTACAGATATATATCATATTACGGTGTGTTACAGGCACTTGCTGCATTGTCCATCTGGTGAAGAAGTGCAACGTGTGTGAGGTTTTAAGAAATCTGCCCCTCAGACTGCGTAAAAATCTGCAGTGTGAATTGAGCTGCGGTGCAGAAGTGAAATGTGCAGCCATTTCCGCCGCAAGAACTATGTGATACCTGTGAAATCTGCAGCGTGTCGGCGCCTCTGTTTGTTAAGGCCTCAGGCACACGACTGTATTGCTTTTGTGAACCCATTGTTTTCAACGGGTCCCTGGTCCGTATTTTGAGGACAGTGTATCTTGTTGCGGAACGGACGTTTGGATGCGGAAAGCACACGGGTGATCCACATGTCCTGTTCTTGTCTTCGAAATGCGGACCCTTTTGAAGTCAATACGTCTGCAAAAAATGCGGATGCAACACGGACTGTGTCCGTATTTTGTTGATCAGCAAAACGGATAGTCTTGTGCATGAGGCCTAAGCCAAAACCGTGAAGGGGGTTTTCCAGGACTTATTTTTTGATGAACTGTGGTTAGAACAGGTCATTGGTATCAGATTGGTGGGGGTCCGACTCCTGTTTTTACTACCTGCGGCATGGGGGGCTAGCTAGATCCATACACCGTGTAGTGGTCCTGTCTGTTTTCTGCCGTGCTGCTCCTATTCAGTTTTCCCCAGTGTCAGATATTGATGACTTGGACAGGTCATCAATAAACAAGTGCTGAAAAAACCCATTTAAGGCTACATTCACACGCCTGTATGTGTTTTGTGGTCTGTAAATTGCGCATCCACTAAACACGCCTATGCTTTTCCGGAATTGTGCACAAGAATAGGACATGTTCAATATTCTTTGCGGGGCCACGGAACGGATGCGGACAGGACACATTGAAATGAATGGGTCCGCACCCGTTGTGCAAAAATGCGGAACAAAACATGGCCGTCTGAATGAGCCCTAAGTGTTATTGTACCTTTTTGAGGAGGCTTTCAAGAACTTGGGATAGGCCACCAATATCAGATCTGACACCATGCACCCCCGCCGATCAGCTATTTAGGGAGTAGGTTCAAAGACGGAACTGGAGCGCTCCCTCCGCTGTAGTGGTGGACGTGGGTACTGCAGCCCTGCTCCTGTTCAGGTGAGCTGATGCTAATGACCTGTCCTGAGGATAGGCCATTCATATAAAAGTAGTGGAAAAATGATTACTCAACGGTAATTGGATTTTCCAGAACCCACGACAGCACCACGAGAGAGAGGATCCGCTCCCACAGACAGGAAACCTGCAGAATAAAAGGGCGGACACTCTCCTCCCAGTTCAGTGTGATAGCCAAGCATCGGAGGAAGTCCGCCCACATAATGTTTAGATAATCCATGATAATCAACTTAAAGGGGTTATCCCATCTTAGACAATGGGGGCATATCGCAAGGATATGCCCCCATTGTCTAATAGGTGCGGGTCCCACCTCTGGGACCCACACCTACAAGGAGAACAGAGCAGAGAAAGTGGAGGAGGGCGCACTACGCATGCGCAGCCGCCCTCCGTTCATTTCTATGGAGCCGCCAAAAATAGCCGAGCGCTGGCTCGGCTATTTCCGTCGGCCCCATAGAAATGAATGGGAGCGTTGGCCGCGCATGTGCGGTGCGCTCCCATTCACTTCAATGGGAGAGGCGGGGAGCTGAGCCTGGTGGTGGTCGGACCCTGGGAAACCCGGGGTCCTCCAGCCACAACTCTCCCCGGCTCCGTTCTCGTTGTAGGTGCGGCTCCCAGAGGTGGGACCCGCACCTATCAGACAATGGGGGCATATCCTTGTGATATGCCCCCATTGTCTAAGATGGGATAACCCCTTTAATATACAAATTATATATATATATTTTTTTTATATGCTACAACCTGTGAGTATAGAAGAACCAAAATAACACAGAAGGGAGGGGAAATAAGGGTGCTGTCATGGGTTCTGGAAAATCCAATTACTGGTGAGTAATCATCATTTTTCCCTTCCCCACGACAGCACCACGAGTGATTTACCAGATTAAATAGTTAGGGTGGGAGAGCAGAAAGAAGCACCTTTTCCCCAAAGGAAGAACCCGAAGATTGGTTCAAATTAAGCCGATAGTGCTTAAAAAAGGTTGAAGGAGAAGACCAGGTAGCGGCTCTGCAAATATCCTCTACGGGGGCTGAGGATCTTTCTGCCCAGGAGGTGGCAACTGCCCTGGTGGAATGTGCTCTAAGAGCCACCGGAGGAGATGAGCCAGGTGAAGAGTAGGCCAAAGAAATGGCAGAAACAATCCATCTAGCAATGGAACTTTTAGTGGCGCCTCTCCCTTATTCCCTCCTTGAAAGAGGATAAAGAGTGAAGAAGACTTTCGCCAACTGTGTGAGAGAACCACTAAAAGCGCTTCTTACATCGAAGCAATGGAGAGATTTTTCTTCTTCCTACCTTTTTTAAGAACCCGAGGTCGGAAGAGCAATATCCTGGGACCTATGAAAACTGGAATCCACTTTTGGAAGAAAAGCGGGATCCGGATGAATCAACGCTTTATCTTCCAAAATAGTAGTGTATGGAGGATTAATAGATATGGCATGAATCTCATTAACCCTGCGAGCAGATGTTACCGCTACTAGAAGGCATAATTTTAAGGTGAGACACTTAATGGAGCTGGTATCCAATGGTTCAAATGGTTGAGTCAAAGCCTTTAACCCTTTAAGGACCCATGACGTAGCTGTTCGTCATGGGTCCGTTCCCTAAACATAGCGCCCGCCCGCACATGCAGCAGGTCCTTGGCCGCTGGGTTTCTGCTATTTTAAATGGCAGAGACCCGCGGAACATGTATGTGATCAGCCTGAAGGCTGATCACATACATCTTGCCCTTTAGATGCCGTGGTCATATGTGACCACGGCATCTGTGCAGACCGGAAACGGAAGTTGCGCTATTTTGGTCCGGTAACAGCTTTCCCCGGCTAAGATTGAGGAAGCAGGTTTCAGAGTCAATTAGATGTATATATCAATACAGGCCACTAGGTGGCAGCCTTGTATGGATGTAGTGCAAATGAAGTGTTCAATGATGGCTATTTAGCCATCACTAAATACTATGGGTAATCGAATGATTGCCAGTTATTGTCACCCAAGGTGACTTAAAAAAAAGTTAAAAAAAAGTTTTTACAAATATAAAAAAACAACAACCTAAGTTCAAATCACCTGCCTTTCCTTAAAATAAAAATACTTAAACAATAAAAAAAATAAACATCATGGGCATCGCCTCGTGCGAAAATGCCCATACTATTAAAATATAATAACATTAATGGCGTAGCGGGGGAAAAAATAAAAACAGCCAATTTGCCATTTTTTTTTTCCCGTCACTTCCAACTTCCCAATAATTTTTTAATAAAGTGATCAAAAAGTCGCATACACTTAAAATTGGTATCACTGAAAAGAACAGATCGTCCTGCAAAAAATTAGCCCTCACACAGCCCCGTACACATAACTACCAAAAAGTTAAAGGGGTCAGAATAGGGTCATGACATTTTTTTTAATTTTTTTTTCCCTCAAACTTCATTTTTTCAGTATTAAAACGCAAGAAAAATTATACAAGTGTGGTATAGTTGGAACCGTACTGACCTGGAGAATAAAGATAACAACATGTCAATTTTACTGCATAGTGTACAGTGTAAAAAAAAAGTTATCAGAATTGCGTTTTTTCCCAATTCTACCCCATTTGGATTTTTTTTCCCCCGCTCCCTACTACATGGTATGCAACCGTAAATGGTGCCATTAGAAAGTACATCTTGTCCTGCAAAAAATAAGCCCTCAAAAGGCTATGTGAATGGAAAAATAAAAGGACTATGGGAAGGCGGGGAGTGAAAAATAAAACCGCAAAAATTGAAAATCCCAGGGTCCTTAAGGGGTTAAAACTTTTTTTTTTTTAAATCAAATATTTTTTTATTTGACAAGATTACAAAACTGTGTACAGTAAATATATCATGTCTTAATAAATAGAAATATACCTGTACAAGATACACATTGCGTATGGTCATTTTGTATATAATATAGCATATAACACATGAAATACTCCCACCCTTTGTACTCGCTCCAGCATGCATACTGCTCTCTCCCGCTCCTAGAATCTAATGTGACTATTGGACAGCCATTCTTCAAATTCCTTAGTCTTGGGTGAAATATTTACACAGGGGATATTATGGGCTATGGCCACCGCAGATATCGCCTGGTCATCTATAGGCAGTTAATAGTTAGGCCTGACAGACAACCAAACTTCGTATCCCCCAGGAATAAGTGTCATCAGCATATAACGCGATTTTGTTATTTATCTGTCCATACTGGAAACCTTTAATGTCTGGGGACTTCCACTGCCGTCGCCAAAGGCTCAACTGCTATGGCAAAGAAAAAGGGGGGATAGTGGGCACCCCTGCCTAGTTCCCCTTGCCAGTTGGATGTAATTAGTCACACTCCCATTAGCCCTAATACGTGCCCTTGGGTTAGAGTAGAGGACCTGCACCCACTTAATGAACCACTGACCAAAACCCATACATCGCAACGCCTCCAAGAGGTCCCCCCACTGCACACTGTCGAAGGCCTTAGCGGCGTCAAGCGACAGAACGGCCCTATCTCCACAGTTGTCTGCTGGGATTTGTAAGCTAGTATATACTCTGCAGATGTTAATAGCTGTAGATTTCTGGGGCATAAAGCCTGTTTGGTCCGGATGAATTATACTCAGTATAACCTTGGACAATCTTTTTGCCAGAACTTTTGCTAACATCATCTGACGTGAGTAGGGATATGGGCCTATACGAGTCGGGTATTCTTGGATCCTTCCCTGGTTTTGGTATCACTACAATAAGTGCCTCCTTCCTGCATAGATGCTGGAAGACAGCCCTCCTCCCATGAATAATTAAAGACCTTCAGTGATTCTGGTAACAGTATATCCTGAAATCTCTTATGTCTCCACCGGGATGCCATCTGTACCCGGGGCTTTGCCATTAGACATGTCTTTGAAGGCATAAACCAATTCATCCATGACAATGGGCGCCTCTAATTGGTCCCTTTTCCTCTTCCTAAAGTGTGGGTAATTCCACCCTCCTAAGGAATTGTAGTACCTCCTCCTCCAAATTCGCATTCTTGGAGGTATACACCGAGGAGTAGAATCTCTGTAATACACCTAGTATATCCTCTACTTGTGCAAGACCTCCTCTGGGGGTCCAACAGTTCCACAGTACATGATGGTCCTTGTTGGGCCCTGGAAACAACCGATAGTGTATGCCCTACGCTCTCACATTCTGCAAATGTGCGTGGTTTATAAAAGGCACGTTTTCTATCTGCTACCTTCAATAGGTGATCAGTTTTATCCTAATGCATTCTGAATAGAGAGAAATCCGTTCAGGATGCATCAGTTCAGTCTCTCTTACATTTTTGGGCCGGAGAAAATACTGCAGCATGCTGCAGTTTTATCTCTGGCCAAAAATCCCGAACACATGCCGGATCCGGCATTAAGTGTTCCGGCAAAACAGACGGTTTTCCGGTCTGCGCATGTGCAGACCTTTAAAAATGCAAAGACAAATACCGGATCCGTTTTTCCGAATGACACCTGAGACATCCGGTATTTCAATGCATTTGTCAGACTGATCCGCATCTGTCTGACAAATGGCATCCGTTTGCGTCAGGATTGCCGGATCCTCTGCCGTTTGCGTCAGGATTGACGGATCCTTTGCCGCAATTGTGAAAGTATTTTTATGTACCAGTATGCCAAACCAGAGCTCTGATTCAAGACGCCGTCCTCCTGTTTATAGAGCTCCCTTCTCGTAGGCGCTCTGTGATGACGTCAGCGCCGCACGCCGATCTACGCGCTTCACTTGCTTTCGCCGGCCTATCTCCTTGCCGGAAACTCCTCCCCCTGTGGCCAGGAAGTCCGTGCCTCTAGTGCATCAGCGATGCCTTTAGACACCTAATCGCTCCAGCACCCAAGAGTCTCCCTCTAGAGACTTGCTGTCCCTCTGCCTGTCCCCATTAGTGCACCAACCGATGCCACATCTCACCTCTGCAGGTATGCCCCAGGACCTCTCTGGCCTAAACAACCTGGGTCAGAATTGGAGCACCACCAGGGGGAAGGATCTGAAAGAAAAACTGCAGGCTTCCCCAGAGACAGGAAACCACACTGAATTGGGAGGAGAGTGTCCGCCCTTTTATTCTGCAGGTTTCGTGTCTGTCGTGGGTGAAGGGGAAAAAAACGTTTAAATCGGTTCTAACGCTTAAAGTCCCACCAGAATGTTGTGCGTGTGAGTGACTTGTACACCTGAAACGCTGAGTCTGTTCATTGTCATTTTGTTTCTTTTCTAGGAAATAGATCGCCGGTTAGAGAAGAAACTGCGGATCACACAGCGGGAGAGGTAAAGGGGCTCTGTACTCATTGGTTTTATCTTGTTTATAGGTGCTCGGCTTTTTTTGGGATTTTCAGGGTGCCCTGCATCGTCAGTGAAGATGGGTTCACGCACAGTGTACCAGGCCATCGGTTTTAGTTTCCCTCTGGTATGGTACTCAAATGCCAGAGGAAAACCGAAGCCACAGTTTTCTGTGGAATTGTTCTTGGCATCAGATTTGACACCAGATAGAGTTGTCTGCAGCACATAGCGATGTGCTGGTGGCAGGCGGCTATTCTAGGTGCCAAGCGAAACATCATCGCATAATAAATGTGCGAGTGTGTGCTCTAGGGATCGACCGATTATCGGATTTACCGATGTTCAGGATTTTGAACGCTATAGGCATTTATTTTGCCGATATTCCGATAGCGTATGGGGAAGACAGATCGCGCTGCTGACAGCGCTCTCCGTGTTCCCCTTAGCAGCACAGGGGAGAAGGAAGCAGTGTCTCCTCCCCCTGTGCTGCTGCTGCCGCCAATGAGAGGACAGGGGACAAGAGGAGGGGAGGAGCTATGGCCACTGCGCCACCAATGAAGCTTAATCTCTCATTTATTCATATACAACAGGAGGCGGGAGCTGCAGGATCACATAGCCGGCTCCCGACCTCTATGAGCTGTAGCTGCGATCTGCGGTAGTTAACCCCTCAGGTGCCGCGGATCGCAGCTACTGCTCATAGAGGTGGGGAGCCGGCTATGTGATTCTGCAGCCAGCTGCCGCCTCCTGTATATGAGTAAATTAGAGAGGGGTTGTCCAAGTTATATTTATTGATGACCTATCCTCAGGATAGGTTATCAATATCAGATCGGAGGGGGTCCGACACCCGGCACCCCCTCCGATCAGCTGTTTGAAGAGGAGACTCGCACGGTGTCAGCGCTGCCTCCTCTTCACTGTTTACCTTCTAGCCGTTGCATCTGCAGTGGTGAGCAGGTGTAATTACACCCAAGCCGTCCCATTCATTTCAATTGGAAGGCTTGGGTGTAAACCACCACTGCAGATGCAACGGCTAGAAGGTAAACAGTGAAGAGGAGGCAGCGCTGACACTGTGCGAGTCTCCTCTTCAAACAGCTGATCGGAGGGGGTGCCGGGTGTCGGACCCCCTCCGATCTGATATTGATGACCTATCCTGAGGATAGGTCATCAATAAATATAACTTGGACAACCCCAGTGCGCCCCCCCACCCCAGTATTAAAAACATTGGTGGCGCAGTGCGCCCCTCCACAGGATCCCCTCTCCCCTCCTCTTCCGATCGGAGCCCCAGCAGTGTAATGCTGGGGCTCAGATCGGTTACCATGGCAGCCAGGACGCTATTGAAGCCCTGGCTGCCATGGTAAGCTCCATGCTGCTGTGTGCACAAAGCACAGAGCAGCAGGGACAGTGTGAGCTCCTATTCACCCTGATAGAGCTATATCAGGGTGAATAGGACAAGGGTTCTAGTCCCTAAGGGGGCTAAAAGTTAGTAAGTAAAAAAAAAAAAAAAAAGTTACAAAAATAAAACACCAAAATATTAAGTATAAATGAAAAAGAAAGATTTACAAAAAAATATACACATTAACAATAAACATTAATTTTCAGCAGATTTGTGGGATTTTTTATTTTTTTTTCAAAAATAAAAATTCCCAGAATATCGGTATAAATTATCGGCTATCGGCCTGAAAGTTCACAAATTATCGGTATCGGCCCTAAAAAAATTGATATCGGTCGATCCGTAGTGTGCTCATTGGCTGGTGATCAGCAGCACTTTTACACAGGGCAATTATTGGAAAAGAGTTCTTCCTTAATAATTGTACCATTCTTTGGCTTGTGTAAAAGGGCCATAACGCAAGGTATTTTAATTAAAGGGGTAAGGCTACTTTCATACTAGCGTTACTATTTTCCGGTATTGAGATCCGTCATAGGGGCTCAATACCGGGGGGGGGGGGGGGAGGTTTGTCAATGGGGACAAAATGTAACTGAACAGAAGCGAATGCTCTAAAATGCATACCGGAGAGCAAACCGCACCATGCTGGGGTTCGCTCTCCGTCCTGGGATTCCCTGACACAATGGAAAACAGATCCATCCGCCATTGACTTTCAGTGTAGTTCATGACGGATCAGTCTTGGCTATGTTACAGATAATACAACCGTATCCGTTCATAACGGATGCAGACGGTTGTATTATCAGTAACGGAAGTGTTTTTGCCGAACCCTGCCGGATCTAGCAAAAACGCTAGTGTGAAAGTAGCCTTATCCATGTATTTTAGTTTTTTTTAAATTTCTTAAAGGGGTGTTCTCATCTGAGACAATCTGGGCATATCGCTAGGATATGCCCCCACTGTCTGATAGGTGCAGGTCACCTATATTGAGAACGGAGTGGGCAGAGTGATGGCTGGAGGACTCCGGTCCGGCCACCACTAAGCTCTCTCCCCGTAGGAGTGAATGGGAGTGCACCGCGCATAACTGGTCACTGCTCCCATCCACTTTTATGGACCGGTGCTCCTTTTACCATTTTCAGGACTCTGTTTAGGAGATAGGTGCGGGTCTCAACAATGGGACAAGCACCTATCAGACAATGGGGGCGTATCCCAGCAATATGCCAGCATTGTCTCAAATGAGAACATATTCAGGAAATATTTCTACTGTGCTAAAACCTCGCTCCCCGGTGTATTTAGCTTGCGGGCTCTTCCTGGATCACATGCTATACATTCAGCACATGATCCTACTCCGGTTACAACTTGCGATGTACATGGGTTCGGCCTGCGCAGTCAGGCAGTCTTGGGCAGTGACTGCTCACAGCGCCCGAGGCTACCTGACTGCACAGGCGCAACCCATGCAGGTTGTATCCGGGCTAAGATCTGAATGGATGGCTTATAATCCGGGAAGTGCCTGCAACTTGATTACACTGGAGAGCGCAGCGCTGGTTCGGTAGGAATATTTTCAGCATTATCGCAATTAAAGTGCTTAATCACGTGAAGAAGGGGGAACATTAAGAAATAGCAATAGTTTGGTGTCTGCTCCTTCTGGAAGCCAGAATGGTTCCAGGCGTACACTGGAAAGCTGCCCCTGAGCCTTGTTGCTTTCCATTGGCTAAGCTCTTCCCTATTACAACTGCATTGCCACATATTTATGTTCTCTAGAGTGTGGTTTATTTCCTTTTTTTCATTCTTGCTCTTTTCTCATTTCTCTTCTATCTGCAGCAAATCAAAGTCTCCACCCAAAGCGCCAGTGGTTATTCAAGACGACTCTCTCCCGGCGGGTCCACCCCCACAAATCAGGATCCTGAAGAGGCCTACAAGCAACGGATTGTCAAGTAACCCCCATGCCAGCAGCCGGCCGACGGTGCCTGTGAAATCACTGGCACAGAGGGAGGCTGAGTACGCGGAGGCCAGGAAACGTATCCTCGGCAGTGCCAGTCCAGAGGAGGAACCAGAGAAGCCAATTGTAGATAGGCGAGTGCTGCAGCTGTTTCCCAAAGCTGCTTGCATGTTGTAAATTGATTGCTTCTTGTATGCACCTTATAAACGAGGGCAGTGCCCTACCTGCGACCCTAATGTAATAGTTATTAGGCTTCGCAGTCCCTTCTGCTGGCATCATCCAGGAGATGCACTTTCCAGTCGTAGATTAACGACGCCATAGTCTATCATAAGTGATGGTGGCCCCCATGGTGCCTGCAACTCCTCCAACACTACCCTCTTATGTCTGATGCAATGTTGCACTAACCACTCTTTTATGGATGGCTTCTTATCTTGGTTCTGAATGCCTTTTCTTGTCTTTTCAGACCTATCCGAATCAACCAGTCAGAGGACACCAGACCATCTAATAACGTGATCCGGCAGCCGCTGGGTCCCGACGGTTCACAGGGTTTCAAACAACGCAGATAGATTTTTCTGGAGAATGACACCATGGGCTGCATCGGCCTGTCACACCAATGGACACGAGCAGAGGGAGTCGCCTCATTTACTTGCACTTTGATGACCTTTTGCTCCGCCCACTGTGACCTTAAACCCCGTGCACTGTGACCCCCCCCCCCTTCCGCCACCCCTGTAGCTCCGACCACTGTGATTGGCGCATCGCCACATGCTTCCCCAGGTCTTATCACAAGGGAGTGCGTGTGCTGTAGACGGGTGGGGAGGGAGCAGGCAGAGTTGGGGGCGCCCCGTGCCTGCAACTGCCACTTCTATGGAAGTTACCGCCAGCAATAATGATATCTGTTAGTCCCGTCTCGAGGGGGGAAAAAGGTCTCAGGCCCACCTCCCCTTCTCATGAGTTTCCTTTGAGTGCATGTCTGCCTCCTCTCACCGCAGAGGATCTTCTCCATGATGACTGATTCCCCCCCCCCTGCTCTTCAGGTGTAGTGTGCATGAGCGAGTTTTGTTAAAAACAAAAAAAACAAAAAATTATTTTAACAGAGAGAACTTCTAGTCTTGTAGAGCGCACAGAGCAGCCGCCATCGCTGTATGTTCTGCTATCAGATGCCTCAGGAACGTGCTGGTTTTGTCTGAGGACAGGTGGACATGAGCTGCTGACGGTGGATGTTAAATGCTCAGGGCATTAGCATGGGCTAGGCCTGGAGCAGAGGAAGGGTTAATGCCTGTGCTCTCCCTAGAGGACCAGGAAATGTGGAAGGAGAGCAGATTTTAATTTTTTTTTTTCTTGCACGGTTTGGAGTTGTGAACCTGGCTGGTGCTGTTCCTCTCCCTAGTGATGTCGGGGCGGATGCAGAAGCCGATGCGGGCGGATGCTCAGAGGCTTACGTCTGTATAACACAGGGCCGCCATTATATAAGGACTTGCGCAGGTGACCTTGTCTCGAGGGGCTGGAGCCTTTCCTGGCAGCTATTTGACAATAGAATGAATTAGACCAACCTTGTAAGATCCGGATCAAAACCGTGCCCGATAAAGCTAGACGTCTATTTTATCCAGTATGTCACGTCAGTGTGCTGCCCGCTCCAGCTCTTTCGGGAGGCTGGAGGTATGAAATGTTCATCCAGATGGACAGTGCGGCACAGCGCACGCTGCATTCTGTTGCCGATCTGTGTATATTTTAGGGGCATTTTTTTTTTTTTGTAATAATCATGGGTTTTACGTGTAATTATCCCTTGACGGAGTTACCTGCAATGCCAAAATGTCCCCACTGGCCGCTGAGCATCTTCTTTCTTCAGTCAGTGACCTACAAGGAAAAGAAGTCAAGGGGAAAATACAAAGACTTTGGTGCCTTATATAAGAAGAAGCTACTGACACATTCCCCCATAGATGCTATTGTGATTACAAACCTCATACCAGTATCTTACCCTAAAATGGACCCTCCGCCTGTAAATGGTGCAGCCGCCATATTTTAGGGAATGATGTCGTTCACTGGTTAATATTATCGGTTACTGGACATTGTCCACAGCTGATCCATGCAGGGGGACAGGTCCATTATTTTTTTTTATTTTTTTAAAAATAAATTGCAGTTTTTCTACACAATCTCTCAGTCTGTGTTTAGTAGCTCTTTTATATAAGACAGTTGTGTCATGATGAATTAATCTTCAGGAAAGATGTCGGCCTTAATTCCATAAACAAGAATGTAAAGCGACCTGTCAGGTTCCATCTACGTCTTGTCTTGTGACCTGTAGCTACAGTCGCCTCTGCAAATCTTTTCCTTTTACTGACCTGTGAGTGTCCGTTGACGACATGTGTTATACTCTAGTCACATTCAGAGCTGCATTCTGTTGGTTTCCTGGTGCCTCTTGTGCTTTATGGCTGCCCCTAGTGGTGCCCTGCAGTCATTGCATAGAGTTGAAGGAAAATGATATAGTCCTGGGTGAGCTGACCGATTCGTAGTTACAGGCAGAATTGTGGGTGCTCCTCTGGATGTGAGCAGGATATCGGACATGATGTGGCTCACTCTCAGTAAAGCAGTATGGAGATGCAGTAACAAGTCTATGTCCGGATATGTAGTGGAGCTGAGGTGCACGCTGCGTGCAGTTATGTTTCCATCGGGCCCTCGAGGTCTGGGAAGGCTCCTGACATGAATATTCTCAGTATTACCAGCGACGTCTCGGTGCTGCCCTGGAAGGGGTGCTTTTTTTCATCTGTTCAGTCCATTCCTGTATTTCTGGAGGGCAGCGCCGCTCCCTGGGAAATCGAGATGTTTACAGAGTCCGGCAGATAAATTTCCCTGTTCTGTTTCTGAATAAATGAGTGTTATATGATTTACAAGAATGGATGTTTTTCTGGTGCTCCTATATTGTGTGGGGTTCTTTTTCTATACTTGTTGGGGGAAGTGTTTTCTGGTGCGCTCACGCTAGGCCGCTGCACGAGAGTGGATCTGGGATTCGTGATCTGATCCCTAAAGTGTTGCAGGATGACCAGTGAGAACTGAATCTCTACTCCGTGATCATCAACCTTTCATCTGTCTCTGTAATCAGAAAGCTGTCCCTAAAATGATGCATGGACCCCCCCCCCCCCCCCCCCCCTCCCCAAAGTCCTGTTACCCATGCCACTTCCCCTGTGGGATCACACACTGATGAACCATCTCCCAGGAAAATATATATATCTGGATGTCACGGTGTCGGTGATATCGGTGTGAACAGTAGTGATTCCCTTCCAGAAGTGACTTCCGTGTCTGTATGTTATCCCACTCCATGTAGTCTATAGCCCCCGGTATCTGCACCTGTGCTGTGATCCTCCTGGTATGAATTGTTGTTTCTGCCCGCAGTAGGTGCAGATTGTTGTTTCTGCCCGCAGTAGGTGCAGTGCCGCCCTCCTGGAGAGAGTAAATGCAGTTTCAGCCAAGATCTTCAGAATCGCATGGTCACGAGACCTGGAGATAAATGACTGTTCTGGAGGGGATTCCTTGTTTGTGTGTCTGGGGACTTCACTAATGACCAACATCTGAAACTTTTTATTTTTTTTACTATTAGGCCTCTTTCAGATGAGCGTCTCCTGTGCAGAAATCACTGCATGTGTGAGCGCGATTTCCTGTTACGGGCAGTGCTAATTTTGCAGGAGCGCACGGCATTATACTGATTTATAATGCTGTGTCTCTCTGCTTGACCTTACTTATACAGGGTCATACGGACAGCTTTATGTCAGTATAATTCTGTAGCAGTAAGGTCATGCAGAGAGATATATATAAAGCATTAGAATACCATGCGCTCCTGCAAAACGAACGTTGTCCATAACGGGAAATCGTGCTCGCATACGGAGCGCGATTTTCGTCACAGGACACGCTCGTCTGAAATTGGTCAAGTCGGTGACGAGAGGAAAAATCTGTGGTCTATAGAGGCCATGGCTCACATTTATTATGACTGGCATTTGGTCAGCTCCAAAATACTATTGGGGTGAATTGCACCAAAGAGGCACGTGCTTCTTAATAAATTATACAGTTTGGACTGTTCACATTTTTGGCCTCCGCTCAACACATATGCCATGTGTTTTAAATGGATGTCATAGTGGTATCTGTTACCCGTAGGGTTCCAGATGTGTATACACGGTAGCGTGTATGTTGGGAGTTTTCCCAAAGTTCATGTTAAATGACCATGACAAATGTGATGTGAACATATCCTTAAAGGTGTTTTCCAGGCTTTTAATATTGATGACCTGTTCTCAGGATAGGTCATCAATATCAGATCGTTGGCGGTCTGACACTCCCGCCGATCAGCTTTATGAAGAGAAGGCGCGCGCACGTGCCGTCTCATGTCTCTTCCGGTTCGCTGCTGCTATGTCTATGGAAAACAGGAAGAGAGACAGGACATGGCACGTGCGCATGCTTTCTCTTCATAAATCGATCTGATATTGATGACCTATCCTGAGGAACCCCTTTAAAACTGTTTTCCAAGACAACTGTCGGATCCGTGCTGCAGCTAGTGCACGCATGCCCCCGGACTACCGCTCCGGCCCCATTGACTATAATGGGGGCGGGCTGGATTTCCGGCGGCAGCGCATGCCGAGAGTCAGCTGCCTCTCGGCGTGTGCTGCCGCCGGAACTCCGGCCCGCCCCCATTATAGTCAATGGGGCCGGAGCGGTAGTCCAGGGGCACGCGTGCACTAGCTGCAGCACGGATCCGACAGGCTGTTCACCCGCCGGAACAGCCGGCCTATGTTCCTTGCAGCTAGTGTGAAACTAGCCTTAATTGTTTGTTCACATAACCCATATGAGGGCTTATTTTTTTTGTGGGACAAGTATTTTTTTAATGGCTCAATTAAGGGGGTCGTCCAGGCTTTAAGTGATGTCCTATCCCCAGAATAGACCACCACCAGCTGATTGGCCGTTCTGTATAGCTCCATCAAGTCTGTTCCAGAGCTGCACCGCACCAGCACCATTGTAGTGGAGGGAGCTTGCTACTACAGCACTGCTCCCATTTAAGTCTGAAGGTGGATTTACACTGCCTGAACGCTCGTTCCTGACAATCTGCCATTCTAAATGTGGTGCCGATCACCCGATGAACATCCGGTGTTACTGTCGTTCGTGCAGGCGCCCAAATGATCGTTTCTGGGCAGCAGATCTGCTAAACAGCGATCTCCTGCCTAGAAACAATGATTCTGTATGGCAGGGATCAGCAGCCTTCTGCACTCCAGGTGTGGTGAAACTACAACTCCCAGCATGCACACTTGCTTGGCTGTTCTCAGAACTCCCATAGAAGTAAATGGAGCATGCTGGGAGTTGTAGTTTCACAACAGCCGGAGTGCCAGAGGCTGCTGACACCTGCTGTATGGGGATAAGCAATGGCTATAGCAAGCCCTCATACTGTGAAGGAGATCGCTGCATGTAAATGCGCAGTCTCCTTCACTGAAGAACCATCTGATTGAATCGGCTGTTAGATAGGGACGTGTAAACCCACTTTAAGGCTCATTCACACGACCGAATGAATGGTTCTGCATTCGTTTCACAATTTTATTCTGCGGCCCACGAAAAAATGTAGAGCATGTCCAATTCTTGTCCCTAATCGCCTTCCGTCCTGTAAAAAAAAAATTCTCGAACTTTGATTCAGTTCCAAGGTACCACTTGGAACCGAATCCGCGTTCGGGAAATGTTTTTTTTACAGTATAAATCAATTTCTGAAGTTGTTATGCGAAGTCTTGCGAGACTTAGCGAAGTAATAAACTTCGGCTCATCAGAGCCAATACATTCTAATACTGTATGGAGTTCTGTACAGTATTGAAACTAAGTTTTATGCGAATCGACTTCAGATGTTTCATCCGAGGCAGATTCGCTCATCCCTAGTCAGTATGATTATGGCCTTACCAAAATTTATATAGTTTCTATTATGTTTATTTAAAAAAAAAAAAAATTCTTTGCATTGTCATATTCTGACATCCATAACTTTATTTATTTTTTACATTTTTCATTTACTGAGCTGTTTAGTTTTTAGTTTTTACTGGTATAATTTTTGTTCAGTTTTTTTTTTTTTAGGGGGGGATTTGACAAAACTGCTTTTTTTTTTTTAATGTTTTATTTTTTTTTCTATTGCAACATTCACTGCGCATAATGAATATTTTAATTTTATTAGTTTGGACATTTTTGATCAGGAAGGGGGAGGCACTCCGTAGTGCTTCTGTGGGGTTCCGATCCGTGCTTCCGTTCCGCATCTCCGTGATTGCAGACCCATTCGCCCACGGGCCGGTGCCTGTGTATTGCAGGCCGCAATACGGCCATGGGCACACAACGTTCGTGTGCAAGAGGCCTAACTCTTCTCAGGTAGATTTCGACTCTTTTCAAGGACTGTGCTGAGCTCTGAAGAGGCCTGCCATGTGCCCGGGGACCCCATCCATGCAACTCTGGCATGGTAGTTCTATTACAAACTTTCTTCTGGACATTGTATAGCAGAGGATAGTTCATCAGTATTTAAGTCTCGGAAAACCTCTTTAATGTTACCGGTACAAATGAAATACCGACGCTAGTATTCGCTAGGCTGGTGGTTTTCTGGTCAGGTGGCGATTATAACAGCATTTGAATCGCATATATCAGATATGACCCCATTCAGTTCACAGACCAAAAACCAGCCCCCTTAAATATGTATACACAAGTTACACCAAAATTTAGCAATTTTTTTCCCAATTTTTAGAAAGTGGGTGGGAGGGGGAGGTCACAGGCAGAACCTCTGCAGCCCACGTATTTGCCAGTATTTGCACCAGAAATCTACGCCACCTCCTTGCTGGCATAGATTTCACTTTCTGGCATATTAATAAATTTGGCACCAGAGAGGGGAATAGTTCGAGCCCCATCCACAGCCCAGGCCTACTAAATGTCATGAAGTTGTCAGAAGCTGCATTTTCAGAAGAGGACTGCCATGTGAGCGGCAGCCCGATCCATGCACTCTGGAGTGGCAAGTATATTCCAAACTTTCTTCTTCAGGTGTGTTATGTGTAATTAAGGTGGGTCCTGGAAAACACCTTCAACGTCAGGTCTGTCCCTGAGTGACTATCAATTCCATGACCATTACAGCTATAAAATAGTTGTCATCCAGCTTTTCTACTCCCCTCAGTGGCATAAATGCAGAGATACAAATCCCAGATCATCCAGGCGAAGAATAAGAATAATTGGAGGGGACCCCTTTTATGGTCGTCTTCGTATCACTTATTCCCTCTCTTTGGCAATTTTCCCGAACAGGATCCATTTCTACTACCTGCTGTCTGGGAGAGTTGGCAAGTATGTAAGAAGATGTTTACTGGTGTTGTCTAATGCACCCCCCAGGACTACATTTTATGTCTTCTATGGCTTTATAATAAATGACTCATCACTTTACAGCTTTATGCTGTTTATTAGCTGTTGTAAAAACAGAAACTGCCCTGACTTTCCTGTGGACTTTGGTGGAATTGTCCTCCACCATGGTATTGTGTGAGGTGGACTGGTGCCATCCTCAGGTCACAACCCTCCAGCTATGTGCTATCAGCAGATCTCCACCCTCTGGCATTGTGCCATTCACAGGTGTTAACTTTAGGCTCTATGCCATCTACAGAGCAAGACCCTCCAGCTATGTGCCATCAGCTGCTCGTCACCCTCCGGCATTGTGCCCAGTGTGACCTTCAGGCTAGGGGCCATCTGCAGGATGTGAACCTCAGGTTTTCCTCACAGATGACAGTCGGTAAAGGGATTGACCCAGCAGTATCGTCCAAAGGAGCCATGATGGTGAGATGAATCACTGAAACCTCTCAACTGGATGGAGCAGTGATGGAACAGGTGAAGTGTGTACGCTAAATTCCGGGGGGGTTTTCGCACCTCGGTCTTCCTCGCCGGTCTAGGTTTGCTTATCTTGGATCTGATGTTCTGGGTCTTGGTGCCTTGGGTTTTTGATGTTCATAGACCAAAATCTTTAGAAGAATGAGCTTTGCGTCCTCTTGTTCCGAGGGATTGTATGGACCAGACGGATATTACTGAATGCCAAGGGGGGGGTGATGTCATTATGGGATGTCACATGATGGTCGCAATCACTGTCCTATGATAACGATGATCGTCCACTTAAAAATGGTGACCTAACGGAAGTGCCTGTTCTAACCACATTTTATACACAAGCTTTAGCATATAGGCAGTGTTTTCTCAATGCTTTGCAGCTTCTAAAGTGTCCCTGCTCAGGGTCCCTATAGGTTCGCTCACCGTCATAAGCACAGCTTCAGGATACTGCTCCTAATGTCCTGACGCTAGCTCGAAGCTGGCCCCACCAGGTTTGAGCTCTGCACATAGGACTGAAGGTATCCTCTACTACAGGCATCCTCAATCTGCGGCCCTCCAGCTGTTGCAAAACTACAACTCCCAGCATGCCCGAACAGCCTACAGCAGGGCATTGTGGGAGTTGTAGTTCTACAACAGCTGGAGGGCCGCAGTTTGAGGATGCCTGCTCTACTACTTCTAGAGTTTGAATATATAAAATAAGTAGCAGGCACTGAATGACTTGGAGTGGTGCAGACAAACCAAACCAGCAAAGAAAAAGAAGAAAAAATATATATAATATATATTTTTTTTATTAGATAACACCCCCCAAAAATTGTGAAAAAATTATTTTAAAAATATGATTATTAAACTATTATTGTACCATCATGGGTAGTCAGTAACATATAAAAGAAAATTAAATAAACTTACTAAAGTAGTTTCACTTAAGGTCTACTGTTCGTATCGTATATGGTGAGAGGTAGAGATTTTTTCTCCATGTAGAACCATAAACAATGAACAGTACATCCAATACACAAGAAAAAAAAATTAAATAAAATGTGGCAATTCATTCATGCAACAATTATAAAAAGATAATTCATGTATAAAAAAAAAATTAAGCATTTAATTATTGGAGTACTCCTATATGAGTCAATTGTAATGGCACCTCTATAATGTAAGACAAAACTTCTGCATTCACTGACCCCCGTGTGGAATAATTAGAGTATCGTTTGTGTCGTAGGAAGCACAAATAGTCAAATGATTTGTATAAAAAATAGCCAAATGTATCCAGACAGTGTAGACTTGCTACATTACCACTTTAATGAGGTCTCCGTGATACATGCAGCCGCGCTTTGAAAAAGGTGTACGATCTGCGCGTCCCAGCTGCTCTCTCTGCAAGGCGTGGCGTTCCACGTGGTGAGCAGTCTTGCGTGGTTGATGAGCGGAGGTGGTGCAATAAATGGACTTTATGCACGAAAATGGCTATAGTTCTTTTTCTCAGTAGATGGATCCCTTTAAATAGGATTCCTATAAAATTATTTTAGCAGAAGAGGTGCTAAGGGTGCCAATAACCTATCATGACCAGTTCACACCAGACGTGTTTCGGAGCTGACTGCTCCTTCCTCAGTGGTGACCTATAAAAAGACTGGTCATTTGAGAGTTTTATAGAGGGGTGAAAGGAGGGTGTTCCTTCTCTCCATCCAATCAAAAACAAGAGAAAACGACAACAAAAAACTAAGGCCTATTGCACACGGACGTTTTTTTTTTCCCCGTTTACTGGCCATTTTTTGCGTTCCGTATACGGTCCGTATACGGAACCATTCATTTCAATGGTTCCGCAAAAAAAAATGAATGTACTCCGTATGCATTCCGTTTCCGTATTTCAGTTTTTCCGTTCCGTTTTAACATAGAACATGTCCTATTATTGCCCGCAAATCACAGTCCGTGGCTCCATTCAAGTCAATGGATCCGCAAAAAAAACGGAACACATACGGAAATGCATCCATATGTCTTCCGTTTCCGTTCCGTTTTTCCCTGAACCATCTATTGAAAATGTTATGCCCAGCCCAATTTTATCTATGTAATTACTGTATACTGTATATGCCATACGGAAAAACGGAACGGAAAAACGGAACAGAAACGGAAACACAACGGAAACAAAAAACGGAACAACTGATCCATGAAAAACGGACCGCAAAACACTGAAAAAGCCATACGGTCGTGTGCAATAGGCCTAAGTAAGGTATATGTATCACTGACTGACAGTAGAAACAGTTGCTATTTTAGACTGCTATAACAAACTGAAATGCACTGTATAATCCATATAATAATTGGTAATATGTTCAGCTATTCTTTTTTTTTTAAAGTTTAGTTCTTCCTATATATTGTTTACGACAAGAACATTTTAGAATATAAATAACATCTGAAGTTTTGCAAGTTAAACATTCTTTTATCTGTTGAGAAGTAGAATTGTGTGTGGAACGGACATAAACCGTTTTCCTTGGGAAATTAGTGGACCTACATCCTTTGCATCTTCCACACCTAAAGAACCCTTTCAAAGAATTCGAGTCATTGAAATATTTTATAGGATTTTTCTAATAGAAGGAGCATTTTAAGGCCCAAATCGGGAGCTTTTGTGTATGTGATTTGTGGTTGTATAGGTAAAGTAGGTCCTATAATCTTGTCTCTTAATAAGTGATGCCGATGTCCTCTTATAATCTTTTCTAGTATTCTATATTGTGAGTTGAATGATAGTATAACACGCATGGTGTCGTCACGTTCAATTTTACTTTTACCGAAATATAACAAATAAAATTGTCCCGTCCATCATCCTAACTTTATTTAATAATGTTCTGACTACTTCATTAGGATAATTTTTCTCAAGGAATTGTTCCGTTAATTCGGAAGCTTCTTTTTCAAACTGATCATTGTGAGTACAGTTCCTTTTGAGTCGTCTGAATTGGCTTGTAGGAATATTGATTAACCATCTGGGGAGATGGCAACTAATGTTCTTCATTACCGCTTTCCGAAAAAAGTGCTACAAATCAATCTTTGATCTTCTTTTTTAATATTCAGATTCAAAAATTATATTTGTGTGTCTCTAATATTGGATGTAAAGGAGAGATTTCTTTCATTATGGTTAATCTCACATAGGAAATCCTCTAATTCGCCCTCAGTTTTTTGCCATATAAAAATGATATCATCAATATAGCGGCGCCAGAGCACCAGCTCAGGTCTTATTTCATCCTCCTCCTATTGGGACATAGAGGTTGGCATAGCTGGGGCCAAATCTGGTGCCCATGGCGGCACCCCTCTCTTGAATATAAAACTTAGATTCAAATATAAAATAATTATGTGTCAAAATATGACGAACTTCCTCTCCTATGAAATCTATTTGTGCTGTTTTTTAAAAGCTCCAATCCTTGTTCATGATGCTAGTATATAAGGTATTTACATCTAGAGTGCCAAGGATCCAATGTTGTTGAAATTTAAGTTGTTCCAGTGTCATGGTAATATCAGAGTCTTTAAAGGGAACCTGTCACCGGGATTTTGGGTATAGAGCTGAGGACATGGGTTGCTAGATGGCCGCTAGCACATCCGCAATACCCAGTCCCCATAGCTCTGTGTGCTTTTATTGTGTAAAAAAAAAAACGATTTGATACATATGCAAATTAACCTGAGACGAGTCCTGTATGTGAGATGAGTCGGGGACAGGACTCATCTCAGGTTAATTTGCATATGTATCAAATAGTTTTTTTTACACAATAAAAGCACACAGAGCTATGGGGACTGGATATTGCGGATGTGCTAGTGGCGATCTAGCAACCCATATCCTCAGCTCTATACACAAAATCCCGGTGACAGGTTCCCTTTAATATAAGATGGTATATTTTGGATTATTTGTTGGAGCATTTTATCAACACCACTGGATCCTTGGCACTCTAGATGTATTTTTTTTTTTTATAATCATGTTTTTATATAATCAATCTTTTTTTGTGTTATCTAATTAAGTGCATGGCTCTTTGCTGCTCCAGTCAACTCTATGGTACTGCTTGAGATGGACGAGCCATGCCATGCGTGCCTGCCACTCCATTCAATTAGGGCAGTGATGGCTAACCTCCGGCACTCCAGCTGTGGTGAAACTACGACTCCCAGCATGCTCCATTCATGTCTATGGCGTTCTGAGAAAAGCCAAGCAATGTGCTTCTTGGGAGTTGTAGTTTTACCACAGCTGGAGTGCTGGAGGTCAGCCATCACAGAATTAGGGAAACGTGGGCCCCTTCTCATGATTGGCAGGGCCCCAGTGGTCATACCTCCACCAATCAGACACTTATCCCTTATCCTGTGGACAAGGGAGAAGTTGATGCAATAGGGCAACCCTTTGAAGCCGTGTTCTCATTTGCATATTTTGGTCAGAATTAGGCCTCAAGCACACAAATGTATTTTCTTTCCGTGTCCGTTCCGCTTTTATTTTTTTGCAGACCGTATACGGAACCAGCAAAAAAACGGAAGTTACTCCGTGTGCATTCAATTTCTGTATGTCTGTATTTCCGTTCCGCAAAAAAAATAGAACATGTCCTATTATTGTCCGCATTATGGACAAGGATAGTACTGTGCTATTAGGGGCCAGGTGTTCCGTTCCGCAAAATACCGAGTGCACATGATGTTATCCGTGTTTTTTGCGGACCGCAAAATACATACGGTCGTGTGCATGAGGCCTTACTGTAAGCCAAAGCCACTGATGGCTCAAAAATACTGACCAAAACAGACAAGTGTGAATGAGGCTTTATGCAGCAACCATTCAGAGGCAACCTTTTATTTTCCCCGACGCCTCCACAACGGCACTGACAGGAGGGTATCCCCGCTCCCAGGACAGGAAACAACGTAGGAGCAACAATTCAAAAGGCCTCCTCCCCCTTACCTCACCAGTCGTTTCCTGTCCTCGGGTCGTAGGAGCGCTCCTGTGGAAGATCTATTTCGCCCAGCCTGGATCTATTCCCCACGTGTTGGGAGGGCTGGTGCAGGAAACGGGTCCCCCGGGGTTGCGTGTGCTGCCCCTTCTTGTCTCTGGAGTAAGTCCTGCTGGCAGGCATGCTCGGGCTCCACAAATCCCGCGCGCCTCCTCTTCGGATGTCTGCTCTGGCAGACCCCTATTCCCTCCAGAAGAGACTGATGGTCTATTAAAATCTATCCGTGCCGCCATGCATATTGAGGATGTTAAAGAGGTCCACTCCATACAGGATCACATGTTTCAGGGGCTGGGAGAAAAACGTAGAAGGGTTTTTTCAATCCATAATAATATTAAAGCTTTAATATCGAGAGAATGGAAAGACCCTGAAAAAAGAACCACGGTCCACAATTCCTTCAAAAGGAAATATCCCTTTGAAGAAATAGAAACAAATTTATGGGACAAAACACCTAAGGTGGATGCGCCAGTTGCCCGTATTTCAAAAAAAATCTTCCCTCCCGTTTGAGGACATGGGACTTTTGAGGGATCCCATGGATAAGAAATCAGAGAGCATGTTCAAAAAAAATCCTGGGAAACAAATATGGCAATGTTACGCCCTAGCATTGCCTCTACCTGTACATCCAGAACCCTCTCGGTCTGGCTAGATTAGTTAGAGCAGTGATGCCCAACCTGCGGCCCACCCAGTAGCAGGACTTTATCAGCGCAGGGTGCGCTGCGAACGGCACAGGCAGCAAAGCGATGCTGCCTGTGCCCGCCTCATAGCTAATTTATTCACTGCACTTGCCTCTGTGAAATTGAAGAGAAGCGCCATAATCTCGCACAGGCGCACTGGCAGCAGCATCGAAGTGCGCATGCACCGTCTTCCTGGCCTCTGCCAGTGCGCCTGTGCGAGATTACGGCGCTTCTCTTCAATTATACAAAGGCAAGTGCAGTGAATAAATTGGCTAGGAAGCGGCTTTGGGTGGGGAGGATATCTGTGGATGACACTGAGGGGGGGGGGGGGGAAATCTGTGGATGACACTGAGGGGGGGGGGGAAATCTGTGGATGACACTGAGGGGGGGGGGGAAATCTGTGGATGACACTGAGGGGGGGGGGAATCTGTGGATGACACTGAGGGGGGGGGGAATCTGTGGATGACACTGAGGGGGGGGGGAATCTGTGGATGACACTGAGGGGGGGGGAATCTGGATGACACTGGGGGGGGGGAGATCTGTGGATGACACTGAAGGGGGGGGGGAATCTGTGGATGACACTGAGGGGGGGGGGAATCTGTGGATGACACTGAGGGGGGGGGGAATCTGTGGATGACACTGAGGGGGGGGGGAATCTGTGGATGACACTGAGGGGGGGGGGAAATCTGGATGACACTGAGGGGGGGGGGAATCTGGATGACACTGAGGGGGGGGGGAATCTGGATGACACTGAGGGGGGGGGGAATCTGGATGACACTGAGGGGGGGGGAATCTGTGGATGACACTGAGGGGGGGGGGGAATCTGTGGATGACACTGAGGGGGGGAATCTGTGGATGACACTGAGGGGGGGGGAATCTGTGGATGACACTGAGGGGGGGGGGGAATCTGTGGATGACACTGGGGGGGAATCTGTGGATGACACTTGAGGGGGGGGATCTGTGGATGACACTGAGGGGGGGGGAATCTGGATGACACTGAGGGGGGGGAATCTGTGGATGACACTGAGGGGGGGGGGGAATCTGGATGACACTGAGGGGGGGGAATCTGTGGATGACACTGAGGGGGGGGGAGATCTGTGGATGACACTGAGGGGGGGGAGATCTGTGGATGACACTGAGGGGGGGGGAGATCTGTGGATGACACTGAGGGGGGGGGGAGATCTGTGGATGACACTGAAGGATTACTCTGCTAATCTTCCTGTCAGTGCTGTTGTGAAGGTGCCAGGGAAAAGTCTGAATTACCATTACCGGTAATTGGATTTTCCAATAACCTCCACAACGGCACTGAGTTTTTCCCTCCCAGATTGAAATGTTGTCACGGCTGAGGATGGGGGAAACCCTCAGCCGCGCGATGGCAGAAGATAATGGTCGCTGTTAGGCCAGGACAGAAATCAGGGAGCAGGTCACCTCCTAATACGTCCCTAATTCTGACCCTGACTCCTAGCTGTATGAGCCAACCCTGATGGTAGGAGGGCTCATACTCCGGAACCTAGGGTCCCTACTAGCCCTCAGGGTAGCCCTGGACTAGGAGCAGGGTAAGACGACCTGTTCCCCCTAGACACGGACGAACAGGAGTCTCGCTGGCCAAGCTGCAAGGAAAAGGGAACATATACAGCATATGGCAATGGCAGGTAAGTAAAACAAGTACCACACCTACCTGCCACAGACACACAGCCTGGAACCCATGTACAAGTGCTGCTGTCCACAACAACACAAACGGACACAGCACACACCATACATTACACAGGAACCCAGGAAACCATAGCTGCAATAAACAGAAAGAGACCACAGAAACATCTTCATAGCATCATACATAAACTTATGACCACAAGGGTGGCCCTCACTGGATAGATGGTATATGACCAGGAGGATGACTCCAGCATAACACATGGCTGGAGTACCCCTCAGATACAGGCATCCAGCGGAAGCTAAATAGCCCAAGTAGCCACCCCCACACACAGACACACCCAGTGCTCACACACTAGGAAGGAAGTTAACCCTTCCAACACCAGGCAAGGGAAGAAAGCCACTTAAAGGGGAAGTGTGCAAACAACATCACACTGCACCTGTTACCGCCGGCAACGACATGCTTGGCAACCATTTCCTGGGAGCCAGCCAGAAGGCCGAGACACTGCCACCACATGTACACAACACCACACGTTGCCACGGGCAAGTGAAGAAGTGTCACAATGCACACCATAGGCCGTGACAAATGTATGTTTATTGATTTCTGCAAGTATTATGCTGTCAAATGATGTAATTTGATATTTAATACAATTTTTCTTTTTGCATCTTCTCCGAGTACTCTCTTACTGACTGGTGAGGTAAGGGGGAGGCCTTTTGAATTGTTGCTCCTACGTTGTTTCCTGTCCTGGGGGCGAGGACGCCCTTCTGTCAGTGCCGTTGTGGAGGTTATTGGAAAATCCAATTACCGGTAAGAGTAATTCACACTTTTTCAGAGCTCCTATGGAAAATGACAGGTGGAATCTGGCTTGTTGCTATAATTTTGGTTTTCCTTTACACCAGTTGTGATAAACCTCCCTTAATGATTCCTACAGGTTCTCAAGTCCTGGATAATGCCAAAAAAGAAGAACAATGCTGAGAACCTGTCATATTCCATGGCCACATTCAAGGTTGAAAAAATTGTGGGGTCTATTCTCGTAATCGCTGGGGCACCTTCACCAATCAGACACATCCCCACAGGATAGGGAATAGGTTGTTTTGCGCCACCCTTTTACCAGGACTGTTCCAAGTGATGTTCTGAAACACACAAGATCCAGACAAACCTCTTTAAGTGCAGTATTTTCCACATGTTCTTCCACATTGTTGATGCAGCAAATAAATCCTAGTCCAGACATTAAAGAGAGCCAAGGAAATATGGGCGACTGTTTCCCCATGAGCTGCGGTCTGCTTCAATTTAGAGAACTATAGGCCCCATTAACTGCTATGGGGAGGGTACCAAATAATCTAGATTAGGTCTCAGGCCTTGTTCAGACAGCCATGATGTAGGCGCATTTTATGGTTCTTACTACAGACTCTGATCCTGGTCTGACCAGCGTAGACCCTGGGCACTGGAGCTAATGTTGGGCTCTAATGTCAGCTGATAAAAATGTGCCCAAGATGCGGCTGTCTTGAGGCCTCATTCACACTTCTGTGGTTGATCAGTACTTAATTTCTAAAGCCAAGATCCAAGATTGAAAATGCATGTAGTGGTATCCACTTCTAGTTTTCTCAAGTGTGAACAAAGCCTAATGATGGTCGGTTAACTATGTCAAACTATGCATTAGACCCAACCTACTGTATAGGAGTCCATTCACACGTCTGCATTTTGCGGAACGGAATTGCGGACCCATTCATTTCTATGGGGTAGCACGATGTGCTGCCCGGATCCGGAATTGCGGATCCGCACTTCCGGGTCCGCAATTCCATTCACGAAAAAAATAGAACATGTCCTAGTCTTGTCCGCAATTGCGGTGCAAGGATTTTTGCCAACACAAGCAAAGCTACATTTTGGCACCCCCAAAGGAGGGGGATAAAAGTGACATGGGGGGGGGGGTGATGTGACATGGAAGGGGAGAAATGTGACATTCCCCCCCCCCCCCTCTATTAATGTTGTGTAAAAAACATTATGTTCACCCGGTCCCGTCTGCAGCAGCTCTCCTTCTCCTCTGTGTGGTCCTGGTATCCCGACAAGTTTGAGGACCCTTCCCACTCAGCCAATCAGTGGCCGCAGCTGTGTTACGTGTCAGACCAGTGATTGGCTCAGCGGGAAATCACTGGACTGACACGTGACATAGCTGCGGCCACTGATTGGCTGAGTGGGGAAGGTCCTCAAACTTGTCGGGAGCCCAGAGAGAAGATACCAGGACCACACATAGGAGAAAAGCCGCGGGCGGCGGCGCGCAAGTGATTTATTAAATTTAAAAAAATTTTCATTTTTCCGCCCCCCCCCCCCCCCCCGGCTCGGCATCTCTGCGCCCTAAGGCAGCCGCTTGGTCTGCCTTATTATAGTGCCAGGCCTGACACCCCCCCCCCCTCCATAAAGGGGCACTAAATGAACACATGTATATTTTGTCTCTTCTGAAATGAGCCATCTATACAGACTTGATCTGTCCCTAAGACTCTATAGAGGGGTAGATTCTATTGTTTTAAATCCCCCTTGGGTGTATACAGGCGCTGTCCCTCGGCCTAAGACCATGTACCTCATGGAGCATGCTATATAGTGTTGAGTGAAGCGAGCTTCGGATGCTTCATCTGAAGTCGCTTCGTTCAAAACCTTGAAATTATACTGTACGGAGATTCGGCTGTACAGTATTAGAATGTATGGGCTCCAATGAGCCGAAGTTAGTTAATTGCGTAGTCGCGCGTGACTTCGTTGAATAATTTCGGTAATTGATTTTTAAAGTGTAAAACCACTTTAAAACTTGAAACCGAACTCGGCTTCGGTTCCAAGGTACTAGTCAGAACCAAGGCAGTTCGGTTTCAAGTTTTAAAGTGGTTTTCCACTTCAAAAATCAATTACCGAAGTTATTCAACGAAGTCACGAGCGAATTTGTAAATAACTAACTTCGGCTCATTGGAGCCATACATTCTAATTCTGCATGGAGACAAATCTCCGCACAGAATTATTCCGAAGTTTTGAACGAAGCGACTTCGGATGAAGCATCCGAAGTTCGCGTCGCTCAACACTAATGCTGAATAGAGTACCTGTTCCTCATTAAGATGGCCACCGATGAGGTAAGTCTTAGGCGCATAATCTTCCCACACTTGGTTACTGGCAGAGTCTACAGGATATTTCAAAATAACGGTCGGGCCGTAGTCTTGTTCTGGTGAGATTTTGAGTGTTTAAATTCCCATTCGGTTCTTGCGCCTTTTCCCAGGCAGCAGAACCCTCTAGGGCTAGGCTGCAAGGTATTGCGGTCTACCATCTGCCTTAATGACTTAAAGGAAACCTGTCATCAACCTTATGCTGCCCGTACTAATGGTAGCATAAAGTAGAGACAAGTGAGTTGATTTTAAAGACAGACCACCGCAAAGTTAAAAGTAAGTGGTTGCCGAGAACCAACATCACAATCATTGCAGACTGGGCCTGGAGAAGAGTCCTGGTTATTCATAAATTCCTGCTCTCCTGCCCACCTGCTCATGGCTGACAGTCTTCTACCTAGTTTTCTCTCTAGGAGAGAACTGCCAATCATCAGTAGATGGGTGAGAGAGCAGGAGACTATGAATAACCAGGACTCTTCTCAGGTAGATGTGACTCTTTTCCAGGCCTGGGCTGCAATGATTATGATGGTTCTCAGCAACCACTTACTTGTAGCTCATGAGTGACACCTCGGTGAAATCAGCATTTCAGTCTCTATTTTATGCTGCCCTCGGTGAGGTCCGCATAAAGTTGATGACAGGTTCCCTTTAAACGTCTCTTTGCTCATGTGCTCGGTTGTTTCCTTTGCAGGTGTAAAGCTCTTCTCCCCAAGTGGTAGAGAAGAAAAGGAAATCCAAGCACTCTATATGCTCCAGTTGCCAGCAGCCTATGGGCTCATGCACACGACCGTTGGGTGTTTTGCGGTCAGCAAAACATGGATACCAGCTGTGTGCATTCCACATTTTGTAGAGCCGAAGGGTCGGCCTATAATAGAACAGTCCTATCCTTGTCTGTAATGCGGACAAGAATAGAAAATGTTCTATTTTTATTTTTTATTTTTTTTCCGGAATGGTCATGTGGACACACGGACACAAAATGCCAACTGGGTCATTTTCAGTTTTTTTTGTGGCCACATTGAAGTAAATAAGGGCCACAAAGAAAATGGAACAGACACTGGAAAAAAAAAAATTGGGAACATGCACTTTGTACTGCATCTACAGATTCTCCTCGGCAATCTCGGCTGAATTCCTTTCTGTCATGGTTTAAGGAACAGCTTTCAGAAGCTTTTCAGGGAATGAGATCTGCTCCTCCTGCAAAGAGAAGAACAACTACTCCCTCTCCTGTCCACACTGAAATATTTTCAGATTCTGATATATCTGAGGGCGAAATTATGTCTGATACTTCTGATGAAGAAGACTCGCTTGAGGATTTACATTTACTCAATAAAGAAAAAAATTCTGCTCTAAATAAATCTGTAAAAGCCATCGTTGAGACCAATAAGGAGGTTTCTCATAAAATTCTGCTCTAAATAAATCTGTAAAAGCCATCGTTGAGACCAATAAGGAGGTTTCTCATAAACCGAAAAAAGAGCAGATGTTTTATTTTCTTGTAGTTAAGGGGGTATTCTCGTCTTGATGATCACTGGTAAATCTGTTAATGATTTAACAGTGATCATTTTTCTAAAAATATTTAATTAACTAATTCCCACCCCTTAGAAGAAAATAAACAAATACTTACCTGACTGTTGTCTTCCATCTCCCCTGGTTACGGCCACCGCTCTTCTCAGGAATCAAGGTGGCCGCGCTTGCGCAGACGACTTCCTCTCTTCTTCCGGCCGGCCGCACGCAGTCCCGAAAGCGCACGCCAAGGCCGCACATGCGCTATGGTAATTTCTTCCTGGCCAGTATAGTATAATTGCCAGGAAGAAGTCACCAGGGCGCACGCCGAGGCCGCACATGCACTATGGTAATTTCTTCCTGGCCAGTATAGTATAATTGCCAGGAAGAAGTCACCAAGGCGCATGCGCGGCCTCGGCGTGCGCGTTCAGTCCAGCGCGCGGCCCGACCGGGAGAAGACTTCAATCAAGATGGAGCCCGCCCCCTGCCGAGTGCCGAAACCAGGAAGTGGACAGCGCGCCGGGAGCAGGTAAGTATTAAATGGCGTGTTGATAATACCCCTTTAAGGATCACGTTCTCCCATGTCATCTGATTGCCCAAGACTGGTTCCAGTGTAATTGGGAGAAGCCAGAGAAAAAATTTGAACCTGGCATCAGGTTCAAGTCCACTTATAATTCCCACCCCCTTAGAAGAAAATAAACAAATACCTGACTGTTGTCTTCCGTCTCCCCTGGTTACGGCCACCGCTCTTCTCAGGAATCGCGGTGGCCGCGCTTGCGCAGACGACTTCTTCTCTTCTTCTGGCCGGCCGCACGCAGTCCCGAAAGCGCACGCCGAGGCCGCACATGCGCTATGGTAATTTCTTCCTGGCCAGCGAGACTTCGTGCAATAACTTCATAAATTAATTTGTACTGTAAAAAAACATTTCCCGAACTCTGGTTCGGTTCCAAGGTACCACTTGGAACTGAACCCGAGTTCAGGAAATGTTTTTTTACAGTATAAATCAATTTCTGAAGTTATGCGAAGTCTCGTAAAACTTCGCAAAGTAATAACTCCGGCTCATCGGAGCCAATACATTCTAATATTGTAAGGAGCGCTTGCTCTGTACAGTATTGAAACAAAGTTTTATGCAAATCGAAATTGGATGTTTCATCCGAAGTCGATTCGCTCATCCCTGGTACGGATGCGTTCAGTGAAACTCGCACCATTTTGCAAGCAAGTTCAGTAAGTTTTGTCTGCAATTGCGTTCAGTTTTTGCCACACGACTGCAATGCGTTTTTATGCGTTTTTCACGCGTCTGATAAAAAAACTGAAGGTTTACAAACATTTCCTAGCAACCATCGGATGCAATGCGTTTTTCACTAAAGCCTCATTCACTTCTATAGGACCAGGGCTGCGTGAATAACGCAGAATATAGAACATGCTGCGTTTTTCACGCAACGCAGAACTGATGCGTGAAAAAAAAAACGCTCATGTACACAGACCCATTGGAATGGATGGGTCAGGATTCAGTGTGGGTCCGCTTACTCAAGACTTAGAAGCTGGTGTCTCTAGAGAAAAAGATTCTACAGGATATTCCTGTTCTAAAGTCTGCAACTGAATTTCTTTGTGATTGTTCCTCCTGATATTCTACAATTCTCTTCCACGTCCTTGACTCTATCAAATGCAGCCAGACGCAGCTTGTGGATTAAGCAGTGGGATGGAGATGTGCCATCTAAAAATCATTTTTGCTCCTTACCACTTCATTTTTGTTTGGTCCACAGCTTGAACGTAAAAGGAGTATCCTTTCCAAGCTCTAATAAGAGAACTTTCAAATCCTTCAAAACTCAGAAATCTGCGTAATTTTCGTGCCTCAGACAGAAAGAAGTTTTCAAAAAGGGCAAAGAACCTTCGTCATTCTTTAACCGCCTCCGGACCGCCTAACGCAGGATCGCGCTCCGGAGGCGGCTGTCCCAGGCAGAGTCACGCATCTACGCGTCATATCGCGAGACGCGAGACTTCCTGTGAACGCGCGCACACAGGCGCGCACGTTCACAGGATCGGAAGGTAAGAGAGTGTATCTACAGCCTGCCAGCGCGATCGTTCGCTGACAGGCTGTAGATGCGATTTTTTTTTAACCTCTAACAGGTATATTAGACGCTGTTTTGATAACAGCGTCTAATATACCTGCTACCTGCTCCTCTGGTGGTCCCTTTTGCTTGCATCGACCACCAGAGGACACAGGCAGCTCTGTAAAGTAGCACCAAACACCACTACACTACACCCCCCCTGTCACTTATTAACCCCTTATAAACCCTTGATCACCCCATTTAGACTCCCTGATCACCCCCCTGTCATTGATCACCCCCCTGTAAGGCTCCATTCAGATGTCCGTATGTGTTTTACGGATCCACGCATCCATGGATCGGATCCGCAAAACACATACGGACGTCTGAATGGAGCCTTACAGGGGGGTGATCACCCCATATAGACTCCCTGATCACCCCCCTGTCATTGATCACCCCCCCCCTGTAAGGCTCCATTCAGACGTCCGTATGTGTTTTGCGGATCCGATCCATGGATCCTGAAAACACATACGGACGTCTGAATGGAGCCTGACAGGGGGGTGATCACCCCATATACACTCCCTGATCACCCCCCTGTCATTGATCACCCCCCTGTTAGGCACCATTCAGACGACCGTATTTGTTTTACGGATCCATGGATCGGATCCGCAAAACACATACGGACGTCTGAATGGAGCCTTACAGGGGGGTGATCAATGACAGGGTGTCTACTTTCCCGAAATTGGGTTATTTGTGGGGTTTTTCTACTGTCTGGGCATTGTAGAACCTCAGGAAACATGACAGGTGCTCAGAAATTGAGAGCTGCTTCAAAAAGCGGAAATTCACATTTTTGTACCATAGTTTGTAAACGCTATAACTTTTACCCAAACCATTTTTTTTGTTACCCAAACATTTTTTTTTTTATCAAAGACATGTAAAACAATAAATTTAGGGAAAAATTTATATATAGATGTAGTTTTATTTGAAAAATTTTACAACTGAAAGTGAAAAATGACTTTTTTTGCAAAAATTTAGTGAAATTTTGATTAATAACAAAAAAAGCCGGGCACAGCGCATGCGCATAAAGCAGACGCGCGATGCGATCCCGGCCAGTGAGGGTGCCGGGCGCATGCGCTGAAGATAGCCACCCAGCTCAGTGAATATTGATGAGCTGGGCGGCACTTCAAACGGCAGTTGTGGCGAGGCTGGCTGGGCGCAAGTTGATATGAAGCACCGCCCCTTGGGCAGATTGAACGCCAGGAAAGCAGGTTATAAAACTTCTTTTTACTGTATTTATGAGGCGGACAGGGGGGATACTTAGATGATTCTAATACCCTTTATAAGACCTATACTGTCATATATACCCCTAAATATGCTTTTTGGGCCTGTCAGTGTCCCTTTAAGCTAGGGGGGCTGAGGTTGTTAAAAGACATCTAATCCCTAAGCCTTTGATCAAGCCCAGCCTTATTATGCCAGGCTTCCACTGGTTGGAGGGAGACTCAAAAGATTCTCTGCAGAATAATCTAAAACTTCTTCAGAAGCATGGGTCCAGTCCACAATTACAAAAGGCTACTCTTTGGAACTGGAGAAAGATTGGTACTTGGTGAACAAAGGGAAAAATCCAGTTATTTGCCAACTTCTGGAGGAATTTATTCAAAAAGAAGCTTTAGAGGAAGTCCCACCAGTGTGTCCAAAATTACAGAGACAAAAATAAGTGGTGAGAACAAAAAAAACATAACAAGTCGAGAGGGTATTACTTCATAACCTCCCAAGGAAACTTAATAAAGGGTAGGGAATATACGTGCTTTCCACCTCATCACCACGACGGCTACGAGGAGATATAAAAAATTATAGCCTGGGGGGGGGTGGGACCGCCTGAAGGACCTTACGTCCAAAAGACAAGTCTGA